>NW_023276806.1:83726257-84068757 GCF_003668045.3 Cricetulus griseus
ACACACACACACACACACACACACCATCCTCCTCTGGCCATGTGTGTAAATGGATGCAAACTTACACAAACACATACACACACAGAAATTTTACTTTAGTTTGTAGTGTTTTTTTTCAACAAGACAATTCTAATTTATACTCATCATAAATTAACAAAACACTCAATATGTGAAGATATGACAGGGGAAAGTGGAGGAGAGTGTCTAAGAAAAGCCAGCAAATGGATATACCGAGTGTTATCAAAATCAGCGGCATGTCCTCCTGCTGTGTAACGATCTGTCTGATCTGTGTTTTTAAGAAAGCAACAGCCTGTCCTCATTTTTCTGTTAGGCAGACCTGTAATCTGTTAAAAAAAAAATTGGAAGGAAAATTAAAGCTTTTTTCCAATAGTGTCTTTAAAAGCTGGTAGTCGTTTTATTTCTGTTACTATTTCACTTGTTTTGTTTTCATGACTACTTTCCTGAATATGACCATTTTGATCCTTAATTTTCCCCAAGAATTAAGACTTGTTTGTGGATTTGGCAGTATTGGGATTTCAAAATTCTGTGTGTATGCCAAGTGTGTGTATGAACATGTATGCACAGATGTGTGGGTACATGCATATGGGTGTGTGTGTGTGTGTGTGTGTGTGTGTGTGTGTGTGTGTGTGTGTGTGTACATGAGCACATGCATACTCAGGAAGGATCTGGGGTGAACACAAAACTTTCTGTGAATCTTTTGGGTAACAATACCCACTAAACAGGATCCAAAGAAAGAAGGTGATTGGGTATCTCAAATATGAAAGCTGACCAATAACTCCCCTCCTATCACTAAATGAAAACCTAGCTGTCTTCACATGTCCTCAGCACCTTATATATATATTACAAGAGTCACTTGTGCAACACTGATACTGTCTCAGAATGTGAGGGTCACCCAAGCCAGCTTTAGCCAGTCATCTACTTTAAAGCCAAGCTAATAGTAAAAAGCAAGAAAAAGAGACTTATTCAATGTATCACATGGAAGAGATCCAGTAAACCTCCAAGTTTATCTTCATCTCTGGGGTTCTGGGGTGAGATTTAAGTTGAGGATCAGGGATACGTCCTTGAAAGCAATCTGCTGTGGTCCTGCCCACCACTAACCCATCACTGTCAGGGTTTCATCCTATGAGGTGGACTGAGCTGTCAGAACTGTATGAAGTCTCTTTCCTAGAGACAAGTTTCCTTCAAGCCATGCCTTTCCTTCCCAGAGCAGAATGTTCTTTCGGAAATTCCCATCTATTTGGGGTCCATCATTCCAATAGTCTGACAGTCACAATGAGAGACATGAGTGCCCTTTTAGAATATCTTCATTTCTGCTGGGTTAGTTATAATAGTTGGTCACAGGCATTTTTCTAGCCTTTCAATTCCTGAACCAAGAGGGGCTAAAGTGACTCTTATAATATATATATAAGGTGCTGAGGACATGTGAAGACAGCTAGGTTTCCAGAAGGTTCCAGGCAGCCATGTGAGGAAGTCATCTTTAACTATGATAAGGAAGCTTTCATCAACTCAGTTAGGCTTGGTGTTACATTATTTTTTTTCATGCTTGGGGACAAAAGATTTGGTTTTATTTATACTTTTAAAATAAAATATTAAAAGCACTTGAGGGAGCATGAAAATGCCAATGGCCACTCTTCCTCATCATCTTCATTTCTATCACCATCATCATCAGAGGAGGAGTAGGCAGAGTAACATCCCCACAGGTGCCACGTCTGGTCCCTAACTCCTGAGAATATGATTCCTGGAATGGGAATAGGATTCAGAAGATGTGATAAAATTTTAGACTCTTTTCCTGGGTCAACTCTAGGGGCCAAGGCACCCATGGGGGCACAGGGTCCTAATACCCCAGAGGCAAGAACAATGGTTCTGGGACTGCTACAATCCTAAATCTACATCCATACATCAATAACCCTAGTGCTTGGGGGGCTAAAGCAAGAGAACTGCAAGTTGCAAGCCAGCCTAGACTACACAAGTTGCAGCCAGCTGGGCTATGTAATAAGTTGCAGGCTAGCCTGGCCTATAAAGCAAGACTGTCTCAACAACAAAAAGAATGTCGACTTCAGAGGAATGGAAATGGAAACTACAGCAATTCTATTGCTGGAAGGGGGCTATGAGCCAAGGAATTCAGGCAGCTTCCAGAAGCTGGAAAGCGAGCGAGGCGTAAACTCTCCTCTGGAGCTCTTAAAAGGATCACAATCAGCCTTGTGAGGGCCATTTTCAGAAGCATAATCTTCAGAACTGTGACAAGAAGCTTGTGGCATTTTAAGCCACTATTATTATTTTTTTGTAATTTGTATAAATAACAGTAGGGAACATTATAATCAATCAATACAATTCCCTGGAGCAACTTTATCAGTGGGCATGGAGGTGCATGCCTGTTATCCCAGAACAGGAACAGGAGGTCATCGGTTCAAGACCAGCCTGGGTTAGGTTGAAAGAGACCCTTTCTTGAAAAAGAAAGAAAGAAAGGAAGGAAGGAAGGAAGGAAGGAAGGAAGGAAGGAAGGAAGGAAGGAAGGAAGGAAGGAAGGAAGGAGGGGGAGGGAGAGAAAGAGGGAGGGGGAAGAGAAAGAGCGAGGAAGGAAGGAAGGAAGATAGATCACAGACGATAGAGGGAGCTCATTATATTTAAAACTGCTTTGAACGTTTGTTGTCTGTCCTAAAGTAGAGGCAATACATTTCCTCATATACATGACACAAAAGAATAAGAAAGCAAAATGTGTATGTATCTGAAAGGGAGATTGATAGACAAAAAATCCACAAAAGGAAATAATCAGGGGCTGGAAAGATGACTCAGTCAGTAAAGGGCTTGCTGCACAAACATGAACACCTGAATTTGATACCCAAGACCTATGTTAAAGAACAAAAACAGGCAAGACTGTGCATGCTTGTCATCCCGGTGCCCAAGGGGCAGAAGCAGAAAGGGTCCCAGAAGAGCCCAGTAGCCCAGCCTCCTTGGCAAGCTCTGGGCTAATGACAGATCCCATCTCAAAAGCAACAGAGAGAATTCCTAAGGAAGGACACCAAGGTTGTCCTCTGCGTCTAAACACACACACACACACACACACACACACACACACACACACACACACAGAGAGAGAGAGAGAGAGAGAGAGAGAGAGAGAGAGAGAGAGAGAGAGAGAGACATAAATACCACATACCCACACACACACACACAGAGTCAGTCAGATGGAGAATGTAAGCTAGAGAGTTTAGACCACTGGACCAACTTCGTCTCACCACCACAACAGCATTTACTACTTTAGATTGGAATTATTTGTCTCATGTCTGCCACTCCAAAAGCTTTAACCTCTTTAAGGTCAGGGACCACGCCTTGCATTTTTCTATGCTAAGACTGGAATGGAAGAGTGAGCCACTGGTACCATGTAAATGAATGCAATCCATGCAGGAAAAGGACAGCTGCACAAATAAAGTTCAGAAAACACATGGTCCAAGTACAACACAAAAGACAGGAGAAGACTGGGTTGTTGTGTTTGGCTTATTTATTTATTTATTTATTTATTTATTTATTTATTTATTTTGAGATGGCCGCTTTTCAAATGATGTTTGAAGAGAGGCGTTTCAATTCTACCTCTGAGTCACAGAGTGTGACCTGGTTGATCTAACCAGCATCACAATCAAAACAATTTCAGTTGCATACCAGACAGAATTCTGCGGCTTTTATCATAAGCCCGTGGTCCTTTGTCATTTTTTTATTTATTCTTTGAGAATTTCATACAGTGCATTTTGATCATATTCACTGGACTCCTCTAAATCCCTTCCTGCCTCCCTAACCCCCCAATTTCATATCATTTTTCTTTATTTAATAGCCCACCAACCCCAATCTGTGCTGTTCATACACTTCTGGGTGTGGGGCCATCCTGTGTAGAACATGATCCACCTACAGGCCTTAAGGAAAACTGACTCTCCCTCCTCTAGAAGCAACTAACTGGCCACAGCTCCTCAGTTAGTGAGAGCTTCCTCTTCCCTCCATGTGAGCGTGGTAACTGCCTTGACCTGTGCAGGTCTTCTGCAGGGAACCACAGCTGCTGGTAGGTCATAACCGCATGGTCCTATCATGTCCAGGAGGCACTATTTTGCTCATTCCTCCCCAACCTCTGGCTGTTAGCATCTTTCCTCCCCCTCTTCCCCAATGGTCCCTAGATGCCCTGTTTGTGGCTGAGCATGCCATGGACACTTGTCTGCATTTTACCTGTTTCTTAATCTGATGAGGACTGCAAGGCACACTAATCTACAAACAGATGTGCCTATAGTTTTTTTATCAGTGATGCCGGAGCCCTTAATTCTGTTCAGGCTAAAGATGTAACGAATGTGTCAAATTTAAGGAAAGTGCCTTGAAGAATGGGGTGGCTCATGTTTGAGGCCCACACTCCAAAGAACTCCCAAGAATGCAATTAGAAAAGAAGAAAGCATGACCTTTCGAAAACATTTCCATATTTTGCCTGGAAACAAAAGGCACTTTCAGAAAGACATGAGCAAGGGCACAACCTCTTTCTTTAAAGTGGTCGAGACCGAGACACGAAACCTCGGTGATTTTTCTTTGTTGCTTTGGGCAAATGAAAGGATAGAAAATATAAAATAAAATGGCAAACTACAGTTTTCAAAGCCTCACAAAATACTATTGGACAGCCAACTACAAAAACACGCTAAGTAATTCTATTGTCATCTAAGGGGATAAAAATGGAGAGACTGCATTACAGAAGAAAACCAGTGTCCCTGGCCCAGGCTTCCAGTCCTGCCAGGATGGGGTTCCAGGAATCATCCTTGCGTTTCAGAGCAGAATGCCTGAGGAGCACCCAAGTAGGCACATCCTAACAACACCTTGTCATATACATGTTCACTTTTACCTCTCTCCAGGATGGCAAGCAACTTTCCAATCAACCATCCCAGGAAAAGCTGCAGGAACATGTCATCTGGCTCTGGCCCCTTGAGCAGACCTTTACTGACTCTCAGGAAAGCATGGGCAGCCCAGTCTCCAGGCTTCACTTAAACTATCTGAGCCATATAAGAGGGTCAAGATATCCACATGCCTCACCCATCTGCAAGCAAGATCTCTCCTAGTAACCCAGGACCATCTGCCTGGCACACCAACACTACCAAGCAAACCAAGCAACCTGAGAGGGCAGGGCAGACTTCCTGAACCCTCTGGTGCAGCTGGCACATGGGATTGTACTCGGAAGTATTATAGTTTGACAATGCATACTCCCTTCTTTCTCAACCCTATGACAAGGGGAAACACTGGGTTGGCCTCTATAAAAATGAAATTAGAAACAAATGTACTACAAACAATCCTTGGTTCCACAAATACTTTGTAAACATGCTCATAACGTGTGTGCCTTATGGAGGGTATTGAAATACTGACAGTATTTCAACCTTGAATGAGTTATTTTCAATTACATCAAGGATTTTCAATTATTTCCAACATCTATTCAACATAACCCAAATGTATCCTAATCACTCAGTAGTCTCTAGGTATAAGAATGATGGTAAAATACTTTTTAATGTTTTATGAATTTTAATATCTTTGGACTTCAATGGTTGACTGAGGTCAACTAGAAATGACACTGGGATTATGCTCTTTTTCAGGTTTTCTACTTTTTTACTTAATGGCATAATCACAGCATAAATACTCAAAATTGGGTTTGTTACTGAGAAAGACGAAGGTTATATTTTTATTTTCATCTTAATTTGAATTATGATTTTAGAATGGCATATTCTTAGTAAATATAGACTATGTATGCTGAACATATAATAAAGCTTATGGGCCAATAAAAATAAGTAAAATACTTGTACTAAATGAATGGCAGTCCTCAAGAGGATCCACCCTGTGCCCCAGAACCTACTACTATTACCTTATTTAGGGAAAATATGTGATTGGAGTAAACCTCTAGGGAAAAGGTGCTCACTAGATTATCCAAGTGGACCCCATGTGCAACCAGAGAGTGTTCAGACAAAAGGCCACGGAGGCTGGAGTCAAGCAGCCACAGACATGGAATGCCAGGAGACGCCAGAAGCTGAGACATGAACACACAGTCTCCTAAAGATTTCAAAAGAGCCAACCCCCTTGTTTCAGGCATCTGGCCTCCAAAGGCAGGAGAGAGTATATGTCTACTGTTTTAAACTTCTGAGTTTATGGTGATTTGTAACGGCAGCATCAAGAAACCAATACCATACCCTGACGAATATCTGTTTCCAATTAACTGGAAAAATGACACTGCTTCTGGTGAACTCTAAAGTACATAAAATCTGGATAGTATTGTATCATAAACAGAATTCTGCAGTAAATCACCTGAAGCACAGATGACCGACTTTCCACAGAAGCCCATTGGAAAAGCATAATATGAAATCATTGTTGCTGACTCCATAGTCACTGAGGACTGGGTACTTCCAGCCAGCTTTGTGAAGGGAACCAGCAGGGTAAGCACCTCCTTATTCAACATAGGGCCTGTCTGCATTCAGCTAAATGCTTCTCCAGAAGAATGAGATCAGAAGAAATGAACAACCCCCTCTGTCCTGAAATAATGACTGAAATGTAGATTTTAGGGGTTTGGGGTAAGGTAAGAATGGAGAAACAATAACCTCCTTATGTCATTGAGAGTCAACACGCTTCATTAAGTGATGTGGTGCTTTCATGACTATCCTCTGGCTTTAGGGAAGACATATGCCCAAATAAAATGATGGCTATTGCATTCTTACATGTCACAAGGCAGCACAGGAAGAACTCAGTTGCTTCAGTTGACCTGGATGCTCAGCTGCCCACAATTCTCTAGCTCCTGGTGTCACCATAAATCTCACTGCTCCAAATGGTTTCTTATCAACAATTTCCTTCTGAGGAGTGATAATGGCTAGCATCCTCCTTTATGAAGCACTAATCATGAACATTAAATTCAGAGTTCAATACATTCTAATCTTCATCTTCCCTGGAAACTGGAGCTGAATTACACTCGGTGGCTCATTCAGACAATGGTTTTTAGCTATAGAACAGATAGGACCTTTCCTTCATTGGAGAGCTTTAATCATCTATCCCTACAAAGCAAACCCAGGACTTTATTTGAAAGAGAACAGAGCCAGGTGGTGGTGGTGCACATTAATCCCAGCACTCGGGAGGCAGAAGCAGGCTATCTCTATGAGTTCGAGGCCGGCCTGGTCCACAGAGCAAGTTCTAGGACAGGCTCCAAAGATACAGAGAAACTCTGTCTTGAAAAACCCAGGGAGAGAGAGAGAGAGAGAGAGAGAGAGAGAGAGAGAGAGAGAGAGAGAGAGAGTCTTGTCTCAGACTCCAAGTTCCAGCCAGAACAGTCTTGGGAGTAAAAGTCTTGGAGTAACTGCCCATCTTCCTCTTCCTTTCCGCTTCCTGGTTTGTCAGGGACGGAACCCTTTCCCCACTGGCAGATGAGTTTTTTACTATCCATGCACATGGCCCAGTGCATCCTCTTTGCAAACATTCCCTTCTCTAAAGTGCATCTTCCCACCTGTTAAGACACTGAACAGAAGAAACACTTTCAATATTTGACTAAGCTATTCTTTTCAAAGATGAAATGTTTACTTCTTCCAGGAAGATCTAATTTCCCAAGGAATAATTTACCTCAATTTGGAAACCATTGTTCTGGTAAATTACCTCTGCCAAACAGCCTTTGAATCTACTGGCAAAGTTAACTTTTTTAAAAGACTCATTTAAAATACCCATTTTTACCATATTTGATCTCAAATTTGGACATAGCCCTTGAATTTCAAAGGAAGAAAGTGAATGGGAGCTTTGATGTCCCTTTTTTTAGCACTAGAAAGATAGATAATAAAAAATGCATCCAAATAAATAACTACAGATTAACCAGAGCACATGCTGTCTTTAATTTTTAATTGTCTCTTATGGAAGAAGCTTCTCCTGTGTTTTTCTGAACGATAAGGTCTCATTGCCCTACCCTCCAGTCTGGAAAATAAATCCTGTCTACAAAATAAGAAAAACTTAATCTCTCTATCAATGCTGACCATTACAGGTGCAGATCTATGTCCTGGAGGCATCTGTTGAAACCTCCAGCTTCTTAGTCAGCTAAGGGTCAGCTCAGTGGACCTGCTCCCTGTGGTGCCCAGGAAGAAATGGCATCTGCAGCCATAACATAGCAAGAACAATGTACTTGCTTGCTCTCTGCCCCAGTTGCCTGGCACAAAGCTTCTAGCCCTTTTGGAATCCACAATAGTTATGAGTTTCTTTTGGTATGCTAATGAGATGACTGGTGGCTGACGGGCCCTGCACAGCCTCCCTAAGGGGGCTGGTTGTCAGGGTAGCCAAAACTGATGGGCAAACTGGAATTTTCCATCTTTGCTAGCTAGGGGAGGTGGGAACAGAAGATTCTGGATGCTGACCTAACTGTTGTAGTTTGTTTCTGTTGCTACAACCAAACGCCACTTAGGGGTAAAAGGTTTTATTTGGATTTCAGTTCCAGGTCACAGTCCATCATTTCCTGGAACTCAGGCCACAGTCACGTCATATTTACTATATAGTCAAGAGCAGACAGAAACAAACTCGTCCATACTGCCTGCATGCCACTAGCTTTGGCTCTTATCTAGTTTTCTCCTGTCCTGGATGGCTTAGGGTCCATAGGGTCTTCCTACATCAACTAATAATCAAGATGATTCACCACAAACATGCCCACAGGGCAGCTTGATATAAATGATTCCTCAGTCTTAGCTCTCTTCCCACGTGATTCTAGGTTGTGATAAGTTGACACTTAAAATCAGCCAGTACAATCGCCAACAGCTAATGATTTAATATATCATGCCTATACAATAAGACCCCCTCCAAAAGAAATTCCAGAGGGACAAGGTTTCAAGAGCATCCAAACTGAAGAACACACAAGTGTGCCTGCAAAGTTCAGGAGTCCCTTTCCCTTCCTGGGACCCTATCCTATAAGTATCCTCCATTTCAGTGTTCTCAAATTGTATATTTTATAATGAATAAGTAAATCTGTATCAAATGATTCCAAGTTCTGTGACCCATTCTAGCAAATAATCAACCTGAAGAGGAGTCACATGGGCCTGTGATTTATCATCCAGACAGTTAGAAGACAGTTGCCAGCCTAAACTTAGGACTAGTGTCCTAAGACAGTCGCAAGAACCTTACTCTCTTGGGATCTGATGCTATGTTCTGAAAGATAGTGTCTGAACTGATTAACGTCAGAGAATTGGTTGCTGTGGAGAAAATACCACATACTCTGTCCTAATCCCAAGCCAAAATTCAGTTTTTTTAATGAAGGTCAAGTTAGCAATTCAAACAGCATTTTTTAACCCAACATCCTAATACAATACAATCCAAAGACACATTAATTTGACACATCCCAGGAATAACAATATGAAAATATTAAAAATCTGTCTTCTCAACAAAGGATGCTGTCATTGCTCCTGGCTGCCCACTATAACTAGGTAGTAAGATCCCACTGCTGAAGACATGGCAAACGCTGTGGCAGGACATAGAGAAGTCAAGATGAAACTGGTCCAGAAACTGCCATGCAGGCAGCTTGGGAAGAAGGCAGCAGTGGTCCTACTAACAGTGGCCATGCATGGTCCAGTACTGACCTGCAAGGCTCCAGCATGTTATTCCTTCAGAGGATACATGGCATCTCTCCCTGGTGGCTTCTCTCTCTCTCCTCTCCCCAGAATTCTCCTCATCTCCTAGCCCTGCCTATACTTTTTCCCTGGCTACTGGCCAATCAGTGTTTTATTCATCAACCAATAAGAGAAACATATATACAGAAGGACATCCCCCATCACAAAACTAGAGGGGTTACAATTCTTTCAAATATAACAGAAAGTTCCAGAAAACAGCAATGAGTAAAAATGATGCATTGATTTGGAAACTGGGTCATTATTGGGCCAACAGAGCAATTTCAGTATTATGATGGATGCTAAAATCCCATCTTCCAGAGTACAAGACACATGCACTGCAATAACAATTTCCATTTACCCTGAAATAAGAAAAGAACAAAGAAAGGAAAAGAAGAAGGGACAGAGAAAGGTGGTGGAGAAAATTCGCTAAGCTCAAATAAGTAGAATTATCTACTATTTACAACCACTACACTCCACAACTGTCACTCAGAAAGGCATTCATGTAGTCAAGAAAACACCTGCTAAGTCTCTAATGTGGTTCAGAAACAATGCAAAGCACCAAGGGTACCAAGGTGAATAAGAGCTGAGCTCTGAATCTGAGGAATTTACAGCTGTGGAGGAATACATATACATTACCACCACTCTGTCTCTACCTCCCCATTAAAAAATAAAGAGCTAAGATCCTTCCAGGAACACAGCCAGGAGTCATAGCAGCAGATGACACTTGTACAGAAATTTCACATGAGCTGATACTTGAAGTAGGGGGTCTAGTAGATTGGGGTGTACAGCTCTGAAAGTACCCCTAGGGAGCCCCTAACTGGCCGAGACTCATGAGAACTTTAGTGTATCACAAAGGGATTTTATTTGAACCTACAGATTTGGAAGTGGAGTTGGGGGCTTTGTTGGGTTACTTTGTGGATTCCATTCCTTTTGTCTTGTCTGTGATTGTGCTTTGGTTTCATAAGCCCACACTTTGTGGTCATTTAAAAGGCAGAACCACTACTGAGAAAAAAAAAAAAAAGAATGAGCAGGGCTGGAGAGGTTGCTCAGTGGTTAAGACTACAGCTCTTCTTTCAGAGGACCCTGGTTCTGTCCCCAGCATCCTAGTAGCAGCTCACAACAGTCTGTAACTCCAGTCCAGGGAGTCCAATGCCCTCTTCTGGCTCCTGTGGGCACCAGGCAAGTAGTGTATAACCATTCCTGATGACAAGAAACACCCACACATAAAATAATTTAAGTGGCTGGGGAGGGGAGAGGCTAGAAGAAGCAGAAAATTCACAAGATAACATTCCTCACCACCTGAGACAAACCATTTATTTGAAGTTTTCTATGATAGTTCACGCAAATGCTGTATCCCAACCAATATGTTTTCATATTAAGCAATGTTTTGCAAGCAACATGTAAAGATGTTTCTCTCTAAGCTTAGGTAAAAACCAATGCCATATGAAGATGTTTACTCTTCATCATCCCCTTCAGATGTGCAACCTGCATGAGTCCTGACTTCCAGCCAAAAAAAAAAAAAAAAAAAAAAAAAAAAAGGAGCTTTCAGGAGGGGAGCAGAGTTAGACTTGTTCTCAGGAAAAGAAGTTTTAGGGAGAAACAGGTTAAGTGCTTAGATGAAGAGGAAGCACTACCAGGCTCAGGGCTTCAGAGTGGGGTGTTTTCCCTAAAAACAAAATATATTGGTTTCAGCTTGGGTGTACATGCATACATGCTCATATGCATACACACACACACACACACACACACACACACACACACACACTTGTTTTGACCTGGAACTTGCTATGCAGCTCAGGATGGCCGGAAACTTCCAAGCCTTTGCTTCCCAAGTCTGGGGCTTACTGGCATGCACAAGTGGCTCCTACTAGCATCTTTGATCTCTTCATCATCCTGGCCCTAGTATAGTTACTGGTTACAATGTAAGCTACCTCATGTCTATTTTGAAGTATACCATACACATACAACAGTGAACATAAATCAAAAGTGATCATTAAGTCATCATGAGCAGTGATATCTGTACAGCTTTGTGAACACACTAAAACCCACTATATTACATATTCTAAAGGCTGAATTGCATGCTACACTGTACTGTATATGTAAAATATAAAGTTATATACCAATTTTAGAAAAACTTAAAAGCACCACAAAATACTATGCATATTATCTAAACATATAACCAGCTAATTTTACTGGATACAGCACACACATGTAGATCAGAGAACCACATGCAAGAGTTGGTTCTCTCTTTCCATCATAAGGGACCCAGGGACTGAATTCAGTAAAACACCTTGTGGTTGAGCCATCTCACCAGGCCCAATGTAGCATTTTAGTAGATGTATAACAATTGTTTTGAAAATGTTATCTTCAAAATGAGTGACATAATGATACAAAATTTACAGGTAATGCAGGGAGGGATAGTGTGTCTGCAAGGGTTAGGACACAACCAGCAGCTTAAATCAAAAATCTGTAGTCCCCATTTCCTGACCCGGTCTTCCCCACTCCACAAAAGCCCAATCTTATCCACAAAGATTTTCTTAAAGGAGGAAACAAGTATGTGGAAAACTCATACTGTGTTAATGTTCAGCACAAGTCCAGCCAAGTGTTCAAAGTGACCTAATAAAAGCCATGAGTACACATGGTTCCAAAAACACCTAAGTTATGAAAAACATAATTGTTTTTATTTGTGGTTCATTGTATTCACTCATAAATTTTGATCCTTTATAACAAAAAATATAGTGAGGCAGTGGTGGTGCATGCCTTTTATCCCAGCACTCTGGAGCCAGAGGCAGGAGGCTCTCTAAGTTCAAGGCCAGCCTGGTCTACAGAGTGAGTTCCAGGACAACAGAGGTAGAGGAGGAGGAGGAGGAGGAGGAGGAGGAGGAGGAGGAGGAGGAGGAGGAGGAGGAGGAGGAGGAGGAGAAGAAGAAGAAGAAGAAGAAGAAGAAGAAGAAGAAGAAGAAGAAGAAGAAGAAGAAGAAGAAGAAGAAGAAGAAGAAGAAGAAGAAGAAGAAGAAGAAGAAGAAGAAGAAGAAGAAGAAGAAGAAGAAGAAGAAGAAGATATGTTTTTACCATCAAGGAGAAACTTTTTATTTACTGCAAGATTCCCATTAGATGCTACTCTATTCAAAACCTTCTAACAGTATAGTGAGACACTTCTATATCAAGAATCATTTTGTTTCTTTTGTCTGTAGGTGTTGAGGACTGAGCCCAGGGTCTCACACCTGCTAAATGTGTCCTTCTGAGCTATACATACCACCTGGGGGAAAACAGTAATTTGGTTTTCAATGGTCATATTTTTATTTTGGCAAGAAGGGTTATCTGCTTTTTGTAGTTGGGAAAATGACAGTGTTACACTTTCTTCCAAGCTCAGTCTCTCTCTTTTGTGTTTATTTTTCTTCAAGAGCTAATAAAGTAGAAGGAAGATTGCTTCTCAAATGTAATTCCTTCCCAGAAGGAAAACTAGCTGAAAGCCTAACTACTGCCATCTGTGGCACTTAAATATTAACCTAAAAGTTCTTATTTAACTGTTGGATTCAAGTTCAGCAAATTTTATTGGCACTTCTGGCACTTTTTACAGAAACCAACTCAAAGTGGATCACAGAATTGAACATAAAATGTAAAGCAACAAAACTTTGTGGGGGGATAAGCAATCTTTATAATTGCCTAAGAAATCAGTTCAAAATGGATCACAAACCTAAATGCAAAAGCAAAAGTGCTGTTTAAAGGTAGTGCTAAACACTGAGGCAAGGCTGCATACATGCTCTACCCTTGGGCTACACACTTATCCCCCAAATTCTTAAAACAAACACTGAAATAAATTTACAGCTGTAGGCTAGATAGTAATTCTTAGATATACCATCAAAAGCACAAGAACTAAAAGTAATTTAATCAGTAGACAACAAATTGGGTCTACTGAAATTATAAATATTACTAATGTCACTAACCAGAAAGTAGAAAACACCTCAAGGAATGAGAGAAAATGCTGGCAAAGAATATGTCCCTTTTACAACTCAATAATAAAGAGATTAAAAGTCAACTTAGAGCCAGGGAGGTGGCTTAGTGGGTAAAAGCATAAACCTGCCAATGTAAGTTCAACCAATACACACGCACAAACACACACACACACACACACACACACACACACACACACACACACACACACATAGGTGGAGGGGGGTGTACAGGAAATGTAGTGGTGGGCACTTAAAATCCTTTTAATCCCACAGTAAGATGGGGAGCAGAGACAGGAGAACCACCCAGAAGCCCAGAAGCCAGCCCAGCATCAGCCACTACAGCGGCAGAAACAGAACAGAACCTGCCTCATCAAGGTAAAAGAGAGAGAACCATTTTCAGAAGTGATACCCTATCTCCACGCATCCACATTGCACATACACACCAAATAAGATTTCAGTTATTGAAATGGGCAAAGGAGGTAAACATTTCTTAGATTATGTACTGTACTATATTAATTATTTCCATATGCTCATTCAATACATAGAAGGCAAGCTTACATAAACTATGTGCAAATACCCACAACAGTGTGATTAAATCAGATGACTACCAACTAATAAATAACAAAACAAACTGTGGCCTAGCCAGACCACAAAACATTATTCTGCACTGAAAAGGTAAGTTACAACATGGGTGAACAGTGAAAAGACACACAAGTGAAAGATGCCAGTCACAAAGACTGAATATTGTATGATTCCATTACATAAAATGTACAAAATTAGCAAACCAATATGCACCATGGACTAGCAAGCTGCTTATGCATGAAGAAATGGAGAATGAATGGCCAATTCTCCAAGGTTCTTTGACAGATGATAGAAATGTCCAAGTTAGCCGGGTGTTGGTGGCGCACGCCTTTAATCCCAGCACTCAGGAGGCAGAAGCAGGCGGATCTCTGTGAGCTCGAGGCCAGCCTGGTCTCCAGAGTATAGGCTCCAAAGCTACACAGAGAAACCCTGTCTCGAAAAACCAAAAAAAAAAAAAAAAGTCCAAGTTAATAACAGTGATAGTTGTACAATTCCAAGAAGCACCGTGTTGTACATTTTGCATGAGTGTTGTATCTGTATTCTATTTCAGCAAAGCCACTCCTAAAATTCACAGGGGAAAATCTTCATAACCTAAAGGTTCTCAGAGCTGACACTGAAGACATTACTCACAGGGGAAGAACTGAAACCAGACCTCAGAAAAATTAAATTAAAGCCTCTTTCTTTGGAAAAGACCATGTAAAGAGAATATAAGGACCTGTAAACTAAGAGGAATGATTTGTAATACCCAACAAAGGACAAGTATTTAAAATACTGGTCATAAGTTCTCAAGCACTACAGTGGCCTACAACATTTCTAACTCCAGTTCCCAAGGATCTGACACCCTCTTCTGGCTCCCTTGGCCACTGCATGCATGCAGTGTACACAAATACATGTAAGCAAAATGTGCCAACATGTAATAATTAAATTAAAAATAAGTAGGTAAATCCTAAAATAAAAACCACATCAATCATGCATATCTGGTATGCATGTCTCATAAATTCCTCTATGACACAGGACAGCATCCAGAGCCTGGTTGTCTGGTAATGAATGACTAGGTCTTAAAAACTGCTTCCTAGGCCCAAATGCTTACCAAAAAGAAAGCTAGGGAAGGGAAGATAGGGAAAAACAGATGGGAGAGAAGAGGAGGAGGAGTGGGCCACACAAAGGAAAAAGGAGAGGAGGAAGAAGAACGGAGGATATACACTGCCAAAACACTGATAGAATGTTCTTGGAAAGGCAAAGGTAGAGAGGTTAACACTTGCTATGGGTTAGGGGAAAAGATCAGAAGTAGCTTTGGCTAAAAGAGGTCATACATAGGAGGCCTCTGCAGACCGAACTATTCTAAATCTTTATACTGTAGAAGTAGTCTACATGTGACTAAACTGTAGTAGTAATGAGTCTACACGTGACTAAAATTACTTAAGAATGTGTGTGTGTGTGTGTGTGTGTGAGTGTGTGTGTGTGAGTGTGTGTGTGTGAGTGTGTGTGTGAGTGTGTGTGTGTGTGTGTGTGCGTGCGCTCGAGAGCGTGTGTACACACACACACACACACACACACACACACACACACATGCACTAAAAACTCATGAAATCTCAGTAAGGACTGTGGATTGTGCCACAGCTACTTTCTTGATCCTATATTTATTCATAGGAAGAGCACTTGGGATCTCTGTATTATTCATCACAAATACATGAGAATCTATAATTATATCAAAATGAATTTTCAAAAGTATAATTCAGTTTAAGGACCCAAGCAACTTTTTTCTTCAATCAGAGCAGGGAAGTAAGGTCTGTTCCAACAATGGGTTGGAGTCACAAATATTTTCACGTATGTGATCACTGTCATTACATTTCTGTTCTTCCTGTGACAGGAGGACAGATTTGACTGTCAACTCAGATTTCTAGAGCAGGAGCAGAAGGTCAACTTGACAGAACTGAGGAATGTCTAGCTGTGAGGTGTGTGCTGGGTGTATCCTGATAATATCTCCATGGAGTACTAGATAAGGAGTTGGCACTATCTGTGGGGCAGAGGGTCCAGGAATGGGAAAGGAGGAGAAACCCAGGAATGTAGACTTTCTCCTCCCTCTGCTTCCTGGAAACTCTGCACCACTCCAGCTGCCCTACTGTCCTCACAGACCCAGGGACAAGGGAGCCAGCCAACCTGGGACTGAATCATCTGAACTGTAAGCCAAAATAAACTCTTCCTTTATTCCACTTGTCTATGTCATGTATTTTGCCACAACCATTAAAAAGCAACAACAGCCAGGGCAGTGGAGGCATACATCTTTAATTCCAGCATCCGGGAGGCAGAGGCAAGTGGATCTCCATGAGTTCGAGGCCAGCCTGGTCGACGGAGTGAGTTCCACGACAGCCAGGGATACATAGAGAAATACTGTCTCAAAAAAAAAAAAAAAAGAAAGAAAGAAAAGAAATCAAACAAACCAAACAAAAAAAGCAAATACATTCACCATGAAAAGGAATGATGATAATACTAGACTAAATGATTACAAACTAAACCTTAATCTCTTTAACCGGAAAGCCAAAATGTTTTACAGTTATTTCAAAACTGAGGTAAAATATGAAACAAAGAAAATATTTAATTAATATATTTAATTAATATATAATAATAAATATATATTTTATAATAATATATTATATATTATAAATATATTATAAAATATTGTATTTATATTATAATTATATTTTTATATTATAATATATATTTTTATAATATAATATATAATTATATATTATAAATATATTTATAAAATATATATTTTATAGTAATAAAATATATAATAATAATAAAAACAATGTCTAACTATGGTAGGAAAAGAAATCCAAGACAGAAAGCAACAGAACTTTAAGAAAAAGATCCCCAGTCTCTCCACATAAGGGCAACAGCCACAGTTCTACAAACTGCCTGGAAGTGGCTTTGTGCTGTGTGGAGTTACCTGTTTTTACATTCTTAACAATCCTGCATGTAAATGTAATCCTCTAAATTAGAAGTGAAGAAGTGAATGCTCATACACAAGAAGAGCCAAGGACCCCAGGCACCATGGCTCTCAAGGCCTCTCTAACATCTCTGTACCTCAATAGGTCTCAAAAGATCTATGAATTAAAGGGTAACCTTGAAAGTCTATCTGTAATCTTCTACTATTTGTATTATTTTAATGACGTGTAAGTGACTGTGTGAGTATGTGCACATGAGGGCACTACTTGCAGAGGCTGGAGAAGTCAGATCTCCCTGGAGCTAAAGTTTCAGGAGGCTGTGAGCTGCCCAATGTGGGTGATGGGAACTGACCTTGGAGTTTATATGCAAAGGTGGCGTGCCCTCTTAGCCACCAAACACCTCTGCAGTCCCATCTACCTGTATAGTCTCCTGGACTCTACTGTTCTAAATCTCAAAGTTCACTGACATGAAGACTGACATGACAGGTAATACCTATGGGACTCAAAACATGTGTGAGTAGTCCACAATACCCACATGTCACCAAGAAGGAAGGGCACAAGGAGCCTTTAGAACCAGGTTCTTCTGGCCCTAAAGCTTGTATTCTATATGTTCTGTTTTCCAATAGGCACAACTGCTAATGCAGACAGTATTGCTTAGAACTTAAAGGTTCTGGGGCTTGGAGAGATGGCTCAGCTGTTAAGAGCACCTGCTGCTTTGAGAGGACCTGAATTCATTCTCAGAGCCCATGTAGCATAGATCACAACCACCTGTAACTCCAGCCTGAGGGATCTAGTGCCCTCTTCTGGCCTCTAAGGGTACTAGCACACACATGGCATATACTCACACACATATACACATAAAAAATAAAAATAAATCTTTTTTAAAGGTCTAAGTCATATCAAGAGCTTATTTTTAAATTAATACCATTTTGATCATTTGTAAGATGGGGTAGGTCAGAAATTTAAAACAAATAAAAAAAATAGTAGGTATTTGGAGAAATTCTTTTGTAGTCTGACTTTTTACAGCATGAAGCCGGCCAAAAACTACTTAGGAAAAACAAAAAGGAGAGCAGAGGCATCCAGACATTCTTGATTCTGAGTTAAATGCCTTTTGGATCTAAAAGAGCCAACAGATAACATATTTAAGCAAAGAGGGAAAACACATACAGCTAACTGGTGAGTTAGAACTAGGCCACATCTCATTTCTGTCCCAAAGTACTTAATTTAGAACTCAACTTTAAAACAATCCTCCATAGGCCAGGTCTGGCCCTTCCAGTTGGCACCTGAACATCAAACTTTTGAGACAATCTGGAACAAATGAAAATAGCTTTGGGTATTCGAACTCTCGAACAGTAAGGAAGGTCATCTTGGAATTAATGCATTTGGGGACTGAAGAAAACTCCAGTCTGAAAGAGGAAAGGGAAGGGAAGAATGGAGGTAAGCAGTGAATCACTCCCTTGTCCGAATGGGGGATAACTTGCATGAGTTCATTTCCCTATTACCATTCCTAGCTCCCGAGCTGTGGGCCACTTCAGCTCTAACTAAACTGCAAAGCCATTAAATTGTCTACTTATCCTTTGTTCAAAAACCATCACTGCTAACCCACTGATGACAAAAAAAAAAAATCTGAATAGCTTTGTGTAATATAATTTGACTGTCAACTTGGTGTGGTCTAGAATCCTTGGAGACAAAGCTCCTTCGTGTCTGTGAGGGGTTATCTGGACTGGGGTAACTGGGATAGGAAAACTCACCCTAAATGTGAAGGACACTATTCATTTGGCTGAGGTCCTGAACTGAATAAAAAGGACACCAGCATGTATTGCGCTCTACTTCCAGACTACAGGTGTCCTGTGACTAGCCACCTGTTTCTCCTGATGCAAGACTTCTTCACCTTGATGGACTGTACTCTCCAACTGCAAACCAAAGTAAGCCTTGCCTTCTTCCAGTCACTTTGCTCAGCTTTTCTATCACAGCCACAAGAAGAGTAAAACACTACTCTGTGGCTTTATTTTCCACTATTCTCCATCCTCCTTCCTTAGCCCCTATGTGAGTCAAAAGGAAAAACATGTGGAAAAGCATATTTTGGTCTAGCCATCAATACTAATGCCACCAACATACTCACCCAACGCCTCCATCTTCCCTAAGTCCTTCCCATCTCTATGGACCAGCCAATGTCTCCACTTGTGCATGAGTAATCTGCAAGTATCTCAGGAAGCCTGAAAAGCCCCCTCTCAGAAATCGAGTACCAGTTACAAGAGATCTTAAGGCACAATGTTAGCTATTTGTCTCATCACTGCCACAAAATACCTAATAAAAATTCTTAAAGGAGAGAGACTTTAGTATGGCTCATGGTACAGGAGGTACAGTCCATGTAGCTTAAAAGGCACATGGCTTGGGTGTGTCTGTGCCACAACTGGAAAGCAGAAAGCTTGGCCAATTAGAGATAGCCTATAACCCGCAAACCCCATCCTGGGGCCCTACTTCAGCCAGCTAAGCCCCACACCCAGAAGGGTACCACCACCATCTGAAGATGAAAAGTGTTCAAATACATGAGTACATGCTGGATATTTTACATTGAAACCTGAACAATCTTTCATCGTGACTCTCATACTAAAACTCATTTCCATGTTCCTCCTGAAACAGATAACTTTTCTAAGGGCAAGTTATCCATGTGCATTACAAACACCTAACCAGGGACAAATTAATATTACCTGAGCTTCAGCTAACAGGATTTTAAAGGTCTCCCATAGTGATGTTAAATAAATGGCTTTGTATAAGACAAAGGGAGGGGGACACATCCACAGAGAATTTGAACATTTTATTTAATACATAAGACAAGAGTCTCTTAAATCTCTTTAATCAAAATACAACAAGAGGAGGCTGGCTGTGTTAGCAGGCCAGGAAACTGTAACTGAAGACAACACTGTTTGCACCTGCTGAAATCATTGACAATAAGTTGAATAACTGCAAGATTTCCTTACTTGATGCTACATAAAATGTGATGGTGATGTACCCTGAAGCCAATAGAAGAAAAGAATTCCCAGAAATCCCATTCAAAGACAAATCAATGTTTGGGCAGAAATAATTTTCCTGCTGTTTTAAAAAATACTAATCAATTTTCCTCTCAGTGCTGTCACTATGCACTGAAAATACAAAGGTGAGCTTTGTAGGCAAACACCATTTCTTATTTGGAAAATAGCTCTACATGTATCCTCCTTGTCCAAGTGTGAGTGTTTACAAAGTCCCATTTCTGTGTGCTGACCTGTGATCCTCCGAAGAAAATCTGTACAAAGATAGAGACTTAATCCTGGTATTCACTCTGATCTATCTGTGAAAATAGGGAAGGGATCTAGACTGGGCCCATCCATTCCCCAATTCAGCAGGCTGGACTTAAAGCCCAACATCCCCCTGCTCCAGTATCTCAAATATTGGGATTTCAGGTGTGCACCATCGCACACAGTTCCAAATTCCCTCTTAAATGAGAAGTAAGTTATCAGAAGGAAAGAATGGGGAGATTAAAAAAAGAAAAGTCTTAGATTCTGGCAATTGCAGACTGACTCACAGTAAGTAATCCAAATTAACAAAATGAAATTCCTAAAATTCCATCTCTGCTCTACGACGGTTAACCTCAGGCACCAGCGTGACTGGAATAGTGTGCTCAGATAGCAAGTTAAAACATGATCTCTCAATATTCCTTTCATAGCACTTTGGGGGAACATTCATATTCAAACCAATGGGCCAAGAAACAGAAGAGCTTCCCTCACCCTATCTATGGATGCCTACAATTGACTACGGGTCCGATAGAACAAAAATGCAGAGGATGGTAGCTCCCTGTCTTTCTTCTGAAGTTATGATATTTGTCTTCTTTTCATAAAGGAACCCCAAGTTCCCCTGCCCTTAGACTCCAGGATGAGCAAGAGAAGCCCCCATCCCAGGCCGTCAGCCATCAGACACTGACTGAGAGGACACCATTAGCTCTCCTGGTTCTGAGGCCTTTGGATTTGGAGTAAGTCATGATTGTCTTGTTCTTGAACTTACAGATAGTGCACTATATGATTTCTCAGCCTCTGTAATTATGTAAGGCAGTTCCTTAATAAATATAGCCAGCTCCTGGCAGTCTGTCTTTCTGGAGAAATCTACTACCCCAACTTTAGGACCTAGCTTTCTGTGGACTTAAGAACATATAGGTAAGTCTTATGAAACGCAAGGCAAACTGGGATACAGTGAAAATTTCCCCAGACTGACAAGGTGCACACCTCTCCCCCAGGAGAACACCACAAACACCTCAATTGCAGCCTTACAATGGACTGTTATTTGCAAATACAACATAGCATTTCCCAAAGGCATTAAGAGGGACAGTCTCAGGGTGCCATCGGCCAATGAAGTGGAGAATCCTCCCTCCCATGTATTCATCCTGGATCCCTCATTCCAAAACTAAAGATTCTGGGAAAGTTTTTAAGAGAATTAAGTTTGCTTTCACTTAAGCCAGCTTTTCCCAAACTTTCCCCAAATGCTATTTCCATGGGATTGTCCCTGCCCCAGTTATATGTCTCAGTTCTTAGGGTTACAGGTGGCTGGACTACATGGGTGCTAGGGATCCGAACTCAGTCCTCATACCTATTATGTAACAAGTAGTTTTCCCACTGGGCCATCTCCCCAACCCTACTCCCTGCCATTTAACCAAGTTCTCCTCTCATCTGTCACATCTGCTAACTCCAAGGATCCTGTCCTTCCTTACCTGTGAAATCTAAATCTGATCTCACTGCTCCTACCTCTGCTTTGACCTTCCTGCAGCAAGGACCAGCAATCCTTTCCCTGACACAAAAATGAGCCTTCCCAATAAGATATATGACAGAACATTTCCATCTAGCCAGAGCTATGACCCCAGTGTATTCAACGAAGCAGGGGGCACAAGAAGAGAAAGTATCGAAAGTATTTAAACACCAGAATGGAATATTGTTTGTTTGGATTTCCTTCCTTATACAAGCAGTTTTGCTTTGACAGTAACAGGGGCTTAAGGCCAAGGAAACTCATTTGTCTTGACAAACTCATGTTCCTATTCTCATTTATCACCTATCCAGTACATAACGCTTGTAACAGTGTCCTTTATGTTGCTTCTCTCTCTCTCTCTCTCTCTCTCTCTCTCTCTCTCTCTCTCTCTCTCTCTCTCTCTCTCTCTCTCTCTATTCCTCTCTTCTCTAGGCATTCAACCAATCAATCCAGTTGGTCTCAAGGCTCCCCAGACGATGACATGGGAAAAGCACAGATGGGACAATACAGCATTTTTCTATTTATAATTACTTTAAAACGATTTAGTAACAACATCGTAGATCAACTTAGCAGTTCAGTTACTAATTTATAAAGTGTGAAGTAAAATTAAAGAAATTGCAAGAAAATATTATAGAGGAAAACTATGTCCAAATAGAACTTCAATAATTTAATGCAGAAAACATTGCTCTGACTTTGATTTGTTTGCTTATTTTTTGAGTCAGGGTTTCTCTGTGTAACAGTCCTGGCTGTCCTGGAACTCACTATGTAGACCAGGAGATCACAGTCTACTATGTAGACTCAGACTCACGGCGATCCACCTGCCTCTGCCTCCCAAGTGCTAAGATTAAAGGTGTGCACTGCTGCTGCCACTGCTGCCACCACCACCACTGGACACTCTGACTTTTAAGATGAAATAAATATTCCTAACTTTTTCCTCCAAAAAAATCCCTAAGGTTTCTTTAACAAGCAAAATACCAACCTGCACTGGGGTTTTACAGAACATTTCTAGGACTTCTACAATTCTTATCACATGAAACTGGTATTTTGTTGTTGTTGTTGTTGTAAAGCCACTAAAAGGTCAAAAGGCCTTCAAATGCTTAGCATATTGATGGTGATAAAAAAAAGCACTTGTTAACTACAGCTAGCTTAGGAGTCCTCTCAGTAAACGCAGACAGCATCCACCCAACCTACACTCCACGCAGAGGTTGAATACAATGGGGACCCATGTCAAGGAAGAGATGCCACACTCTGGATTCAGGGGCTGGCTCTGGAGTGTGAGAATCATCTAGATTTTCCATCTGTGGCCCAAACACCAGAATGATCCATTGTGAAGACATTCAACACAGCCCACGTACTTCACAGATGACAATCAGGTAAAAGGACTTCCTCAAAGGCATAGGCTTCTTAATGGAGAACTGCAGCCGTTCCCAGTGCAGAACTCGGCTGAGTTCCCTGCTCTGCACTCAGGCAGCTGAACTGTCTCTTCATTTCTTTCTGAAGACAAGCAATACATTCCAATGCAGCTTCCTACTTCCTAAGAACACATCTGGAACCATTCAGGGCTTGGTTTCTTTGGGATGACAGCCTGTGAGGAACAGACTTCCCACCTGTCAGAAGCACAGTCAACTTCTAAGTAGTAAGTAAGCTACCAGGAGAGAGATGGGAGTCCTCAAGTAGTAGCTGCCCCAGAAAAGACAGACACATTGATTTTTGGTCAAAAACAGAGAAGAATACAAAGCCAAGGGATGTACTTAAAAAATGCCAATTTGAGTTCTTTCACTGGTCCTCCCAGGATAATATCACTGTGACTCAGTAAAGCCAGAGATGCTCCAAACACTGTGAATGTTTGAAAGTGCTTGCCTCTGGAAAATGACATTGGTTTTTATTTTGTTGTTGGTTTCCTTCTCTTTCCTTTAAGACAAAGTCTCACTGTGTAATTTCAATTGGCCTAGAACTCACTATGTAAACCAACCTGATCTAGCTGCCCTTGAACTTGCTGTCATCCTGCCTCTGCCTCTCTGCCTCTCTGCCTCTTCCTCTGCCTCTGCCTCCACAGTGGTGGGATTAGAGCTGTGGACCACCATGCCTGCCTTATGCAATGCTACAGATAGAAAGCATCTGCCAAGTCAACTACATCTCTAGCCTCTAAACAATGACCTGGAAAGAAACTATAAAACTCCTAACCAAGCCAGGTACCTTGACTAGCACCTTTAATACCAGCACTCTAAAGCAGGGATATTTAGAGCTCTGTGAGTTCAAGGCCAGTCTGGTCCACATATACAGTTCAGGCTAACCTGGGCTTTGAAACCCCTGTGTCAAAAAAAAAAAAAAAAAAAAGCAAACAAACTCCTAACCATAAATATTTTTAATATAATTTAAATTTTTTTACTTTCTCTTTTCAGAAGTGAAATCCGTAGAGCACACTAGAAATGCTGGTGTGATCCACTGTTCGCTGTCTCACCAACTATGGCATCTCTTTACAAATGAAACAAGAGAGCAGTGATACCCACCCCTGCTCTAATAATAGAAGCTTCCTGGTAAGGTGTCCCCACTTGCCTCCAACATGATGTGTTTGTGAGGAACACCTCCATCCCTGAAGTCCCGAGATAGTACAGCTCACCACTCAGACCTGAGCAATGGAAGGGAGAAAGGCCACCTGGCTCTCTCGCCAGACTGCTCAGTGGGTGTCTGCACAGGTGCCCGCTCTAGCACCATTTCTTGGATGAGGATCACTAGGAGCTGAAGACAGATGAAATCTCAAAGTAGTTTTGATTTGCATTTCCCTGACAGCTAAGGATGTTGAACATTTCTGTGTTTCTTAGCCATTTGAATTTCCTTTTTCAAAAATTCTGTTTAGATCTGAATCCTATTTTTAAATTGGATTATTTGTTTTCTTGATACCTGGTTTCTTAAAAATATATACATATTGGACATTAGCCATCTAGAAAATGTGCAGTTGGTTTAAATCTCTTCTTATTCTATAGATTGTTGCTTTGGCCCAATGATAGTGTCCTTTGCCTTACAGAAGCTTCTCAGTTTCATGAGGTCCCATTTATTGATTGTTGATCTCAGTGCCCACGCTAATAGTGTTCTATTCAGAAAGTCTTTTCCTGTGCCAATGAGGTCAAGGCTATTCCCCCACTTTCTTTCCAATCAGGTTTAGTGCATCTGGTTTTATGTTGAGGTCTTTGACCATTAGGAGTTAAGTTTTCTGTAGTTAGATAATTATGAATGTATTTGAATTTTTCTACATGCAGATATCCTGGCATCTTTATAAAAAAAATCAGGTGCCCATAGGCATGTGCATTTATATCTGTGTCTTCAATTTGACTCCATTGGTCAATATGCCTGTTTTTGTGCCAATACCATACTGATTTTATTACTACAGGTCTGTAATGACTTGAAATCAGGGACAGTGATACCTCCCAGAGTTCTTTTATTATTCAAGATTGTTTTAGAGATCCTGAGTAAAAGTGTTTCCATATGAAGCTGAAAATTGTCCTTTCAAGATCTGTTAAGAACTATGTTGGAATTTTGATGGGAATTGCATTGAATCTAGAGATTGCTATTGTTATGCTCCCCTTTTCATTTCTAATTTTGTTAATTTGGATCTTCTTTCCCCAGCTTTTAATTAATTTTGATAAGGGTTTGTCAATCTTATTGATTTTCTCAAAGAACCACTGTTACATTGATTCTTTATACTGTTTGTTTCTATTTTATTGATTCCAGCCCTGCATTTGATTATTTCCTGCTGTCCACTCCTTTTGGGTGTGATTTCTTCTTTTGTTCTAGACCTTTCAGGTGTGCTGTGGAGTTAGTAGTATAAGATCACTCCAAATTTTTTTATGTATGCACTTAGTGCTATGAATTTGCCTCTTAGAATTGCTTTTCTAAGTTTGGGGATGTTGTGTGTTCATTTTCATTCAGTTCTAGAAAGTCTTTTTTTTAATTTCTGTCTTGACCCATTTTTTCATTCAGTAGTGATATGTTCAGTTTCCGAGAGTTTGTAATCTGTGATGGTCAGATTAAATTAAGGGTGTAATTTCAATTTTCTTGTATCTGTTGAGACTTGGTTTGTGTCCAAGTTTTGGTCAATTTTAGAGAAAGTTCTATGGGGAGCAGAAAAGAAAGTATATTTTGTGTTTAGGTAAAAGTTCTGTAACTATCTGTTAGGTCCATTTGGTTTATAGCGTCTGTTAGCTCCAGTATTTTTCTGTTTAGTTTTGGTCTGGATGAGCTGTCTATTGGCTAGATTTGGGTACTGACATCTCCCATTATCAGTATGTAAGGGCCAATATTTAAGCTGTAGTAGTGTTTTTACAAGCCCTTGTATTTGGCCTATAGATGTTAAGAACTGAAATGTCCTCTTGGTGGATTTTTCCTTTGGTAAGTATGTAGTGAATTTCCCATATCTTCTGATTAGTTTTGGTTTGAAGCATAAGAACCATAGACCGGTTTTCAGGAACAGCCAACATAATGACTTTAGGCCACTAAGAACATTGGTGGCAATGCCAGAAAATGCTTAGGTTTTGTTTGTTTTTTGTTTTTACAGCAGGATAAAAGGCATTGCACAGAAACACATGTCTAACAGAGAATCATTAGCTCACAATGCCAAGATTTATTGTGATTGTTTTCTCAACTGCCAGGAGGATTTCAGCCCTGTTGATATGACAGGCCAAAAGCACTTGTGTTTTCTGGGCTGAGAAGGAGCTGCCAGGCTCTGCCTTCGTAGGCTAAGTTGCAGTGTATGTGAAGGAAACTGATAGATTGGGAAAGGGCAGGAAGGGCATGCTAATGGAACCAAAGCTCTCTCTAATAAACTGGGAAATGTCTGTGTATTCATCCCCCACTAGGGTTCTATAAGGGCTATTAGAATACATGCTGATGTGTGAATTATGGGAGATAGTCCCAAATCTTAATACTCTGCTACACTGTCCCCATAAACATTCCTCTAATTAGATCACGTCTCATTGCCAGGAAAATATCAAGCAAGGCACAGAATACATGCATAGGTGGGCAAAGTAGCTTATAGTAGGAGGTTTGAGAGATATGTGAGTGCTATACTTATTTTGCACCAAGAAGTATTAACCCTCTGATTAGGCAGTTTCTGTACACATCTTCCAGCCCTTCATCAACTGGATAGAGTGTGCAGAGGTTTGTGTGAGAACAAGACATAATCACCATCCCTTTATCAGCATTGTGACTCAACACGTACTTTTACATTTTCTAAGCTACCTTAAAAGAATGTCTCGCTGGATATGAAGGCACACATTTTTCCCAGTGCTTCAACACCTTTCTTTGGGATGTAAAAGACACAGAAGCCAGCCGTACTCAGAGGCTGAGACAGAAGGACCACAAGTCTGAGGGTAGCCTGGGCTATACTGGGATTTCTAGGCTAGCTTGGATGACATAGGGTGGTCCTGTTTCCAAACCAACCAACCAAATAAATGAAGCATAGACAAATTTAAACCCTTATCCTTAAATACTTTCTCAGTGCTCATTTTGTATACCAAGACATGCATATCCCTAAAAGAGAATTAAAAGAAAGAAAAAGAAGGAATATTAGTGAGTATCCATTATTTACTAATGAATATTAGTAAAATAATCTAGAAGGATTATTTTTTGAAATGTTTTTGAATTTTTTTTTTCAAAACTAGCCCATGATAAAGTACTTGGAAGGACAGCAGAAAGAATTCTTCTGGAAGCCAGTGTGCAAAGGCGGACTACATTTGCAGTTGCAGAATTAACTCCCCCAACAACCTCAGCAAAAGTAGCAGTCTATGGGCAAGAACCAAAAAAAAAAAAAAAAAAAAAAAAAAAAAAAAAAAAAATGGGAGGGAGGAGAGCTAAAAAAAAATGGGGCGGTAAAGCAGCCAAGTCAAAGAATGCAAGGAAGAACAATGGGCTCCTAGTGAGAAGGCATGGAAAGCAGCTGGCTTTGGAGCCGCACTTTGTCCCACACAAGCCCATCATTGTTCCTTTGTGTGTTCTCTTTCTTTCCCACTTCTTCCCTCTTCTCCGCTCTCTTCACTATTACTGTCATCTCATGTGAGTTTTTCTAAACCATGATGTATCTGTTCAATTATCTGTAGACCTACAGACTCTCCATCAAATTAGCTGATCTCTATTTATAGCTGAGAATTCTGGACAGGAGATCTAATGAAAATTCCTGAGAGTGATAAAACTAAGTCAAATTAGTCAATGCTGTTTCCCACCCAGCTGCCACTACTGAATACATTTGTTCCAATGAATGTTACAAATACACATTCTTTTAAAAATGATGCTTTGAAATTTAAAAAAAAAAAAAAAAAAAAAAAAAAAAAAAACAGACTGGGTAGTATCCAGAGATAAGGGTTCCACAGTTTGTTTCTCATCCTATTCCCAGATCTTATCTCAAAAAAGAGAGAACTCTGAGTGGCAAAATAATAGAATAAATCTAAATAGTGATGCTATCAAAAGAGAATTTATCTGCAATAGCATAAAATTTGCTTATCTATTTTTAGCAATTACTACACAAAATTAGCAAAGAAATTCAACCATAACTAAGACTCAAGCATAATTTTGTTATTAATACATCTCCACAGTCATCAATTTCACATCTTATTTCATTTACTATATTCAATTTAACAATTGTTTTGATTAATTCTAAAGATCATATATATAAAAAAGGGGGGAAATAAAATTAATAGCATCATTAAGCCAGGATTAAAGACCCAAACCATATTCTGAACTATGGCCAACAATATCATATTAAGGCCCAAGACACAAAATCATTACTTGTTAAATAATTACAATGTGAACATCCAAATGCCCATGCCCTGAAATGCCTGTTACAAGAAGCTTCCCATGTGACTCATCTCAAGGGTAAACCTTTACCTATGGAGGGGCTGTGCCTAAAAACAATTATGCCTGACAGCCATGCCAAAGTATGGATAGTCTGCTGAACCAAACCAGAGCAGCCTGGCAGGTGTCACAAGTCTAGGAGAGAGAAAGCAAATGCATGAAAATGAGCAAGATAATTCTAAGCACCTGTTGTGAGTCAAAAGTCGAAGCAGAAAGGCATGCTCCTTCAAAAAAAAAGTAAAAAAAAAAAATTGACAGTTGTCAGCTGCAATCAAAATAAAAAGGGATAATAATCTCTATCCACACTGTAGAAACTGGCTACACCCTGCCCTGTTTATAGCGATTACCAGACAAAGTCAGAAACCGTGCATTTCTCTTCTGATAATAAGGTAACTTCACAAAACCACTAACTTAAAAAGTGTCAACAGTGACATGTTCCTCCTCCTCCTCCTCCTGTCATACTCTAGTGACTTGACCAGCACTGCCAGGCCAACAAGAGGGTTATACAATAGATAGACGAGCTGCTCTAAGTGACTGCAGACAAATTATGTTCTTCTGTAATGTCTTCCATTATCAAGACCATGAAGGAAGTAACAGTGTCTGCCTTGTGAGGTTAGAGAATGCCATAATGCTTGAACTCATCTGGCACATGGTAAACAATACAAGTGGGCTTCCAATAGTACAAACATTCTAAGGTTAAAATATAAGAAAACAGCATCTGATAAATCATACTAATGTAATGTTGGCAATTTCATAAAGTTCAATCTAAGATCAGTACCTACCATCATAGTCAATTTATTAACACTATTAGTAGCAATATTACTATGTGCAGATTCATGATCTTTACACCATCATTTTGGCTCCTAAATGCTTTGCTTTCAACTTGAATATGCTGACAAGCACAAATTACTCCATTTGTAAGCATCTACATATGCCTGCTTACTGTGTATCTTCCTACGAAGATGTTTTGAGGGGGTTAGGGAGATGACTCAGTTGCCTAAATCATGAAGACCTGATTTGGATTCCCAGCACCCATAAAAAAAGGCCTGGCTCAACATCACAGTTCTGTAAGCCCAACGCTGATAGGCCCAGATGTCTGTAAGCCCATCACTTACAGGCTGAGCTGGGAACAAGCAGATCCCAGGAGCTCACTGGCAAACCATTCTAGTCAAAGCAGTAAGTTCCAGATTCAGAGAGAGACCCAGTCTCAAAAACTGAAGGGGAGAGTAACTGAAGAAGACAGCACATATATGCATGTATATATGCACACATACACACTTGCACATGCACCCACAAAAATATATACCACAAATAAATAAAGTTTTCAAAATGTATTAGGGATAAAGAAAGCCAGTCTACAATATCAGAACACAAGAATGTCATAAACAGATGAGCTGACCACAAGGAGTTCAGTGGTGTGTGTGTGTGTGTGTGTGTGTGTGTGTGTGAGAGAGAGAGAGAGAGAAGAGAGAGAGAGAGAGAGAGAGAGAGAGAGAGAGAGAAGAAAGAGAGAGACAGAGAGACAGAGAGGGAGAGAGAGAGAGAGAGAGAGAGAGAGAGAGAGAGAGAGAGAGAGAGAGAGAGAGAGAGAGAGGAGAGAGGAGAGAGAGATGTGGGTGTGTGTGTATGCCACACAGTTAGCAAGCTGAGCCTTTACCATATTTAAGATGTTGTTGCTCTGGCCGTGAAACATAAGTAGAATTCCAAATAAAGTCAAGTTAAATTAAAATATGGATGTTTACATATTCCATAAGGAAGAATTCCAAAAATAAAAAGCTATACTTGAAATAAAATGAGTCTCTAAACAGAATGGATAATATGAGATCAACCTTAAAAGCACAGGAAACAAAAGCAAAAATTGACAAATGGAGTTACATCAAACTAAAAAACTTCTACACCACAAAGTCAACACTGGAAAGAAAGGGCAGGGATAATCTGCAGAGTAAGAGAAAACAAGTTGCCATATATAGATTCTGGTAGCTACCCCAAATGTGCAAAGAACATCCAAACTCTTAACAGCAAAAATTAAATAACCCAATTAAAAAACTGGCAAAATACCTAAAAAGATATGTCTCAAAAGAAGACAGAAACACCAACAGGGCTATGAAAAAATGTTCACCATCACTGATCATCAGGGAAATGCACATCAAAACCACAGTGGCACATGGCTAATATTCAAAAGACTAAATATAAATGCTGGTAGCTGGGCAAAGTAGCACATGCCTTTAATCCTAGCACTCAGAAGACAGAAACAGACATATCTCTGGGAGTTCAAGGCAGCCTGATCTACAGCGTGAGTTCCAGTATAGCCAGAGCTACATAGTGAGACCCTGTCCCAAGCAAACAAACAAAAAAGATAAATGCTGGTGAGGAAGTGAAGAAAAGGTCCCTTCCACACTGATGGTGGAAATATAAATCAGTATAGCTATTATGGAAAACAGTATGGAATCCTTCATAAAATAGAAAGATCTACCATAAGATCCAACTATCCCAGCACTGGTTATAACCATAGGAAATGAAATCAATTTGTCAAAGAGTCAATTGCACTCCATGTTTACAGCAGTCCTATTCACAACAGGGCAGAAATGGACTCAACCAAGTGCCCATCAACTGACAAATACAAGACACATATTCATAATTCTATTGTCATAAAAAATTAATAAAATCCTGTCATTAGCAGCAACACAGGTGGAATTTGATATCATTGTTTTAAAACAAATGAGACAAGTACACGAAGCCAAGTGCCACAAGGCCTCAATCATGAGTAGACATTTTTAAAAGTTGATCTCATGGAAGTTGAAAATGCAAACAGTAAGGCAATGAAGGAGTATGGAGAAAGGTTGGTCAGTGGGCACTAAACTGAATTTAAAGAGAAGATCTGGTGTGCCATCACACAGCACAAAGAACAAGGGTAACAATAATGTGGTGTACATTTCAAAAACTATGACATCATGGAAATTTGTACTATAAAAGTATAATAAATGCTTAAGAAAATACATTATACAGTGTGTACATATATTAGATATTATGGTAACATTAAATGTGTACAACGTTCTTGTTTTATATAATGGATATAAAGGAAAAATACAAAAATACAAGCTTAAAAAGATGAGTCCCGAAACAGAGGCAGTTTAAAGGGCTTGCCTCACCACTAGAACAGAACCATCTGCTCCCCATTTCAGTTTTTCTCAGAGTGCCTGAAGGATCCAGGGCCCCAATGTATTAGGCAAGTACTCTACCACTATGCTGTCCTCTCAACCCCCTCGGTGGTCTTTGAAGAATACAGCTCTATACACATAGCATGTACAGACACAGGACTTCTGCAGTTCCTCACAGAGCCTCCATAAGGCTTTCAGTGACAGCCCGATTTGTGGCCATGATCCCAGTGGTAGACTTACACTGGTCCATCCACACTGTCTCATCTAGAACTCCAAACATTCAAGGGTTCACTTTTGACAGGTGAGGAGCAGCGTTTAAACCCTGCTATGGAAGACTCACTATAAAATGAACAAGCTGACATCTATAATATTCCAATCCATGAACTTTCCCTCATAAAAGAATTTCTTAGCTGGGGAGATGGATCAGTCAGTTAAGTGTTTGCACTGCAAACATGGAGACTAGAGTTCAGTTTCCAGAAACCACATAAAAGAGATGGGCATCATGGCAAAAGCTTGGACTAGGAAGGCAAATGCAGATAGATCCTTGTGTCTCAGGTCTCAGGGATCTGGCCAGCCATCCTAGCCTAATCTGTAAGCCCCAGAACAAGGACAGATTCTGCCTCAAAAAACAAACTCAGGGCTGGAGAGATGGCTCAGCATCTAAGAGGCTGCTCTTCCAAGAAGACCTGTGTTCAGTTCCCAACATCTACACAGTGGCTCTCAACCATCTGTAAATGATGCCCTCTTCTGGCTTCCACAGACACCAGGCATGCATGTGCTACACATATATACACATATAAGAAACCAACAAAACAGAAAGGGATTGGTAGGCAGAGTTGACAAGGGTGAGAAATATCAGAACACATTATATACATGTATAAAGTTGTTAAAGAACAAATTTAAAAGGGAGTGGGGAACCAATGACATCCAATGTTGTTTTCTAACCTCTATATGCATATACACACAGAAAGACTTTCCTGTCCTAACACACTAATGGTGATAAAAAATTAATTAAAAATACCATCAGTTGTATGACTGAGTACTTCTAAATATTCCCATAGTTTGTGGTTGCTGTATCAAATATTACAGACTGAATAGTTTTTAAACTAGAAATGTGTTTCTCATTGTTCTAGAAGGTAAGAGACTGGTGGGCACCAGCCTGGTCAGGTTCCGGTTATTCCATGCTGCAGACTACCCATCTCTCACCATATTCTGCCATGCCAGAAGAAGCTAACCAGTCAGTTCTCTCCTCTGAGAGACTCTGTGCATCACCTTCACAACCTAATCACCTCCATCTCTAAATACCATGGCAAGCAAAGTACAATGGTTGGTAGTCTGCACAGCCATCTAAGAGCCTGAACTTCACTTTGTATTATCCACACAAAAAACTAATTTTGAGAATTTCCTTATTGCTCCAGCCACCTGTAATCAAGAACAACATTAAGAAAAACCAAAGGAAGTAAACAAGTAGAAGAGACAACATTCATTGGTGTCTTGTGAATAAGAACTCCCGAGAATTTCATCTTACCAAAAGCTATTCTGGCAACCTTCCAGGAGTCCACTGCCTGAACAAATTATGCATGCTAATTTATGCAAAGCAGGCTCTCCTTTTCTCTGGAGATAACAGAAGATGGTTCCATCTTACTTTATGAGAGTGACTTTTTACTTTGTCTTCTAAGATTCATTTTTTTCATGTTCCTTTTCTATCTCATTTTCCTATAGCTTTCCTTTTGTTTTCTTTAAATATAATACTTTTAAAAATCCTTCCTTTTTAATAGTGTCCTTCAGCTTTTCTTAGCTTAGCATTAATTTTATGTACCAGGACCTAGGACAGTGCCTTGAAAACAACAGACTCTCAGTTGTTGTCTAATTGCAGCAAAGCCCCAGTGGTCAGCTCAGTCAGTTGGACTCTACTGGCATACAAGCTTTGCTTCATAACTAGTAATATACTCTCATCACCATCAGATTTTATATATTATCACTATAATGCAGCAATTTGTATCTCAACACCTCAAAATTGAAATACACCTTCTAATCTATATTGCTTATCTGAAATTAGCATCAATATGCCCAATAAAGTTAGAAAGTTTACTTATAAATAGGGATATTTTAAAGACATGAGCTTTGAGGGAACCTATAGACATGGTATACTATTAAATACCAAGTGCACAAATCCAAATTTGAAGATGCAGAAATATTCTTATTACATATCTATAGTTTTTACTTTGATTACATAAAATAGTCCTGGAAGGTTTGTCCTTGAGGACAAATCTATCCCTGGAGGGTTTGTCCTTGAGGACAAATCATGGTGGGTGCTTTGTGAGGAACAATAGTAGCAAGGGGGCAAGGATGAGAAAAAAGAAAAACCTTTGGTTTATTCAAATGATGGATCTTGAGTCTTTATCACCAAAATTTTGGAATCTCATATTTTCATCTAAAGAACACATTCTTTAGTAGCTTGAGAAATGGCTCAGCAGTTAAAACCAATGGCTGCTCTTCCAAAGGACCTAGATTTGATATGGTGGCTCACAAGCACCTGTAACTCCAGTTTTAGATCTGATCCCTTCTTCTGGCCTCGAGAACACGAGGCACACACATGGTAGACAGGTATACTTTCAGGCAAAACAAGCACACACATAAAATAAGACAAATACACTTTTAAAAAGAATACATTTTTTTCATTCAAGCTACATCTTATTTGATTATTTGCTTTTAGAAAGAGAATTCAAATGGAATAGACTTCAAACAATGACAATTGTGTTGAATGATTTATCTTTAATCATAATTAGCTTATAAATGAATAAGCAGTGCCCTACAGAGTGAAATAAAATAACTCAATAACTCAAGTCTCTCTCTCTCCTCTCTCTCTCTCTCTCTCTGGTTTGGTTTTTCAAGACAGGGTTTCTCTGTGGCTTTGGAGGCTGTCCTGGAACTAGTTCTTATAGACCAGGCTGGTCTGGAACTCACAGGGATCCACCTGCCTCTGCCTCCCAAGTGCTGGGATTAAAGGCGTGAGCCACCAATGCCCAACTCTCTCTCATTTTTTGTTTTGTGTTCTTTCTTTCCTTTGTCTGTTAATTGAGACAGGGTACCTTGATCTTAGAGTGGTGATTCTCTGCTTCTGCCTCCTGAGCCTGGAACTATAGTCACGGGCCACCATGCCTGCCTCAAGTTAATCTTTAAAAACCTCTATGGTGTGAAGAACACAGGATTTGCAGCCCAAAGAAATCAATTCTGCCCTTGTCTCTGACTCCTAAGTCTCTGATAAGAGAATTAAATGAAACTTGGTAGGTAAAATATTTAGTGCAGAACTTCATTAATAAGATCTCAATAAAAATCAGATTGTTCTGTACAGCAGAATATTAAATACACACTTAGCTTTGTCACCTCCCAAAAGTCTAGTGGAATGCAATGAGATTCCAGAGAAACCCACAAATACAATGAAAAGTGAAGTCAGGGACAAAATTTTGAAAAGTGAAAACACATGGAAGAGTCATAAGTAACCTGGCACAGCTGAGGAAGTGGAATCCGAGGTCCAGAATAGAATTCATAGCTGCACTGTGGCAAACTCAGCTCTCCCAGTGTAACCTATTTATTTTTTGCAGTTTTATTGCCAGGTACCCCTACGTTTAAAATGACATAGAGCAATTTTTAATTACAATTCATCACTTTTGACAATACATCAATGACACCATGGACAAGGATTTCAGTTTGTTGAGTTTTTTTCCCTTTTATATTTTTATTTATTCATTCATTTATTTTTAGCTGTAGCAATAAAGAAAAAATTCTTCAGACTGGGTAGAATAAGCAACAAAACAAATCAAAGGGAAGGCTGCAAGGGCTTCAGGGATAGCAATAAGCCATTAAGCCAACTAACCATGAAGTGGTAGGTTCTCAAAGAATGAGCCAGGCACACCAGCTAAGACTTCCTATAATCAAATTTCCCAGTTCCCAGTACGAACAGCACTTACATAGCAAGGGATGGAAACCTAGATAGAAACAGGGCAATGGAATGGTCTGTGCTTGAGTGAGGGGGACTGTTGACTCTCACACAATACCTCAGCCCCAAAAAGCACTAGCCAGAGACCTCTGGAATGTGTGGCAATGGTTTAATGGGTTAATAATTATTTCAATCAATTAGAAGAACAATTTAGTAATATCTAGTTAAGACAAAAATGTACATATCTTACTGGCTGGCACCCTCATTCATACAAATATATATATCCTTTAAAAATCTCTTGCCAAAGAGGATCTCTGTGAGTTCGAGACCAGCCTGGTCTACAAGAGCTAGTTTCAGGACAGCCTCCAATGCCATAGAGAAACCCTGTCTCAAAAAAAAAAAAAAAAAAAAAATCTCTTGCCAATACCAAAAAAATACTCATAGCAGCATCAGTTACAGCAACAAATGTGAAAGACTGACACATCTGTTATCAGAAAAACAGATAAATCCATCATTCCAAGCCTAAAATGAAGACTTGAGATTTGAAATTCTCCGTAAACAAGTCCTTTATGTAAACACATGTTTAGTGATGGTGAATCACACTCTGCCCCAGTGATAGTGCAGAACAGTGAATCCCAACCCATGGAGGTGTCTGCAACCAGGTACAATAACATACCCTATGTATACTGTCTATTGGTCCCAATACATAAATGTATGAGAAAGTTCAATTTATAAATTTATAAATTTATAAATTAAGTACAAAGATTGACAATAACTAAAAAGAACGTATAAAATAATAAAAAAATTATTAAAATATCATAAATTATTTTAAAATTATAAATGGATATTTCTGGAATTTTTCATTTAATATTTTTCAAACCACAGTTGAAAACAGTTAACTAAAATCTCAAATAAGGAGATACTATTTTTAACATATTTTACCTTAAATCCAATGACAAAGTAAACATGGTGGCTCACACAGGTAAGCTACTGTTGGGGAGGCTGAGGTAGGAAGAAAATCATGAGTAAAGGCCAGCTTCAGCTACATAGTAATTTCCAGGGCAAACTAGGGATGAGTGAGACCTTGCCTTCAAAAGAAAATAAATGATCTAACAGAAAGAGAAGCATACCATGTTCCCACCCCTTTGTAGACAGTGATGTTGATCGTATAAATGCATAGACTGGAACACAGCAGCCGCTGAAGGGGGCAGCAAGGAGACAACACAAAGTTTGATAATGGGCACCAAAATAGAGGAGTAGTTACATTAGAGTAAATTACAGGTTAAAATAATTTATGAAAAGTATGAAATTCCCAACATATAAAAATGACTGAAGATTTAGAAATATGTATTACCCTGATCTTATTATTACATAATATATAATTATAAATTACTAAAATACCATAATGTACCTCTATAGATGTATAAATAGTATATTTAAAAATATTTTTAGCTGGGCGTTGGTGGTGCACGCCTTTAATCCCAGCACTCAGGAGGCAGAGGCAGGCTGATCTCTGTGAGTTCGAGACCAGCCTGGCCTACAAGAGCTAGTTCCAGGACAGCCTCCAAAGCCACAGAGAAACCCTGTCTCGAAAAACCAAAAATATATATATATATATATATAATATATATATATAATATTAAAAAAAGATTTAGAATTACTAGATTTAGAATACAAACAAGTTCAACACTTGCCATCCACTGCAATTATGACAATTAATTTATACTATTTCATTTCCTTTTATCCACTATTCAACCTCAGCACAAAGCTACCTAAACAGGAATTGCATTTTCACTTTTGATGAGACTCTAAGTGTTAAGGTAAGAATTATGGCCACACACTCCAAAACAAAAAACAAAACAGAAAAAATGGCAGAAGTCAGAACCGTACACAAGCAAAACAAAGGCTTGCTTAGGCTTGTCCCAAAATATGTCAGCAGTTAGCACAGAACAATGAAGAAAAATAACCTGATGAGGCTGATAGAAGCAGGACAAAGGAAAGTAAAAAAATTAAATCAGATTATAACATGTTGTGGCCCAGCATGTCTCAGTCCCAAACCACAGAATCACGAAGTTAGCCTGAGTGGGGTAACGTGGACTTCCTAGCAACCCAACAGCTATAAGGACCAGACACAAGCATCTTGTCACCTTTGGAGAACTCTCAGTCCCATGCTGCAGAATGGAGTCTCCCCTTTATTCTAGCATTTTCCTTAACTGCTTTCTAACCTCTCTCTCTGACCTCGAGACCCTTTCAGGTCCACCTCTCTAGACCCTCTCAGCAGATACCTCCAAAACTGTCTCCTTGTAGACCTAGCCCTATGCAGGCCTACTCAAATGCTTAGTTCTGTAGAGATGCAAAAGTAGGGGACATTCTCCACTGAGGCAATGCCATTCAACAGCAAATCAGCTAGCATCTGCAATACAATGCAGACAGGAGCTCCCGTATACCGAAATCTGAGGTTTGGACCCTGAGAAATTCTCTAATGGAATTGTTCTTGGCTCCCGACAATAACACATAACTATTTTTCTGTAGTGTATACTGCTTTTTAGGTTTTAAACTATAAATTAGTTATTTCAGCCAATATTTTGATTGAAAGAGATACATAGCAATGAGCTGAACCCAGACAGAAGGTATTCCAGTTTATGAGGACTTCCCAACACTACACAAAGGCTTCTAAACAAAGCCACTACCCCAGCTGACTGATGTGCTAACTTCACACAAAACATGCCCAGGACTGCTCTTTTCATAGCTTTATATGGGTTTCAGATTCAATACTAACCCTTCTTAAAATGCAGCGTTGTTTCTGCTCTAATCCATTACCTGTGCTTTGTGCCTGATGCTGCTCTTGAAGTGGCCAAACTTCTTACCAAACTCAGTGTCTTTACTATACTTTGTTACCTTTCTAGCATCTGGACTATTAAACTAAACCTTTCCTCTTTGAGCATCCCTGGTGTCCACATTTCTGATTTTCCCATACTATGATTCTCCCTCTCTAAATCTCTTTCTTTGGAGTTTAAGAGCTGGCTCTGCACTCAAGAGTGTGTACTGATCTTGCAGAAAGCCTATGGAAGTTTGAATGCAGTTGGCCCCCATAAACTCATAGGGAATGGCACTATTAGGAAGGGTGGCTTTGTTGGAGTATCTATTGCCTTGTTGGAGGAAGTGAGTCACTATGGAGACAGGCTTTGAGGTTTCCTGTGCTCAAGATATCGCCCCATATCAGAGTCCACTTCCTGTTGCCTTCTGATCAAGATGTAGCCAACACCATGTCCACTTGAAGACTGCCATACTTACTACCATGATGATAATGGATTGAACCTCTGAACTGTAAGCCACCACTTCAGTTAAATATTTTCCTTTACAGGAGTTGCCATGGTTATGGTGTCTCTTCATAGCAATAGAAACCCTAACTAAGGCAGAACCCAAGTTTGTCTGCCAGTACCCATGTCTGGTGGCGCACAGCCATCTCTAATAATAATTCTAGAAGATCTGTCACCCTCTTCTGGCCTCTGTGGCCACCTGCAGTCATATGCACATACCCACACACAGAGAAAACTATATATATATATATATATATATATATATATATATATAAATCCCTTTCTTTCCATCTGCTAACTGCAGTTATCCTAAACAATACAGTGATAGATACATTACATTCTCTGGTATTAACTAAGTCCCATGGCTCATTCTTGATTCTGCACTTCAGTCTCTGCTTCTACTATCTACCCTAGGCTTCAATCAAGAAAAGATACTCACTGGTTACTATCTCTTCCATCAAAATATATCCACATCTGAATTTCCATACACTATCCTGCCACAATCACATCAAATTCCCTTCCTTAGTTTCTGTCTCCCATCAATGATACGTCAACTTTCTTAAAGTACTCAAATAATCATGAGATCAAGAGATAAAAAACCAAATCTCATAGATGTATACATATGTGTATATTTTCTGTATTAATTCTTTCTCATAATAATCCTTTCACAAATTTTCTACCAGATTATGATCTTCTACATTTTTCTTTATGCCAATGCCACCAATATGAATTTAGAATCACTAGTAACTATAATGATTTTATTGATAAATATTCTAGTCTAAAAAATACCAATAAAAAAGACTCAGACATAACAGAATAGGGAGCAAAATGAAAGAAAACTTAGCTGTGGAATATCTGTGTAGCCAAGGTTTTCACATCCAAAATAAGGTGAAAGAGAAGCCAAGCTCACTCTCAGATCTGATAACAGGACCTCATGGGAGGACAAAGCTGATTTGCTACCCACTGATACGCCATGACATTACCTGAGCACACTCTCCACCCCCACTTCCACCGTCCCATCAGAAACTAGATTAGGCCTTGGATTTTCCTCCAGACAGAAAGGAACTCTGTTCTTGATGTAAAATTAAAGAATTTGGGAACATTTTTAACACAAACCAAAAATATCCCATCATTACAGAGCCTGTATTTAGTAGGTCTAAAAAAAATTTTACATTCCGTGACTTCCTTAAGTCTCACATTTTAACTATATTTTCTTAGGCTACATTTATGTCTTCAAAAGAAAATAAATTTTCTCTCACATTTCATTACATGGTTCTGATGTTTCAAGGGGGGGAAAGGGGTGTAGCAAATAATTCCCACAATTCTCACAAAGATCTCAGTTGAACAACCACCACCAAAATCATTGATACACTCAGGCTTACACACAGCCCATCCTCCCATCTGCCAAGGCGCCTTAGTCTTAAAAGGAAGGAAAGAGCCCAGAACTTACAGAGAGGCAGGGGTATCTTAAGGCACAGGCCAGCCTGAGCTCCCTAGCAAAAAAAAAAAAAAAAAAAAAAAAAAAAGGCACAGTCACTTTATGGAAATCTAGATGTTTCAAAATAACTCCACCTCTTCCCTGACTGAAGCAAATACTGGGAGTTCTATGCAAAATCAGGGGCTACACGGACTCTGACGGCCTCTTTTTGTGAGATGGCAAAAAGCAAAGGAGGGATGTGAGAAAAATGAAAGTATGTACCGTTCAGGTAGCCAAAATCATTTTTCTCACATTCCCACAGTTGCTTTTTTCAGTGTGGGACATCTGACTGAAACACATGATCCTTCCTACGGAAAAATAAGTCAGGGCATTTTGTTTTCACTGCCCTGGTCTCTGGCCAATTCAGAGCCCTGCCTCAGGCCACACGTAAAATGGTTTGTTTTAGCAAATAACACTTTCTCTGTATTTCTTCTTCACACCTCCCCTTCTCTTCAACTATATCCCAGGAATCTGAGGCTCAGCTTCCGGGAAGAATTTCTCCCTGCGGAATGTCAGATATTTTGAGCCAGTAAGAACAGTTATGCCCTGCAAGAGTATTTAATGGGCAAAACTGTGTTCACCCTGGATGATGCAGGTTTCCCACAGTTCTTCACGTGCCAGTGAGGGCCCAGGGCTCTGAGAGGCAGTTCTAATGTACAGGCATTGCCCAGTCTTGTTTGACCCTGAGAAAATTCAGGCTCTACAAAAAAAGTTATGCTCGGACAACACTCCACTGGAATGGAAGAATGTGACATAGCCCCACGAAAGAGCATTTGAGTGAGATCTTTATGGCCCAGTAAAATATGACTGTGGAGAAACAAAAAGAAAGGTACAGAGGCTGCTGCCTGGTAGGTCCAAGACAGCGACTTTAGTCTCTGGCACATCATCCTCCTATTTCGCCGTCAAAGCTCGTCCTCCAAGGCCTGTCCACCTGATCTGTGCAGACTCTACTGTTCAGACCCCAGCAGGTGCCAGCCGCCCACCTAGACGCGAAGACACTGCCCTGCAGAGGAGAACCAGGAAATGAGGTCTCAGATGGAGAAGAGAGGCAGCTCCTAGGAGAGAGAAGGCTGAGCTCCACCGGCATCTGTTTTTGGTTACTGTTTAGTTTTGCTACTGTTTTCTTGTTTTGTTCTGTTTTTTGCGTGCATGCGTGCGTGTGTGCGTGCGTGTGTGCGTGCATGTGGTGCTGGGGATCCAATTCAGAGCACTGTGCACGTGAGGCAATTGTTCCTCTACCAGCTACAGCCACAGCCCTGGCCTTCCTTCCGAATGGTGCCTTTATTTCACTTCTGTGATCTTAGCAAGTTAAGACATGTTCCCAGTCGCTATGTAGGAAAAAAAAATACCCTTGAAAATCAAAAACCTCTCCTTTCCCATTTATCTAGAAGTTCCTCAAACATATGACGACTACTGCTGGCCCAGTTCACATGTTTTAGATTTGACAGGTGCATGCAGGCAAGCTGTGGAAAGGACTGTTTCCCAGAAGGCAGACACACACTTTGTGTGCTGACTTAATGCTCCACTTCTCACTCGCTGAGGCAAAGGTATTAGAACATAATATTTGGGGAGTTGAAATTTAAATCTGTGCCTTAAATACCCATATGAAGCTAAATCAATGACTTGGTTTATTCTAGATTTATGAGAGGATGCAGAATATTATTTCTGCGTTTGTAGAATGATGCTAAAAATGTACTTATTTTAGTTTATAATCAGAATGACTGCCAAGACAACTGCTGTTGAATAACTTCTTTAAAGCTGCAAATCTGTTTCTGCTCCATGATTGGGAGAACTTTAAAAATAGAGTATTTGGGGGCCAGTAGATGGCTCAGTGGGTAAAGGTGCTTTAGGCCAAGGCTGATGACCTAAATTCAATTCCCAGATCTACATGGTGGAAGGAGAGAACAGACTCAATTTCTGACTACATAAACACACACACACACAGAGAGAGAGAGAGAGAGAGAGAGAGAGAGAGAGAGAGAGAGAGCATGGCACACACACCCACCCATACCCATACACATCCATACATGCAATCAATGTAAAAAAATTCTAGCCAGGCATTGATGGCTCATGCCTTTAATCCCAGCACTCGGGAGGCAGAGACAGGAGGATCTCTGTGAGTTCGAGGCCAGCCTGGTCTCCACAGGGAGTGCCAGGATAGGCTCCAAAGCTACACAGAGAAACCCTGTCTCGAAAAAAAAAATTCTAATAGAATATTTTAATCATGATGAAATACAATATAAAAATATAATATCTCAGTGTCATCAATAACAGACATCTCATATACAGAAAACCAGTTTATCCAAACAATTCAGAAAAAAATTACCATTTTGCCCTTAAACAAAATCATTGAATCATTGTTAATAGTATGTAAACTATTTATTAAAAGTAGCTAAAGAGATCCTTACCAAACAGGCAAATAACATATTAATAGAGGCAAATTATCCTGGGAAAGGTTCTCCAGAAATAAACATGAATCTAACATTCCCTCTCAACAGATCTGCATACTGGCTTCAACCTCCTCTGCTAACACTGCTCTAAAGGAATAACTGACCAAACTTGTCCTTGTGAAGCCAGGCAGAGCAGAATTACCTAGAGAGAGAACTTCCCAGCCACAGATTTCAGAACAGCAAGTGGAGCAGAAGGGCTTTTCCTGAAATCACACCCACAGACAGCCTTTGCCTCCACTGAACAGAACCCAGATGTTCTCATCCCCAATGCCAGTCTTTTGAGACATCTGGGTACAAAGCAGAAGCGCTGCCAATTTCACTCCATACAGAAATAAAGAGTGTCATCCTTTACCCGAAGTTACTTGAAAATGGCAGTGACAACCTAGGATAGGGCTGTTAAAGAAGGGTCAAGGCCAGCAGAGCACAGAGGCTCACATGAGGAATCACAGCTCTCTGGGAGACTAAGACCCGGGGGACTGCTGAGTCCAATCAAAGTCAGTGAGAGTCTGAGCCTAACCCGAAAAGAAGGGGCAAATTATTTTTTAACTAATTAATTACATACACTATCTATTAAAAAGAAAAGGGGGAAGGCACGCAGAGATGACAGTTTTGACTACAGATCACCATCAAAGGCCCAAATGCCTTCATACATAAGTGTAAGTACCCGGTGGGAAAATCCAAAGACATTAGCAACTGCAGACCGCTGAGGGAAATAGAAGGCATCGGGATAGTGCCAGGGTCTGAAGCAAGCACCAGCTTTGGAGGAGAGCCAGCAACACCATTTGCTGAACTTTGTTTGGGGATTGAGGCACTATGACAATGGTCACTTAGTACCACACCAAGTGTGGTGGTGTGTAAGAAAATGGCCCCCAAAGGGAGTGGCATTATTGGGGGGTGTGACTTCGTTGGAGTAGGTGTGGCCTTGTGGGAGGAAGTGTGTCACTGTGGAGGTGGGCTTTGAGGCTGCAATATAAGCTCAAGCCACGCCCAGTATTTCAGACAACTTCCTGTTGCCTGCTGATCAAGCTCCAGCACCATGTCTGCCTGCATGCCACCATGTCCCAACCATGATGATAATGGACTAAACCTCTGAAATGTAAGTGAACCACCCTATATAATTTTTTCCTTATAAGAGTTGCTTTGGTCAGAATGTCTCTTCACAGCAATAGAAACCCGAACTAAGATACAGGGCACCCAGCAAGTCCTGGGACTCACAAAGGTCCATGCACAGACAAATCAGCTACTATCTTTTTACAGCTATCCATGTAGTATGGGCTTTTTAGGTGGCTTACTCTGTGTGTGTGTGTGTGTGTGTGTGTGTGTGTTGTGTGTGTGTGTGTACATATATGCATAGAGAGGTTCTGGGAGCAAAATTCAGTGCTTTTTGTTCAGGTTAGGCAAGCACCCTACTGACATATATATATTATATATATATATATATATATATATATATATATATATATATAACACCCCAGCCCTGGCTTACTAATTTTTAACTGAAAAATTATCATCTGCTTATACTCTAAGCACAAGTAACTGGGTCACAACAACCCCAAAGAAGCTGGCATTTGGAGGATGTAAGTTAATCCCCTGAGTTCAGAGAGAAGTCAGGGAGGTCAGATGCAGAAGCCAGACTGCCCAGTTCTGAAACCCACAGCTGTTCTACTCCTCCATTGTGCTGACCTTAATAGACAGAATTTATTGTGGCCAAACTAAGCTCACAGAGGGAAATAGCTCATGCACAATATACTAATACACATTTTCCCTGTAAAACACCAAATAGTAAATGTCTGAAGCTTCTTTAAGTGATATGGGCTTATTTTGTTGAATGTCCAGTATTTGTCCTTTAAAAACATAGAAACCACTCTTGGTTCCCAAGGCTGCACAAAAGCTGGCTGCAGGCCACAGCTCCCTGACCTCTGTGTTGGAAACACAGCCCAAGCAAGGCTCAGTGGTTCTGATCTGATGAGAACCATAGCACTGATTCAATGTTGTAATTTATTACTGCTTTACATTTAGGGACGGGGGATAGGAGCTTGACATCTCACCAGTACGGGGCAGGGGAAATCAAATCCCACTGAAGAAATTCGGTGTGCTCCATTATTAAGTATGGTGTGAAGAAGAGAGGCCGATCAACTCAGATCCCTTCATTAGAATAGTTCCTGGAACTATCAAGCATTTCTTTCCTTTATTTCCGTCCTTTGCATATTCCAACTTGGAATTTAGTATTGATGTGTCAATGAAAATCAGAGCTTCCCTCAATCTAATTAAGACTATTTCAGAGGGTTGTAACATAATGAACAGAAACCTGGGATGATTTAAGCTGACCAGAGGCTCTTTCAATACCATCAAAAACATCTAGGGAGCTATTATTTGAAATTATTATAGAAAGAGTTTCCATTCACTCTATGACATCTGTAAAACTGTCTTTGAACACTCTTTGAAAACTGTAAGAACCATCAAGTCCACTAGCAGATGTGGCAAACTGGATCCAGTTCATCAACACCAAAGATTATGTAAGATTCATTTTCAATGGCATTCAAATATTGTTCTTCTGCAGGGCAAAATCATCCACAATGTTTTGTCTTCTTAATCTTCTTTTTGGATACTGAACTTGCACCCAGGATTTGCATGTGGACCATCCATAAGCAAATATTTGTCATGTGACCTGTCAGTTGGCTTGGTCTGGATTAAGCAACTTTGGTGCCAGGTCTAAGAGTTTCTGGTTAAAAATATGTTCAGCTCTGCTGATTTATGCCTAGCTGCTTCGTAGCTGCATAGTGGAAAAAGAAGACAGCCTCCAGGGACCAATTTAATAGCAACAAATGTTATTTTCATTGCTGAGCTAAACAAATTGGAAACAGAAGACTAGATTCCAAAGGCCACTAACTTATTTCACAAGGTTACACATGAAACCATATGGCCCACAGGTCAATAAATATGGGCTGGTTTTATTCACAAGAGCAACTAGAAAATTGGGACAGAGGAACAATAGCAGCTACTTTTGGATCCTGGCCCTTTTGTCTAATATTATATTTCCCTCTTGAAGAAACTTCAGACAGTTAAGAAGGCCTGGTCCAAGACCACTAACACACATTAAATAGAGACTGCAGAAAGTGACCAAATGCAAATGCCAATTAGAAATGTATGATTGATCAAGGCAAGGTTTTTTTTAGGTTTTTTCCCTGTATATAAAGGACATGGTGAGCTCAGTAATGGCCACAATGTAAGAGACCAAACAAAGAAAGGAAAGAATGTGGTGTTGGACTTGAAAATATGCTACAGAGTTTACATTCAGTGGATCATATAGTCATTACAAACTTATAAAACCCTACCTTACAGCTGAAGAACCAAGGCTCAGGATAAAACCACTTTCAAAATTACATGTAAGAAGTACCAGATCTAACATTTGATCATTAGCAGTTTTAAATCAAGCTTGTCCTATTTGCTCTATCAGGTTACATCCTTCAAAGAAAAGGTACCAAAATGCAGCATGGAACCATTGACATTAGGGAGTCAGACAGGCAGGTGGTATTGGTAAGCAAAAAGACTCTAGGCTCAGACCTGGACTCTACTGTCTCATGGAAGAGTGACCAGACACAGATGCCATAGTTGCTAAAAATGTCATACTTGTCAGCAACAGCCTTCCCAAAGTAATCCCTCAAGGTCTACTATTGTCAATATAATGCTAGACATCTGAGCACACAGTAGGGCATCAGGAAAGTTGAGACTCTGGAATCTAGGAGGTCAGCTGTCTGAAAAAGCAGCCCAGATACCACTGGTGGAAGGACTGAATTCAAATACTATTTGTTGGGCTCCAGATGGACCTGAAAACTCAAGTTGGCCTGGCCTTCAGATGAGAAACTCAATGTGTGAAAGAAGAGGGAATCAGAGGTAAAGGCTATGAGATTGGAGTTAGATTCTTTTCATACTTCAGGAATATGACAAAAGGTCAACTTTTATTTCCAAGTCTTCATCTACCAAACTGCATTGTTAATAACCTTCACAGAAGGTCAAATCTCTATAATCAGAACAGATGGAATTAGAATAGTGATCCAAATAATTCAAGAAAAGAAAGGAGTGTGCCATAATTAGATCAGAACTTTATATTTCCAAACAGCAGCCTCAAGCTAGCAGAGATGAGAGCCACAAGAGCAGATTGAGAGAAGAGTGCTGGTGCCAGGCACACTGACACCGGCAGCTGGCATCCCTCCCTCCCTTCCTGCCAGCATTCTCCCCCTTCTGTAGGCAACTGCCACTTCTTTACCTAGGTCATCTGATCAGATGCCAGTTTCCTGACCATTTTAGGGTAAAGGGAAGGAAGCTGGCAGCAGACACAGTAAGCAAGAAAACAGGTGTCCAGAAGGATAGCATGGCCCACTGGCACCCTTCCTCTCCAATCCAGAAAGGGGCTGCTGTACAGTTATGAGAGAGGAACAGACATTCAAAACCAAGCCCTAAATCAATAAGCTGTGAAGGGAGATCCAGCTGAATGCACCAGACTGCCTGATTAATCTGTCCTTTCTCCACTCTGTGATGGAGGCCACTATCCCAAAAGACACATAATTGCATCCTGGGTGTCAGCAGGTGACTGAAGGTGACAGCCAGGCCTGTCAGAAATTCAAATCTGGCTCTTTTGCACTGACTGCTTCTCCTTCCTGGTCACATGGTGTCACCTGAGTCCAGCCTGGGAATAAGGCAGACGGGACTAGGGGCCACGACAAGGACTGAGCCATAAGGGCTGAACTGAAGTTGTGAACCCTCTTCTTCCCACAAGGAGAATTCTGCTTGGAGAGGGTACAGTCAGCTGATGCCTTCCTCCTAGCCTCAGGTAACACAGAGAGGGAAAGAGAATTGAGAGTGCAGACAAGTCCTTAGAAGATTTAAATTACATTAGGCAACTGCTGCTGGATTTGATGTAGATAAAGCAGTTTTATGGGTGAGACAAACAGGCACTGTGGAGAGATCATTTGCTTCAGATACAAAGATTAATTGGATGAGATTTTTCCCATCATGGAGATAAAGGAAAGCTCAAGGCATTTTTCAGTCACCAGTCGTCAATGCTCTTCATAAAGCTCTCAGAGAGAAATCACAGTTAATACCACTCTACAACAGTCTTTGTGAATAAGAAATTATCTTCTTCGGTTGTAAGTCTCTGGAACTCTTCATTCTAAACCAAATGCTTACCACAGCATTCTCAGTGGAAACAAATTAAGTAACCACCCAGAAAGGGGCAGAGAAAGAGGCCAGAGATGTAGCTCAGTTGGTAGAGTGCTAGCCTAGTATTGGAGAAACCAGTTTGATAGCCAGCACCTGCAAGGAAGTTCAAGGTCATCCTAGGCTATGTTAACAAAATGGAAGTTAGACTGGGCAATGGAGGCCCTGGATCAAGGATGGATGGATGGATGGATGGGCGGACAGACGGACAGACAGACAGACAGGTAGATGGGTAGATAGAGAGATACAAACAAACAAAAATAAAAAAGATCAGATGATCTAGCTCTGCAAGTGAGAAGCTTGTCATACAAGTCTGACTACCTGAGTTTGGTCCCCAGAACCCACAGAAAGGCGAAAGGAAAGAATCAACTCCATACAGTTGTCCTCTGACCTCCACATACACACCATAGCTCATGTACCCCTCCCAAGGAGGTGGGGCACATACTGAATCCTTTTCATCCAGTCTACTTCAAAATAAAGACAATCCCAGTTCATAAACTCTTTCAATTTTTCCCCCTCCTGAACCTTCTCCAATCAAATCATGAGCTTAGGGCTGATCATTTAATTATCAGACAATGTAGCTGGCAATAGCTTTCACCAAGTTAAAATGACCTTAGCCCCAGTGTGCTCCACACCACACGCAGCTAATGTTTATTTTTATTCATCTTTATTCTACCTAGCACTCCCAATATAAAACAAAGAAGGATATTCACATACAAAAAAAGTAATTAGTGTTGGAAAGTCAATAAATGCCTTAGCTAATTTGTAGAGTGCCTGGAAAATAATTCACTTGAAATTTAAATCAAAATGCAGGACAGCAGAAAATGGCACATGGATACACTTCATAAACTACCAACATTATAAAAATCTGCAGGCATGCAGCACAGATCACTGCTGATGAGCTCTCTGTGACCAATAGCGCATGCAGAGCCATTGGACTGTTGTGCAAGAAACTGATCTCTTTAAGATGTGTGTCTATTGTTTAAATGCCCATGTGCTGCCAGGGGTGAGTAAAATGTTCATCCAAGGTACTTTTTCCTAAAATAATAACCAAATGTTTTGATCCTTTTATTTGCTTCTCTGCTATTGTGATAAAACTGACCAAATGCAACTTTGGAGGAAGACATTATTTGGTTTATAGTTTATAGTCCACCCTCAAGGGAAACCAATGCATCAACTCAAGTTACGAATCGGGAGGAAGAAACTGATAGAGACTACAAAACAACACTGCTTCTGGCTTGCTTAGCTTCCTTCTACAACCTTCCTCATTTAAGACTGCCCAAGAATGGCACTGTCCTCCCGTATGAGTTAGCAATCAAGAAAAAGTCCTACAGGCCAATCTGATGGAGGCAGTTCTTCAATTGAGGCTCCCTCTACCCACGTGTGTCTGGTTCACAAAGCTAACTATGACAAATCCTAAATAAAAATCATGGTCATCTATTCAGGTGTAGGCATGTGATCTTAGCACTTGGGAGGAGGCTGAAGGAGGATAAAGAGTTCAAAGTCATCCTCCACTACCTGTTGAGACTAGCCTGGGCTACATACATAAGATCCTGCCTCAATCAGATGAAGCAAACAAAATAAATCACAGACAACTGCCTTTCTTTCTTCGATTATTCTAGGTCAATGACTCTGGGTACACAGCAGAATCCCTAGAGTTTTTGAAACCCCCAATTTTTAAGCCATCAAAATGGCCCCAGCAGGTGCACAGGTGATTCTCACATGTAGCTAAAGCAGAAAATTACTGCCTTTGGCAAATATGTCAATTAAAATAATGCATTGCAATCTATATAGCAAGAATTGTGGGAACTTGAATAAATCAAAGTGTAGGAAGGCAGGCCGGCTTTGTCTTCAAAGGTTCCTGATCCAAAGGGGAAAGGACATGTAACTCAACATGAGCATGCAGCATGCTAAGAAGAGCCAAAGCAGTGTCAGGCACTTGGCAGAGGGTCATCTAACAGAACATAGAAGAGGGGCAGATAGATGTGTCTGGGGTAGCACCCCAAATACAGTGATTGAATGGGTCTCACAGCCCAGGTAATAGCCAGCCAGGATGGACAAATAGGGAACAGAACATCAGAAGGATTGGAATGGACCAAGGCCCAGAGCTCAGCACATTGTTCCATAAAGGTGAGGTGAGGGTGAGCATGGACACAGAGGGGAAAGGGCTGTGGATGTGATCCAGGGTGTCAAGAGAGTGGAGACTGGTGATGCAGATCGGCCAAGCATGCTGAGCATAAGGCCGTTAGTAAGGTGGGCTGCCCAAAATAAGGCAGTGGCAGCAGGGGGTGGGGGAGCTGTTGCTTTCTTAGCTCCAGCTAATGGAAAGCTCAATATTGACATAATCTCCAGAGTTCCGCAGGATACTCAGAATCTAGGCCTTGTATGAAATTCCGGGTTTTAAAATCTGACCAGGGCTAATAAATGGGCCTGTAGGACAGATTCTGCCTGTACCCGGCAGGCATGGGCTGCACCTTTCCTAGAAAATTGCTGAAAAACTTTAAGGGCAAGGGAGGTGGTGTCTGACATTAGATTTTCAAGTGTATTTCACTGCAATGCTGCACAGCCATCGGACAGGCCCAATGGTGCAAAGCTTTTCCACCCAGCAATGTCAGTGAGGGAAATCTCAGTTCTGAAATCAATCCGCTGCTCTTTGATTGGCCAACCTTAATATGGAACCTTCTTATAACTATAGGAAGAAAGAATTTTAAAAATCACAAATGTCCAGATGCAGGTAGGTAACGATCACACTTACTAGACTCCAAGATGATATAAATTACAGTGGTTTCTGAATTACACGTGCTGGTGAGATACATAGGTGGTAATCAGAAACCCAGATGGTCTGCCAGGCAGGGCAAGAGCAATCGTCTCTGTGGGAACAGAGCCAACAGTCCCACAGGACAGTCTGATAGTAAAGGGGTGGAGGGGGGAGAACCCAGGTGCCATAAGAAAGTCACCCTGTGTCCAAAGAGGACTTTGCTTCCGGAGCTGGATGCTAACTCAGTCTCCTTCCCACAGTCAATTTGTCAAATGTGAGGGAAGAGGTAGGTTCCTTTAACATGATGGCCTACTGCCAAATACTGCTGCAGCCAACTGTAAATGTGAATTCTTTCACACTTGGAAGTGAGCGAGTTTTTAAAGACACAAGGGAAATGAAGCTAGAGAGGTAAACAGAGCACTTGTAAAAGACACTCCAAATATCTAAAAAAAAAAAACTTTAAAAAATATACTTGTCTTAAACTTGACAATGGTCAATTTTACAAACACTACTATCTACATAAAAAATATTTATGTAACTTCATATATTTGATTAAGGAAAAATAAAATTCAAAGTGAAAAAATAAATCCCATCTATTTATCAATTAAAAACATCAATATGGGCAGTTGTAGGGAATCCATCAGGGATACCTGGCTACAACTGATTCTCAAGCCAAATAAGTAGACTAAAGTGCTGTCCAAAAAAAGGACAGTTTGTTTACTAAAGAAGTAATGGCTTGATTTTTTTTTTATTCAAGTTTTCTCAAAAAGATAAAACATGTCATTACCATGTCTGGTAAAATGCCTGCAGCCTGTACATGTCATACCTAATTTTAAGTGTAGAAGTGGGATTTTCCTTGGGCACTCTTACTTTCAAAGCTATTGAAACTGTTGAACTTTGGGATGTCCAGAAGCTTGAAATTATACAATAGCATTTATAGTCTAACAAATGTGATTGTCCTTTAACAAAGGAAAGACTTCTGAAAACAGCTTTCTAGGATTTTTTAAAGATTAAACACAACCTAGAAATATTTTTAGGACCGCCAAAGGTGGAGGAGAGAAAGTTTATTTGAATATGAAAGCTCAAAGCTGAACATGGAAAATTGTTTATTCTCCATCTATCAGTTGTTATTCACAATTAATTAGCGAAATAAAAAAAAATAATAGTGGTAAAAATCCCTTAGATTTTTCTCCAGGCAGAATACAGTCACCAAAGAGCACATGCATGTATCAGGCCATCTAAATGCAAACATTTCAGTTTTCATTTGATCTTATCTAAACTTGCCTCACAGATAATTGTAATTTTGTTTGTAGGATTAGACAAGGTCTCACTGCACAGCCTACGTGTCCCTCAAACTCATGTTCATCCCGCCTCACCTATAGAATGATGTGATTGATTACAGATCTGTGCCGTGCTAACTTGGAATGTTTTCTTGATACAGACATTAACATTTTTGAAAAATGTACTAGTGGTACATGGAACAAGTTTTGAGTCTGCAGTTCTTACTCAGGACAGACACAATTCTGGTTAAACAAATGGTCAGAAGTTAGAATGGGGATGACCCTGCCTAGGGGGAGCTGGAGTGATGACAACACACCAGGAAGAGATCTGTACTTCCGACCACCTAGACAGGAGAACACCCTTTCCCCTAATGGAGTCACACCCTAATCCTCCCCACACAGTTCATCCTCAAGTATTAGATTATCTTCAGAGTTCTCTTAAAGGCAGCCAGACCAGCTGACCAGCACTACTGACCTCTCTCAGCTGCTTGGGGAACTCAGGAATCTCACAGCAAATCCATAAAGGAAATTTTCCCATTTTCCTTCTTGAGGCTGTGTTTGTGTTCTCCTTCCAATGAGTTTGGATTACGAACACCAATGGTATGAGTAGCTAGGTTTTCAACTTTTTTTTTTTTTAAAGTCAAACTTAGTGGTACATGCTATAATCCCAGCACAGGAAATTAAGGCAGGAAGACCATGAATCTGAGGCCAGGCTGGTTGACACAGTGAGATTTTTTTGCCTAATTTTTATGCCTTACTACATTTTATTCCTTCTATTTATAAATTAATGTTAAAAAATTAATGTTAAAAAAATACACTTCCTGGGGCTGCAGAAATGGCTCAGCAGTTAAGAGCACACATTGATCTTCCAGAGGACCTGGGATCCATTCCAGGCAGGTGGGAGGCCCCATCCCAGCAGGCGGGTGGCTCCATTCCCAGCACCTACATCAGATGGCTCACCTGTACACTCAATTCTACACCACCTGTAACTCCAGCTCCCAAGGCATCCAACATATCTGACCTCTGTGGGCATGTGAACTCACATGCAAATACTTACACAAAGACAAATAATTAAAGATAATAAAAATAGAATAAAATCTTAAAAATAAAATACACTGCCCTCAAGAGGACTGCTGCTTTTGCCATCACAAAAATATTGAAACTCAAGTCTTTGTGACTTTCCAATGTCCACATTCTTTTCATCATAACCGCATTGTCTTCTAATGTAACATTACTGAAGATGTTTATAATTTATAGTATCATGTGTGCACGTAGTTGCGCCCATGTGCATGTTTTTCCAAACATACCTGCTTGCCATGTACTTGCTCTACCACAGGAAAGCTCTGAGAGCTTAATAAGGACATGAGACTAGCTAGTTATCATAGCACATGCCTTTAATCCCAGCATTCAGTTGGCAGAGACAGATAGATCTCTGTTGAGTTCAAGACCAGCATGGTCTGCATAGCACATTTGATAGCAGTCAGTGCTACATAATGAGAACCTGTTGGGATAAGTGGGGGGTGGGATAGTATGAGAGAATTCAAGAATAAATGAACACAAAGTAAGTGCCTAACACAGGGCTCTACTGGCAAATACTAGGGATCTTCCTAATGACCATATGAGAACTTCCTCCTTACTAAAAAAAAAAAAATAAATAATAATAATGAAATCCTAATATCCATGTAGGGTCATGTCAACATCCTGACATCTCAGTTCTGAACAATAGCCTATAGATTTTTACTACTTGCTCGGCCATATAATGACTAGGCCCCTTCCTCCTAATCAGACCATGCACTGCCACAGACACCCACACACACGACACCTAGTGCTGGCTGTGCTGGTGGCTGTGCTGATGATAGTGCTGGTGCTGGTGGCATAGGTTAAGGGTGAGAGAAGAAAGGTAAAACAAGGAGGCTGTGGTGAAGAGAACACTCTAGCTTTTTAGAACATGTGGAACACATTAGAGTAAGGGTGAGAGGAGACTTCCCAGGCAGAAAGCAGTTCAAGAGTTTTATAGCATTAATTCCTAGGACAAGGTGCCTAAGGAAGGGCTGCTGAGCACTTGGGAAGCTAAAGATGGGAAAAGCTTTTGGCTGGGACAATTGATAGAAATAGCTGTAAAAAGTCAGGAGAGGCTGGCAGGGGAGCTGGAAACGACTCCATAAGCTAAAGCTAGGTATGAAACCAAACCAGAATCGAGGAACATAAACTATAAACACAGCTCATCTGTAGACAACAGAAACCCCGAAATGCTCTGTCATGACACAGAGTCAAGTTAGCTCACGCTCAGAAAGTGGGAAAGAGAAAAAATGAAAAGGAGAAGAGCAATACAGGCGGGGACAAGGAGGAAAAAGCAAAAGCTTATAGACATTCCCTGAGAAACATCAAGAAAGCACTGGCTACCTGGGCACAAGCATCCACACAGCACTCCTCTGGAGGCCAGAGCTACACCAAGTTTCATCAAAACAACTGAAGAACTCCTCACACATGGGATGAATCATCGGCTGACGAGTGGCAATAGAGAGAGGATGCCTTAAATGCTCCGGACACAGACCGGTGCTGTTAAATTGGACAGTCTCTACTCCAGATTGCCAGAAATGAAGTATTACTATCTCTTCAACCCTGCAATTTATGAACTCCATGCACCCAAAAAAGGTTTTCTTTGCACCAAGTGCAGTATGTCCTTGAAAGCAAAGGTTTAATGATCATATTCATTAAGGGTTGAGTTTAGCCCTAAAATTTTATGTTCTATATTTTAAAGAGCTATTTAACAAATACATGGAAATTTAGCAGCCTACTTTTTTGTTTTATATCCACTGTATGAAGTGATGGGTTTCAGGAAATCATTTTCATTCGAGTATATCACATATTCACCTCTATTTCCTCCCTGCCCTCCAAGTCCCCTTTGTTCCCCTGGACAGTCCATGTCTGCTTTGATGAATGTGTAGGGATGATTTCATGAATCCATAGACAACCCAGGATTCACAAATGAGAAAAAAATACAATATTTGACTTCATGTGTCTGACTTACTTCAGTTACCATGATGACCTCCAGTTGCAGCTATTTTCCCTCAAAAGACATAATGCCATCCTTCTGAATGGCTGAATAAAAAGCATCACATTTTCTCAATGCCATGTCAACAGCTACCTAGGCTACTTTCATAACTCAGCTATGTGAATGTTGCTACAGTGATCATAAGATGTTAAAGTACCTCTCTAACAACCTGCTTCTAAACAACCAATGAACAAGGAAGAAATGTGTAAGTAAATCTTAAAACAAATGGAGATGGGACAAACCAAAACCTATGGGAGTCAGCAAGGCCTGTAGGTACCACAGCAGGCATCAAAGCCCACACCTGCATCAAAGAAGCAGGAATTGCTCAGATAGCAACACACTGGCTGCATCTCAAGGAACCAAAAAAAAAAAAAAAAAAAAATTAGAAGGGGGGGGAAATAACAAAATCAGAATAGAAATAAGCGAAACAGAGACTTCAAAAAACAAAAGATCATGAAACAATGAGCTACTTCCTCAAAGAGATAAAACAGACAAACCCTTAATTAGACTAACAGAAAGGGAGGAAAGACTCAGATAAGTAAAAATCAGAAAAAGAGAGCAATTACAATCCAAACCATGAAGTACAAAAGATCACTAGAGATTATTATGAACTACCATGAGCCAACAAATTGGAAAAAGTGAAAGACATGGCCTCACAGACCTAATCACATCACCAAGCTACAATAGTAAAGAAGCAAACCTGAGAAGACCAGTAATGTGGAAGCTGACTGAAGTAGTAATACCATAGCCCACTGGAGAAATGCCCTGCACGAGACCACATCACTACTGAACTCTACCAAAAACTTAAAGGACAGCTGGCTGCCAGCTGTGCTGACACATGCATCTCAAGAGCAAGAACAAATGCAAAGAGCAGCCAGATGTGGCACCCACTTGCTAAGCCTGTGCTCAGGAGTCTAAGGCAGGAGAATGGGAAGTTTGGGCTACACAGTGAGAGTCCACCTCAAAGGAGAAGGAGAAGGAAGAAAAGAGAAGGCTGTACTAGTAATAACAATTCTCCTTAAAGTACTCCAAGTATAGACGGGAAAGAATTCTAAATGTGTGCATGGGACCAGCATTATTTGAACACCAAAACCAGAGAAGGACAGAAAAAAAAAAAAAAACCCACAGGTTTCTTTACTGATGAACTTGAGGCAAAAATCCTCAACAAAATAATACAAAAGTGCATTAAAGACATGATTCACTGTGGTGAATATTGACAGTTCAATGCATACAAATCAGTCAATTTAACATATCAAGTGAATTAAGGTCAAATCATATGATCATCTGAATGGATATAGAAAGGGTATTTATAAAATTCAGCACCTTTTTGGACTTAAAAAAAAAACAAAATTGAAATATATCTAGCTGGAAGTTGGAGAGGGAGTATATGTGAGCCAGCAGCTAACAAAATCCTGAACGGAAGGAAATTGCCAACAGTTCTTCTGTTTAGATTTAGAATAAGATAAAGGTGCTAACTTTTAATTTTATTCAGTTTTGCCCTGGACCTCCTAGCAAAAGCAGCCAGGCAAGAGAAGAAACGAAGTATCTAAACTAGGAAAGAGAAAGACAAAGTGTTGTCATTTGCAAATGACATGGACAACCCCAATGTACACCAAAAACCTATTTGAACTGATAAAATTAGCAAAGTTGTAGGACACAAAAGCAACATTAAAAAAAATCAAGAACTTTAAAAAATATAATATGCTGAGTGTGAACTGCCCGAACTACAAATCAACAGCACATTTTCACTTACAATAACTACAAAACACATAAATAGAATACATAGAATAAAATGAAAAAAGCAAAAGGACCCTACAATGAAACTAAAGAATTCTCATGAAAGAAACTGAAAACGACACAACATATTTTTATTAAAAAAAAACATCTTGTGTTCACAATTGAATCAATATAATATAAAATGTCTGTTACCCAAAGTAATTAACAAATTTAATGCAGTCCTATGAAATACCAATGACATTCTTCACAGAACTAGAAAAAGACATCCCTAGACTTATTGACCCCAGTAGAAATGGATGATATCAGAAAGGCAAGAGAAAACAATAGGAACACAGATATGAAGAAAATGAACCCTTGCACACTATGGAGGTAGGAATTAGGGCAGCCTATAGAAACAGTATGGTGATTTATTTAAAAACTAAAAATAGGCCTACCTTATGGTCCAGCTATCCCATCACTGGATACATTCCAAAGGATGAAATCATATGTCAGAGAGACCTGCATCCCTGTGTTCACTGAAGCACTGTTAAATAGCCAAGAAAACAGCTTGTTTGTTCAATTGATGAGTATTTAAAGAAAATGTGGTATGCACATGCAAATAATGTACAATCACAAAAATAATAAAATTGTGTCAACTAGAACAATACAAATGAACTGGAGCTCACTGTAAGTGAAATAAGCCACACAGAGAAAGAGAGGTAACATCTGATTTTCCTCACACAAGGATGCAAAGCCAGTTGATGTCACAGAAGTTGAGAGGCTGGAAAAGGGAGAAAGGATGGAATGGTAAAAGTTGAACATCAGTTATAATTAGATAGAAACAAGACATTCCAGTGTGCTAAAAACCATAAATAATTATGTACTATACATCCCAAAAAGCAAGAAATATTTTGAATATTTTTACCCTAAAAAAGATAAATGTTTGAGCAAATATATATCAAAGTATTTGCAGTTAAATAAATTTCTTTAAATAAATTTAAAGAAAAGAGAAATGTTAAAATACACAGATAAATATGTATATGTATATGACATAATAACAAAGAAAAACCATAAATAGATACAGAATTAAATCATAAAAAGAGAGTGTGACAGTAGGGATGGCTCAGAGGCTAAGAGTAGCTGCTGTTCTTGCAGAGGACTCCAGTTCGGTCCCCAGCACCCACACAGCAACTTAAAAACCATTCATAACTCCAGTTTCAGGGACTCTTATGGCCTCTGGGCTCCTTCATTCACATACATAATATTGAAGAATGAAGTAATATTTTTAAAAGCACCAAGAAGGTACAGGAAATACTGAGAAAATATTTTTGCTTTTTCTCCCATTATCACTATGAGGACCAAAAAGGGGCAGGGATCATTGAGCATCGTCCCTGCACTGAAAACTAGACCTATTTATAAGTCTTTGTTTTCTGAAATAAAACTTACCCAGAGCAAAGCATCACAAGTTGGAACGGGCTTTATACAGGAGAGTAAATAAAAACTAAAAGTACTGTTCAACGTCATCTAGGAAAAGTGTGAGTTCGGGGCCAGCCTGGTCTACAAAGTGAGTTCCAGGACAGCCAGGGCTACACAAAGGAACCCTGTCTTGAAAAAAAAAAAGAAAGAAAGAAAATAAAAATAAAAAGTACCATTGTGAACTAGCTTCTATGTTTCTTTAAAAATCTATCCTATCAAAGTTTTTTTTTTAAATCATTAATCATTGCTCACATGAGAAAAGTACAGAGAACTGTGTAAGATTATAAAATTAAAGGATTCGAGACCTTCTAGTTTTGGTACTGGTACGTGTGTGTGTGTGTGTGTGTGTGTGTGTGTGTGTGTGTGTGCATGTGGTGTATGTTTGCGGGTATGTCGTGTCCCTGTGTGTATGCATGCATGTGTATGTATGTTTATGTGTATGTATGTTTGTATGTGTGTGATTGTGCACGTGTGTATGTATGCATGTGTATGTATGTTTATGTGTATGTATGTTTGTATGTGTGTGATTGTGCACGTGTGTATGCATGCATGCATGTGTGTGTGTGTGTGTGTGTCTGTGTCTGTGTGTCTGTGTGTCTGTATGGGCATAGGCCAGAGAAACATCAGGTGTTGTTCCTCAGGAGCCATCCTTTTAGGATTTTATTTTGATTTGATTTTTAAATTATTTCAAATTTGGTTTGTTTGTCTACCCATATGTCTATGTATCACATGCATGCCTGGTGTCCATAGAGGTCAGAAAAGGGCACCAGATCCCATGGAACTGGAGTTATGGGCGGTTGTGAACTACCATGCAGGTGCTGGGGAATTAACCAGGTCCTTTGCAAGAGTTACAAGTACTCTTAACTGCTGAGCCTTTTCTCCACTGCCCTTCTTATTTTTAAGGGTCTCTCACTGGCCTGGAATTCACCTAGTAAACCAGGCTGGTTAGCCAGTGGACCCCAAGAATCCACCTGTCTCCCTCTCTCCAGGGATGGGATTACAAGCACATTCTACCACACATCGTTTTTGAGTATGGGTTCTGGTGAGCTAGCTCAGCCCTCAGGCTTACAAAGCATTTAAGGAGCTATTTCCCTAGCCCTGAGTTCTTGATACTTCTTCAGCACTCTAATAAGCCAAGGAAACTTAATCATTAAGCCATTGTATAATCTGTATAATAGAGTACAGAATATACTAAGGAAAGGTAGATAGTGTCTTAGGTAAGCACTTTAAAGATGCATGACAACTCCCTGGCTAGCAAAGTGTAATTATCATCACAACTGCTAAGATTAAAAAAAAAAAAAAAGACCAGGAACCAGTGAGATGGCTGAGCTAGTAAAGGTGCTTGCCACCAAGCCTGAAAACCCTCCTCAAAACCTGCCAGCCGTCTCCTGACCTCCATACACCTGGTATGTTATGCACATGCACACACAAACACACCCCAAAGCAAATAGATGTAATTTATTTTTTAATGACAATGACTCCAGCTGTTTAGATGCTGCATGCTATCCCTCTCAAACAAAAATAATTTTTCATTAAAAATGAAAAAGCCAGACACTTGGGAAGAGTTTTTCCATACCGTCCCTTCCTTCACAGCTGTGAAATATATATTGATACTATATTAGGTTATTAAGAGAATCTACCTAATGGATAAATAAACAAACCTATTGTGCATTTTCAATTTCTCCATTGAGAAGGGTACTAAGGACTTTGGCAACCAGCTGAAGGTCACAGAAAACTGATATAAATAGAGCACAGGTCTGTTTTCCCAATCCACCACACAACAGTGACCTACAGGCAGGAATGTTAACGATGCAATTAAAAGTTCTCTAAAATTAAAATCGCATAAAGGAAAAAAAACTCAGAAGAAATTGTATTTTCATATGAAACACTGAAGACCAAAGTGGTCACCTATAAACCAGTATCATCTGAGACTATTTTAAAAACGATTATCAAAATCCATACATGCATCTTTTTCTTGAAAAACTCAAAAGAAAATGTGTTGTGACTAGCAAATAATATTCATTCACTCCTGTAACTGAGCACTGTTTACCAAGTACCATGTGCAGGACAAGTGCTATAGAGACACTGAAGATGCAGTAACTAATCTTGTCCCTGTCCTTGTCAGGTTCATACTTTGGTGGATAGAGATAAACAGCATGCACATAAATAATGGGCCAACAAGCTACAGGACATGAGATAAGCAATGTCTTTGGGGCAGGAGAATGGGAAATACCAGCAAATCAAGGGCAAATCTTATTGTATATTCAGTGGCCAGACAGCCTATCTCGAGAGTGATACACAAATGATACCTAAAGGAGCAAGCCATGTGGACACCTGCCTGACCCAGCAAATAGCTCAGCACAGGCAAAGGGCATGGACATACTGAGATATTACAGAAGGCAGTAGGCAGGAGGAGTCCATGAAAAGGGAGAAGACCTCAAGTGTTCATCCTAGACTAGTATTTGTAACTGACTGGCTTCAGTGGGTGAATAGTAAGAGAAGCCGAGAGAGTGAACAAATGGAAACTACCTTCCACTAGGTTCCTATTATGTATCTAAGTGTCCAATAAAGGACATTATCCAATTTAATCACACTCCATCCTAAAAATAGGGGGAGGCATCATATATACTACCTCTTTTACAGATGAGGCACCAAGACAGTAAAAGGGCAGCACCAAATTTAAATGCAGATCCCTCCAACTCTAAAGTTCAAGGCTGCTTCTCCAAAAATGTCAGCTACAAAAGAAAGAATATTCCCTCACAGGAACTCAAAAGAAGGCAATGGAAGCAAGAGACATTTGCAGGTCCCCTTTAGCCTCACATCATTTTCATATAAAGGCAGAGACACCATGCACCTTTGCCTACAACATACAGAAAATGTTCAGGGAAAGGAAGTATACAGTCACACGTTTCAGTGTTCCCACACCAGGGTTCTCCTATGCTCCCAGCTTAGAGTTGAGGGAGGAGGTTAAGAGCAGCACTCCATGGAGCTGGCTGGTTCCCTGCTTGGAATGAAAATTACTTCCTTTCTCAGAGAAAAGTCCAGGTTTAGGGACTGAGATCTTCCTCTAGGGTAACAACTCAGACCTGTAGCACCACTTAGCAAAACTTAGCTGAGATCCAAGACTACAGATGAAAACTCCCACAAGTTTTCTCCTGTGATGCTCTGCGCAGAGATAAGTGAGCAAATGTTTGCAATTCCCTAAAACTAATAAGATCAGCAAGAATAAAATTAGACAGTGCTGAGCTATTTAACTGCAGCTTAACTTGTAAATTGTATAATGCTGCACCAAGATAGATTTGCTACATAGCCATTCATTAATGTGTTATTCTAAACTAGATCTAGAAATATGATAAAGGAACATAAATAATTACCCTGTATTACGGCCAGAAAAAAAATCATGACATTGGGGGCAACATAAGCCAATGGCAAGTTCAGTCAAAACGGGGTCCTCCAGGCTATGCCAACCCAAGAGAAACCAGTAGTTCTGCCTGCCATGCAATAAACTGGCCATGTCTGGAAAAAAAATTGCTTGCTACAATCCAGAGCAAGTGAAGGCCACTAGTAAAATCTAGTAGTTGAGGCCAGGGTTGTGCCAAAAACCCTACAATACACAAGACGACTCCACAATAAAGAATTGGAACTAGCTACAGGAGACACCTTGCCTAGCATACATAGGCCCTAGGTTCTGTCCCCCATACCATAAAAGGTAAGAAAGAAAGAAGGGAGTAAGAGGAAGGGTAGGAGGGTGGGAGGGAGGGAAGGAAGGAAGGAAGGAAGGAAGGAAGGTAGGAAGGAAGGAAGGAAGGAAGGAAGACTCCAGCCCCAAATGCCAATAGTATTAAGGCTGGAAAACCCTAGTCTAGAAAAGGTATAATATCTTTGAAATAAACTGGGAGAGTCACTAGGAAAAATAAATACTGACAGATGAGAATTTGTTTAATAAAAAAAAAAAGATAAGAAAATGCATTGCCCAAACTGCCCTCTAGGTGGTAATTTGCCATTTTTGTCTGATTTTCAAGTCCACAAGTAATATTTCTGCCTCCATAAAAGTCTGTGAAACTTGCAAGCTGGTAAATTCACCTGCCAGGGCTGAACAAGCAAGCTTCCATTTCTTTCAGACAAATGCACCCAGCAGAGCCAACCTGGGCTGGTCCCCAAAATTCCCCACTGCCTTAATCAGATTGTCTCACTCCAGGTCTCTACAAAGTAAAGAGAATCCTGCTGCCAGGGGATGCTGCTTGGATTAACCAGCCCACCAAAAACTTCCGGCTTCATAATGAGGACAAAGGGGGCTGTTTATAGATGTTACGAATTACCCCCATTCCCTGCTTGGAGCACTGGATGAATGTAAGCTACGTTTCCCCTTATGCCAGCTGCTGTCCAGTGAATATTCAGACCCAAAGTTAAAAAAAAAAAATTGCATATGACTATCTTGAGCAGAGCAACTGGAGATGGGACAGCCATCACAGCAGGGTGACACTAATTCTGAATGCACTATCCCCAGGCTGACTCTAACACAATGGCAAAATGCTTCCCTCACAGGCACAGGGCCCTACATCATCTCCCAGTTCCCCCCCAAAAAAATCTTTCTCCCACTTACCAACTGTAAGACTTAATACAGTGATTATATTTTCACTAAGTAATTTCACAAGTAATTATAATTATAATTTCACTAAGTAATTTGATAACCCAGACCATACATAAAATCTGAATATACATACATACATACATACATACATACATACATACATACATACATAATACATTAGAAGCTGGATATTATTTGGGGGAAAGCCAGAATAAAAAATTTCTGCCATGCGTTGGTGGCGCATGCCTTTAATCTCAGCACTCGGGAGGCAGAGGCAGGCGGATCTCTGTGAGTTCGAGGCCAGCCTGGTCTCCAGAGTGAGTGCCAGGACAGGCTCCAAAGCTACACAGAGAAACCCTGTCTCGAAAAAAAAAAAAAAAAATTCTAAAGTTCATGTTTTAAACGTCAGTCCATGGAAGAATTATATTTCACATAAATGCGCACGTATAGAATTTTCCTGAGCTGAATAACATTTGCTTTCCTAAAACACATTGAGGAAGAGGCCTCTGCCTGTAGCTAAACAGGATCACTATAAGTCATCACCTTCACCTGGGAGACAAAGGCACAGACACAGCACTTCACCAAAGCCCCTCCCTCCAACGTTAAGCTCTGTCTGCCTCTAAGTGCATGGCCCCTCTTAACTTTGCTCATCTGAAGAAAGACTCCTTCCTCTGTGATTCCATTCTTCCAATACTTGACATTTTCTAGTATTTGATGTTATTTTTCTAATGGATTCTTAAAAATCATTCTGTTAGTCTATATCACAAATGCCTTTATCCAGCCCAGGGATGCAGGTGAGCGTAGAGTGCAGAATGCCCTGCATTCAACCCACAAACTCCAAAAGCAATGCAGAAGGAAAGAAAACACTTTGTTACTACACCCTCCTTAAGTGTGCTCTGTGCATAGTGGCTTCTGTCAAAATAACACACTATGGGACCATCGAGATGGATTAGCAGAGTAAGGCACTTGCCACCAAGCTTCAAGATCCGAGTTTGATTCCCCAGACCAACACAGGTGGAAGGAGAGAACCAACTCCCAAAAGTTGTCCTGTGACCTTCTGCATTGCTTTTGGAGTTGATGGGTTGAATGCAGGCCATGCACTCCTTTGCTCACTCACAAGCACACACATAAATAAGGAAAATAAACAGATGAATGTGAGTTTAAAACATACTAGCAGTGTGAAAGGGGGTGGGGCATGGAAGCAATTTTACAGTGGGAAAAGCTGCTTAGGACCAGCTCGCCCAGGAGCCCAGGAGCCCATCAGCAGTTTTGAGTCACCTTGGCTAAGTACCCTTGATACACTCTTGAAAAGAAAGCATCAAACAATCCCAAACAGAGGTACATTCTACGATGAACATTCCTAGTGGGAATGGGCTGGGAGGCTGATGCAGCCTTGGGACATAGAAGCTGTACCTGTGAGATCCTCTCACACTCAATCTATACATCTCCTACTCTGCTAGTCCTGATTTATATCCTACACACAAAGCTGTGGGTCTAAGTACAGTGCTTCCCCACTTGCTGTGAGTTATTCAAGTGAATTACTGAACCACGTGGTTAGTAGAAACCCCTATCAGAAACAGGGGTGAACTAGGAGCCCTGAGAATTTGTAGCTGGTACCTGAAATCAGAAAAGACTGAAAAACTGTGCCATCAACCTATAAAATCTATACTAATATCTGTGTTAATATCAAAATTGCATTGCAAATAGGGACTTCTGTTTTTAAAAATACTGTGTACAGTGGTTCATTAGTTTTGACAAATGTATCATACAAATGCATAAGATATTAATAGAAAAAGCTGGGTATACATTACTATCAGAACTCTGCCATGTTTCTAACTTCTCTTCAAATCCAAAACTATTCTAAAATTAGAAGCGAGGGCTGGAAACAGAGATCAAAGGTTAAGATCACTGGCTGTTTTTCCAAAGGGCCAGGGTTTGATTCCCATAACCCACAAGGCAGCTCACATCCATCTGTAACTCCAATCCCAAGGGTTCAATACAGTCTTCTGGTCTCTGAAGGCACCAGGCACACGCATGGTGAACAGACATACATGCAAACAAAACATCCATACACATAAAATAAATAAATGAAAGTTAAAACTTATTTTTTTCAAAATATACTTTTCATCGTAAGCTGCATCAAGTGAATGAAGTTTAGTAAAAACCTGCTAGTCTTTGCTTCTCCTGCTATGCTACAATACTTGAAGAATTGTCATAAACTAAGTGGCACTAAGAAAATAATTAAAAGTTAATTATATAAGCATATTACTTTAATCACCTCTCATTAGCTAACACAAAAATCAGTTATGTGTAGTCAGTCACCCACACCTTGGTTTTAAGCCATTTATCTCACTATATTAAGAGAAAAGAAGGCTTTTCCTTTCATTCTTTCCAAAGGATAGCATGTTGAATGTGGTCCAGTGCATGCTGACATTAGACTATTATCCAGTAGTTCGCGGTCACAGTCATGGAATAACACGTACCCACACTTCTCAGCATGGGAAGTTCCAAGCACAATACCAAACTCCAGAAGCTGACCCATGAAATCCCTCAAGATCAGGCTCTTATTGACAGCTCCATCCTTCTCTTCTAGAATAAAACAAGTTTATTGCCACCTCTGCACTAGCTGCCCCTATGCCAGGAACATTCTTCCTCCAGATCTTAATATAGTTAAGCCCTTGTAATTCCAGTCTCAGTCAAATGTCACTTTATCCAAGCAGCCCTTCCTGTCTATCCAGCATAAAGAAGCATACTTAATGTCCTACATCTCCTATTTATACTCAAATCACACTGCTAATCACCACTTGATACTTTCTTATTTTTTTAAATATCTATCTTCCTACTAGACTGCAAATGCCATGGTCTGGACATGATGTGTGAACACCTATCAATCCCAGCACTCAGAAGACTGAGGCAGGAGGATAGCAAGTTTTAGACTGTCCTGACTTACATGATGACACTGTGTTTCAAGAGAAAATAAGCAAACAAACAAAAACCAAAAAGCAGGCCATGTCTACCCTGGGGGCGATCCCAATCCCAGCCCGTAGAATGGTGTCTGACATAAAATAGTGCTTAATGAAGGAATCTGCAATGAATGGCTGAAAGGATGGAGGATGGATGGATGGATAGATGGATGGATGGATGGACAAAACTTGTAATTGTACAAGACTAAAATGCAAGCTATTAAGGAAAATTTTAAAAAAAAGAAACTGGCATGCTGAGGATTGAACCATCATTAAGAAATCTGGTAAGTCCAAATTATGTCCCAGGTTATTTGAATACATAATCTCACTTAAACCTTCATAAAACTCTACTAGGTATTTATTATGTCTATTTATTATTTACAGATGGGATTAGAAGAGATAAGAAGATCAATGACAAAAATTACGTGGCTTCACATCCCACTGATGCTAAAACTATCCTTTTTTCATGCCTTCTTTGCTATATAAATTCAACTGTTAGTTACACACACACACACACACACACTTGGGTTTACTTTATTCTGTTGTTATCACTGCTGTTTGGGTGGCACTATGGGTTGAACCCAGAGCCTTTTTTGTGCATACTAGGGAAGTACTCTGACACTGAGCTACATCTCCATGTCACATATTCATTGACTCTTTAGTAGTTGGGCTCTTGTTTATGTTCGCTTTGGGTTGTATAATCGGTGTTGTTTTGGTTTGGGGTTTGCAGTGCTGGGAGCAGAGAACACCACACATGTAGGCAAGCACTCAAGCACTGAACTACACCTGCAGCTCCCATTTTTTTCACTTTAGGGATGTCTTCAAATGACCTCAGGACAATTGGAAGTCTAGTGCAAGGCCAAGGCTGTGACTGTAGCCTGAATCAAATAATAAGGAGGTCCAGAAGACACTTGTACTGGGCATAATGGATAAAAAGCTGTCGGTGTGGGATGTCTAGTCAGGAAACACGGAACACACAGAAGTGGGGCAGCCCTCAGTCTTCTTCACATCACCACCTTTCAGTGGCCAGTGTTCAAGAATTTACACATAACCATCAAGGTCACCTACAGTTAGAACAACTGTACTCTAACTTCTAAGAAACAATCTGTGAACTATGTCCTACACTTAAGTAAGGATCGCTTTTGTCAGTGTTTTTATCTGTTCCAGCATTCCCAAGTCTACCTGCACAATGTGCCTAAAAAGGGGTTATCTTCGAGGAAAAGTTCTTTGAATAAGAAAAATAATCATAACATCACATACCTTCCCTAATATCTAAGCACTGTTGCAGATTAATGCTCTTCCAAGCCAGGAAACTGGTCACACAGCTACAGCTCTTAACTCTGCACTGGGCTCTTCAGGTATCTTGTCTTGCTGTTCAATCATCTTACTAGCCCTGCTTTCCTTTGAGCTGGGGGACTCTTTTCTGTGGCCTCTGAGGCTCTGTGGGGGACACCCCAGGCTGCTCGGTTGGCACTTCCTACTGCCAAGGATAATGTCATTCTGTTTACAAATTCAAGGTCTTTAAGCTTCTGTACTGGCCAAAGCATTCAGTTCTAATGAAAATGAAACAGGACTTCAAAGAATCCACCTACAGCCCTCCCTGAACATTCTACAAAGACTGCCTAAAAATAACTCAACGGAGAGGCTTCAACCTGAGGAACATCATCCTGCATGATTTCCTCTCCAACACAGATGAGAAAATACACAAGTTGTTATATATAGAAATCCAAATGCTGACCCTTGAGGGAGCCAGATACAGCTGGTCTCCCAAGAATAGCATCTGCCATTCCTGTGCCCTCCCTGCATCTTGACTCTGCCATTCTAAAATGCAGAACCAACTGTACAGAATAATTAGTAGAAACAAAACCCTCAGAAAGTTTTCCCGGCAGTAATACATCTTATCCTCAGAACACAACCACATCATCGGCACTCCCTCCTCTCAATGCTTTCCAAAGTCTATGCTCCCAAATGTGATCCTCTAACCCAGTGTTTCTCAACCTTTGGGTCACAACCCTTTGGAGGTGGAATATCAGATATTTACATTACAATTCATAACAGTAGCAAAATTACAGTTATAAAGTAGCAACGAAATAATTTTATTGTTGTGTCACCACATCATGAGGAACTGTATTAAACAGCGGAAGTATTGGGAAGGTTGAGGTCTAACTGAAACACCACCCCCACCCCGGCCCCAAAGTGCTCAGATCCCCACACTCACCGTTTCTCTATCAGGCCAATCTCTCTTCCCAACTTACTTACTCTTGTTACATATTTGCATAGAACAAAGAACTCTGCTACATTTTTACCCAGCTAAAATACTCACAGGTTACACTTAAACAAGCATGTTTGACTTCTATAGTGCTGAATGGGATTAGTAAAACTTAGAATGCTAAAACTGATCATCTAAATTCACACAAACAAAAGTATTGTCAAACATATAAACAGCACTTCACTCATGAGTGTAAAAGTCATCAAAATACAGTGATAACAGCTGCTGTAATTAAGCAGGCACCAAAGCCCTACCTCATGAAGTGTCTCATCTAGGAAGCTGCACAGGTGGACACCACCACACTTTATAGAAATAGGCAATTGCACTGACTTGTAAATGCCCAGATGTGTGGGGATTTAAAATAAGATTGCTTATGCAGAGTGCATGAAATTCAGTGACAGGGAAAACACTCAAGCACTGACCAGTGGTGTCATACTTCAGAGGTGGGAAATAGAGTTATTCTGGTATACTAGGGAATAAGACTAGACTATTTAACATTCATATTTCTGATGGAGCAAAGGTAAAAATAATGAATACATTAAAATACTGAAAAAGTAATAGGCCATTATTATCTTTATATATGTAACTGCTTTCTAAATCAGATATAACACCTCAAAACAATAAATTGCTAAATTTGGTGACTTGAGCTTTTTTAGCTACAAAGAAAGAAAAAATGTTGACGCCAAAATATGAATAACAAATAGAAAAATATACTAATACTTACAAGAAAGAGTACATTTTCTTTACATGGAAAGAATTCCTACAATTTGATCAGAAAAAAAAACTACGCTATAAAAATATGGGTACAACAGGAGCTCTGCTTACAAGATAGAAGTACCAGCAAGTGACTTTTAGCTCATAAGAAGATACCCAGGTTCACTCGAACTTTAAAAAAACAAAAAAATTAAAGTAAGACCATTTTTACTTATCCAACAAAAGTTAAATGTACAATGCTCTGCTCAAGTATGATAGCCATCTATTTATTTCTAGTACATAGGAGGTAGAAACAGAAGGACTGGCTATGTGGGAAGTTTGAGACCAGCCTAGACTATAAAAGACCTATCACAGAAGCTAAAAATAACAAATTAAAAACTACAGTACTCTAGCAAGAAAGTAAGAAGGTAGCATTTGGGAACTTTCTGAGTACTGGTGACTGAGTCTAGGGCTGTGAGCATGCTAAACAAGCTCTCTACCATGCAGCTCACTCAGCTACATCCCCAGGCATTGTTTTTTGTCTGTCTGTTTTTGGAGATGGGGTCTCATATGCCTCAGGCTGGTCTTGAACTAGATATATAACCCAGACTGTCCTCAAACTCCTGATGCTAAAAAACTGAATTATGATTTGTTATCATCATTGTTCTTTTTTTTTTTTTGTGGTACAAAGGCACAAACCCAGGGCCTTGTACATCTGAGGCAAGCACTCTATTACAGAGCTACATGCCCAGATCTTTTTAGACAAGCACTAATGGAAGTATAAATTGGTTACCCTCCATGGAACTCCATTTGCCAAAAAGCATCAAAATTGGAACTATACATACTCTTTGACACAGTAATTAAACTTCTGGGAATTTATACTAACAAGATCCATTTGGGAAAGGTATACATAAAGAGTATTGCATATTTTGCATCTGTAAAACCAAATGACCTGGGATGTCCATCAGCAACGAGTAGTTAAATAAGAGTTTATGAAATACTGGAGTGGTTTGAAAGAAAATGCCCCCCCCCAAAGGAGTGGCACTATTAGGAGTTGTGGCCTTGTTGAAGTCGGTGTGGCCTTGTTGGAGGAAGTGTCTTACTGTGGAGGTGGGCTTTGAGGTCTCAAATGCTCGCGCCATGCGCAGTGTTTCAAACCACTTCCTCTTGCCTGCAGGTCAAGATGTAGGACACTCAGCTACTTCTCCAGTACCATATCTGTCTGCACACCACCAGGTCACACCATGATGATAATGGACTAAACCGCTGAACTGAAAGCAACCCCAATTAAATGTTTTTTTTTTCTTTATAAGAGTTGCTGTGGTCATGGTGTCTCTTCACAGCAGTAGACATCCTAAGACAAATACTGAGCAGCCAGTAAAAAGAAGTTAACATATTCCCCAGAACATACTGAGTGAGAAATACAAGGCACAGAAGCTTCCATGCTGCTGTTTATTTAAAAGGAGAACTAGAATTAAACAGACATGTTTGCAGACACTTAAAATATCACCCAAGAAACGAATGGAAATTGATAAATGATGGTCCCCTTAAGGCGTTTGGAGATCTGAAGTAAAAGAGAATTTAATTTTTAAAATATTTTTATTTTATGTGTATGGGTGTTTTGCCTGCATGTATACCTATGCCCCACTTTGGGGAGGCCAGAAGAGGGCATTGGATCCACTGGAACTAGAGTTACAGACAACTGTGAGACGTCTCATGGATGCTGAGAGTTGAACCCAGGTCCTCTGGAACAGCAGCCAGTGCTCTTAACCATTCAACTATCTCTCCAGTCCCAAGAATTTATTTATTTATTTATTTATTTATTTATTTATTTATTTATTTATTTATTGGTTTGGTTTTTCAAGACAGACTTTCTCTGTGTAACAGCCCCAGCTGTCCTGGAGCTAGCTCTATAGACCAGGCTGGCCTCGAACTCACAGAGATCCTCCCACCCCTGGCCCCCAAGTGCTGGGATTAAAGGGATGCACCACCACCAAGCGAAGATTTTAAATTTTTTATTGAGCATATTTTCACATTGTCTAAAATTTTTAGCTTGAGTGTTTTATGTTATATAAAGTGTTATACCTTTCACATTACTCTCAGACTTACAAGGATAGGAAATCACAAACTTTGCTTTAAAAATGATTGTTTTCTTAGGCTGGGAAGATGATTCCATAGGTCAAGGACTTACCACACAACTGTGAGCCTGCAATAAATGACAAGAACCCACACACAAAAGGGCAAGACAGTACAAGGCTGGAATACCAGTGCTCCTGAGACAAGATGGGAAGCCAAAACAGGAACCTGCAGGATCTCACAGGTGGACTAACCTGAGGTACACAGCAGTGGACAAGAAAGCCTGTCTCAAACAAGGTGGAAGGCGAGAACCTACATCCAAGGTTGTCCTCCAACCTCCACACACATGCCATGGAACGTGCACACCGCCACTCACATATACATACTTCCACACACACAAATAAATGCCACTCACATATATATGCTCACTTCCACACACACAAATACATGTGCTTGTATATATATAAATATTGATTTACAAATATATAAAATAATTATTTCTTACACAAATCTTAAAATTTTACAGAACTTTCAAGGTGTTCTCAGAAGCAAACTTTCTAAATTTTTTTTCCTCTAAAAATTTCGGATAATAAGACCAATAAACACAATAGTTTAGCACAGGCTTTAAATACTACTCAGCCTGCTAAAATAAACACACACTTTTATAAACCCCTGTTGGATGAAATAAAGAATAAATGAACTGGGTTAAAAAAAAAAGGAGGAGGGGCATGCCCTAGAACTAAGCCTTCAGATACGAGAAACAACTTAGCAGTCTGCCAAAGGTTAAGGAGGTTTCCAGTGACCAAGAGAACAATCGAAGAGCCAGACAGGCTGGTCACGGGGGACCCTTGATGGCCACTTTCGGGAACAATCACCACTCTGTCTTCCCACTCGCAGCAAGTTGATGAGCACACCTTTCCTTCACCCTCCTCATTCAGTCTTGAGATAAGGCTCCTAAGAAGCAAACACACATTACTACTCTAAACTAACCAACTGACCCCCAGATCTACACAAGTCAGTGTTTACCACAGATAAGTTCCTGCTAAGCTAAACCAGTCAGGTGGTTCTATAAGGAAATGAGTTTGCCCTTCAGAAAGCATATGAGAAGGGGGAAGACATACAAATTTTTAAGAAACTCAATAATTATTAGGCCCAACTTTTTGTGGATTTTTGAAAGGTAAGCTTCAGTTTATACTTATACTTTAGGCTACACTATGGATATGCTGGGCTGGGAAACAGTATATTTAACCTGACCTCAATCTACACTGTGTGGCATTCTCACTGCTGTTGTTTTCTTTCCACGTGCTGTCTCATATCATGAAAGTCACAGTCATGAATTTAGAAGTCACTTGGTCTGGAGTCTTATGAAAGTTAGAAAGACACCTCAGTGGCTACGACCGCTCACTGTGCAAGTTAGGAAGGCATCTCAGCAGCTCCGACTGCTTACTGTGCAAGAATGAGGAGGACTGTGGATCCTCAGAATCCAGGCCAGGCGTGGTCATCGATAAGCGACAAGACAGGAGGATCACTGGGTCCTGCTGGCTGCCAGCCTAGCTAGAGGTTCAGTGAGAGACCCTGTCTGAAGGGAGAAAAGGCAAGGAGTGATAGAGCAGGGTGCTCAACATTCTCTGGCCTCGGCTTATACACACATGTACACAGAGACCACATATACCCCCCACCAGATCACAGGCACATATACCACACACACACTCACACTCAAACACTGCTCTGACAGAAGAGCCCCCTTGATTCATGTGGCCTTCACTGAAGTTCCACTGATCCATACAGAGGCCACAGTGAGTTTTCAGAAAAGGTACAATCACTATTTTGGAAAGCAAACTATTTTCAGCTTTCCATCAGTTGTAAACAGGGTTCTATCACAGAGTAACACAATCCAGTACCCAAGCGTTTCTGAAGGGCACTTCAGCATCAAGCACAAACTCACATTAGATAGGTCATTTAGGATGAAGCACATAGACACATGAATTGTGAACTACAAGTGCGGGGCAGATGACAAGGAACGCTGACCCAACAAGTCCTCTGAACTCTTCATGTGTGAGATTTTCTTCAAATAACATGTTACTTTTGAAATAATAAAAATACAGATTCAAAATCCTTTTAAAATCTAACTATGGTTTGTTAAAAGCCAACTGTTTCACTTTAGAAACAACTCCAGTGCTTTAGAGATCAAATGAATAAAAGCATGGTTTATGCATGCTTTTCAACAGACAGTTTACCAGAGAGATGAGCACAGACCTGTTCACACAGACCACAGGGACCCGAGAAGATCTTTTAACTCACAAGCCACCTCTAACACATGGTGAGAGTTGTGCAAGCCACACTGGTGCCTTACGTACAGGGAATGACCAAACTATGACTAGTATGCCATCTTCACATGTCTATAACGCGGGTCTGTGATGGTGCTAAAAACCTACACCCCAGTTCATTTTCAACACACATTGGATGAGACAGACGTCTCTGCAAAAGTCCAGAACAACAGTTGTGACACTGAAACAAGCAGAGTGAGGAAAGTGACCGCTGGTGGGCATCGATGTTCTTCTTGCGGTAGGAAGATGCTCCGGATGAGGCAGTGGTTACAACGGTGCAACCTCAGGAACACATTAAACACTGGACTGTGTACCTTAAAGGAGTAGATCTTATGCTATGTGAATTGTACTTTAATGTCCTTTTTTAATAGTCAATACTATTAACTCTTTCTCTTGTTTTTGTTTGTTTGTTTGGTTTTCAAGACAGGGTTTTTCTGGGTAACAGCTCTGGCTGTCCTGGAACTCACTATGAAGACCCAGCTGTCCTTGAACTTACAGAGACCCACCTGCCTCTGCCTCTGCCTCTGCCTCTGCCTCTGCCTCTGCCTCTGCCTCCCAAGTGCTGCAATTAAAGGTGTGTGCCACCACCTTCCAGCCCTCAACACTAACTCTTAAAATCATTTTACTCCATTTGTGTTCATGATGTATACATTTTTGTTTGGGCACGTAACATGTGTGCTGGCATATGTGGAGGCCTGAAGTTGACATCAGGTGTCTCCCTCGATCACTCTCCATCTTTCTGAGACAGTCTCTAACCCATCAATCCTGCTAGGCTGATTAGCCAATGCACTCCAGGGAACTGCCTGTCTCTGCCTTCCAGACCCCAACACCAGGTTATAGACATATGTCCCCATACCTAGCTTTTGTGTGGGCGCTGGTCATGTGAACTTGGGTTCTCATGTATACACAACAAGCACTTCACCATCTCAGCCATCTCTCCAGCTGCCAGAATCTTCAATTATTTGAAAAGCTAACTAAACCATAGCAGAATGTTCACACCTGCAATCCTGGTGCTCAGGAGGCTGAGATGGGAGAATTGAGTCTGGGGCAGCTTAGACAACATAATGATTTTCAGACTATCCTGGCCTACACAATGAGACCCTGTCTTGGTGGGTGAGAAGCTCCTAAATAAATAAAATAAATACTCATAAGTAAAATAATAGCCAAATGGGATTCTGGAAGACACATTTGGATATTTAACACAGCCAAGCTGAGCATGGGAAGCTAAAAGAGACACACACAAGGTTCAGGTTTCCGGTTTTCAGAATCTGTGTTCTCTGCTTTGATTCCAAAAGGAAAAATACATGAAGGGCCTTAAATCCACCTCACAACCTTTTTTCTTCCCCTTGAGAAGCCTGGTTTCGAAAACTTTCCTCCCATGTTTTCAACATGTCCAGACAGAAAATGGGTAAACACCTGGCCGCCGTGGCTTCTAGAAGGTGCCTATGCTTCAAGCCTAATCACCTCCTTGTACCCAAGAGATGAGTCACCCAGCCCTGTAGCCCCCTCCACCACAGGATTTCTCCTAGTGCCTTGGCTCCTCTGAATGGTAAACACTTTTTAGAGAGAACAGCTAAGGGGCCTGAGCAGCTGGCTATTTACTTCCCTTTTCTTTTAGAACAATAGACCACACTGTGTTCATCAGGCCTCTGTAGTTTGGATAAATAAAAGCAGAGAACACATTACCTATTTGTAGAAGAACTGCAGGATCACTCAGCCTCTCCATGTCCAATTTAACAGCCCCAGGAAATTCCTTTCCAAGAGACATGCTTTTGAAAGCAAAAGGGGAAAAAGGCATCTAATAAGGCCATCCATAATGCTGGGCCTGTCTACCATAGCTGTTAAGGGTTTGCACAAAGCATGAGACATTCCACATGACACTAAAGGAAACCCCCCCCAAAAAAAAAAAAACAAAAAAACACAACACAGTTTGCAAAAGAGAACAAGATTAGAAATTGGGCAGAGTGGTCATCTTCTATTTCTTGAGTTGAATGTTGAGTAAGTTCACTGTGTAAAATTCATCTAGCTACAGAATTTTGATTGATTTTTAATGTGTGTATTTCTATAAAAAGTAAAGAGCTAAGAATGCACTCAGGAGGCAGAGGCAGGCAGAGCTCTGTGAGTCTGGGACCAGCCTGGTCTACATACTGAGTTCTGGACCAGCCAGGGCCATACAATGGGACTCTGACTTAAGGAAGAAAGAAAGAGACAGAGAGAGAGAGAGAGAGAGAGAGAGAGAGAGAGAGAGAGAGAGGGCAGGAAGGGAGTAAATGAGAGAAGAAGGGAGGGAGGGAGGGAGGAGGGAGGGAGGGAGGGAGGAGGGGAGGGAGGGAACGGAACGAACTGGTGGTCAGAGCACTGATTGCCCTGTCAGGGGGCCCAGGCTCTGCTCCCAGCTCCCCAAGGCACACAACCACAACCCTCTGTAACTTCAGTTACAAGGATCTGGTGCCTTCTTCTGACCTCTGTGGGTACCAGGCATGCAAGTGGTGTACATATCTACATGCAGACAAACACTCATACACATAACATAAACATAAATAAAGCCTTTTTTAAAAAGTAACTAAATTAATGTATTTAAGTGGAAAACTAATTTCATTAGTTTGTTCACTAAACCAAAATAAAACAAATTTAAGAACGATGATAATAGCACTGGAGGGAAGGCTCAGTGGTTAAGAATATTTCCTATTCTTACAGAGGACCTGGGTTCATTTCCCAGCATCCACATGGTAGCTCACAGTTGTCTGTAACCTCAATTCCAGGGAGCTCTGACCCCCTCTTCTGGACCTAGAGGGCAGTTAGCTCAAAAACAGCATACATAAGACCATGTAGGCAAACACTCATATACATTCATAAAATAAAAATAAATAAATCTTCTTTAATAATTTTAAGAATAGTGGTGCTGATGATGATGGCAACTGACAGTTAAAGCACTATGGTACCAGACACTATACTGTACACATTCTTTTCTTAAGATTACATAGTATGTCCTTACATTTCAAGAAAGAACTGAACCATGTGTATCCTATACACATAGTAGAGTATGGTGACTCATATCTAAAATCCCAGCACTTACATAGCTAAGGAAGCTTGGGTTACATAGTAAGACCCTGTCTCAAAACAGTGCAGTCTGTGTGCACTGCAGTTCCTCACAGGAGTGGGTACAATCAGTGTTGCCTCAGGCTGGGTCTAAATCCTCTACACTGTCAAGAAGGAAAGAAAATGCCCAAATCAAACTGAGCTAGAAGTACGATGGACAAAGAAAGGAGGGGAGGGGAGAGGAGGAGGAGGAAGAAGAGGGACTCAGCAGGCATGAAGACTTGATGCTGCAGAAACACCCGTGGGTGCCCAGCCTGACTGCCCTCACCACTCAGGAGCAGGTAGGTGTTCACCCAGGGAAGAGAAGATGCTGTGTTCACAATGCATCAGTCACTTTCCCAAGGTTAGATAACTATGAATGGGCATGGATTCAAAGCTAAGTCTCCAGAGCTTCAAAGGCCATGCCATCCCCAGTCCCTGCCCAGGCTACTGGGATGAGTGATGAAGCAGAATGAATACTCAAAACTGAGATTCGAAAGGAAGCGGTTAAGTCATCTTTACCCCAAACCACCTTTCTTCCTCTAGTCTTCAAGATCTTTCCTACAATAACATTTGCTTTTTGCAGAGTTTGCTGGTTTGTTTTTGCTTTAAGTGGAAAGAAGGAAATGTAATAACAGAACACACTAGCTATAAGTGACTGCAACACAAAATAAAACTGGGAAAGCATTTTCAAGTCTCCAGTTTCAGAAGAGTTATAGTATCCAAAGCCAGATTAGTTCAGAAGGGAAAGAAGTATGCATGAGGCCCCGGGTTCCATCACCAGCACCCCATAAACAGAGCAAGGTGGTCCATGTCCATAGTCCCAGAATTTGGTAAATAGAGGCAGAAGGATCAGAAATTCATAAGACATCCTAGGCTACATAGTGAGTTTGAGGTTAATCTGGGCTATTTGTACTTATTCTTTAAGCTACATGTGTTTGCACACATATGTGGGTACATATGTATGTCCATGGAAGCCAGGTGTCATTCCTTAGATACCATCCACCGGGTTTGAAACAGGGTCTCTCACTAGCCCGGAGCTCTCACAGTAGTCTAAGCTGTGAGTTCTGGGATTGGATGTGGGTCCTCACGCATGCAGAGCAAACATTTTATCCACTGAGCCATCACCCAGCCATCCCTTAAGTCCTTTCAGTGGGTTTGAAGAACTTCTGGTTCCAGGCCTTAAGGTGCTCAAGACACACTTCTTGCAACATCTAGCTCTTATGATAGGATGAGATTTCTCAGTCTCTTCACTACTGAAATGTAGAAATTGTACAGTTTGTGGCCACGAAGAATGTTTGAGCAGCATATCTGGCTCTTTCTACTAGAAAACAGTAAGACAGCATTGCCTTGCATTTCCTCCATCCTGACAATCAGTACCTTCCCAGACACTGCCACGAGAACCCTGAGGTGGTGTACTGCCTGTTAGCAGTACTTTGGCCCCACTCCTTGGGAACCTGGCACAGTGTGTCACCCCTATGCTTTTAGTAAGCAGTACCCTGGCTCTACGCAGGCACAGGAGGTCCCTTTAAGAGAAGGGCTCTGCCTACTCCTGCTCTCTTTCAGCCATTTCTCTGAGGCAGGCAGATCTCTGTCTGTCTGTCTGTCTGTCTGTCTGCCTCTCTTTCTCTCCCTCCCTCCTCTCCTCTCTTCTCTACCCCTTCTCTCTCTTCCCTCTCCCCACTTCCTTCCTTTTCCCCAATAAAGCTTCCTTCCCATGTAAGTTCTGTCTGATGGTGTTTTTTTATCCCCCACCCCATGGGCTCCACCAAGGTCAGAACCACTGCAACAAGTCTCCAATTCCAAAAAACTCCAATCTTCTCACCTTTGACCTCCTCTCACATCGTTCCTACCTGTGCTGCCCTCATCTGTACTTGTTATATAAGCAGTGTTTGCTTTACATATTCAAATGGGTGCCGTGTTCTTATTTTTATCTTTCCCCAAATCTCAACTAATTCACTATATTTGGATTGGCTCAACACAAGGTCAAGTAACTCAAATGCACCCTAAAAGAATAGGGTGGTTCTGATAACTACACTTGGGAGTTTGTTACCCAGGCTGTATATACCTTACAATCTGAAGGTCCACAGCTCTATAAGCAGTGGCACAATGCCCAAAGGTTTTAGAGTTAAGACCAGATTAGAGAGGCTTAATTGGTAGAGCCTGTATAAAAATCTCAAAATCTAAAAATCTGAAATGCTCTGCCTGAAGTATTCTGAATGAGGGATTTTCTTCCTACATATTCATATATCTTCTCTGTAAATTTGGAATTACAATTTCAATGTTTAAGGTTCTAAAACATATATTAGAAATATGGGAACATTTGCATATTGCTATTATCTATGTGGTTAAAATCTAAACCCTTAAAACACAACTATAAAAACAAATACCCCAATTAAAAATGAGCAAAGAATGCTAAGTGGTGGGCCTTTAATCCCATCACTTGAGAGGTAAGAGGCAGGAGAATCAGGAGTTCAAAATCAGCCCACTCTACATGAGACTCTGCCTTCAAAAAAACAAAAATAAAAATAAGACTGAGAATGTGGCTCAATGGGTAGAGTGGTTGCTTGAGCACGCCAGGCCATCGGTTTGTTTACCAGCCCTGAATACAGCCCACACAGCAGTACAATTGGTTTATCTGTAATCCCAGACACACTGGGGATCATGGGGAAGACATTAGCTGTGGCATCCATGTCAAGAAGAGTTTCTCTGTTTTCAAGATGATTCACAAGTGGAACATGACCTGTAAATTATACAAATTACTCGTTTTGAAAATTTTCTAAATGCTATTCCTTTAATTCAAAAACTTACATGGGTAAGAGAAGAAAAAAAGAGAGTAAAAGGAAAGTTTTAGTCTTCATAAGATAGTCCCACACTACCAGTAAGCTGTTATCTGTCCTATCATGTAACTTTTTTAATATAATTCAAAAATGTTTAAGTTGGAAACCAGTCTCAGTGGCACTCAGGAGGCTGAACAGGAGCATTGTACCCCAAGTCTGAGGCCAGCCTGGGCTAAAACACACAGTGAGTGTGGCCAGCCAGCCTGGGCAACACAGTGAGATCTATCAAAAAATAAGAATTCCAAATCTGAAGTGTATTAGCTAAAAATTAAAAAGTTCAATCTTTCAAAACAAGTCACAAGATAATGCAGGGGCAGGAGGGAGGGGTGCAAAAAGAGCTGCCAAAACCCCAGATTGAAAAACTGTCACATGGGAAGACACTTTGTTAGGCAGGAAGATAGCAGCACAGTGCACCAGTGTGTGGCCAAGCCACTGCCCGAGGGCAGCCCCACTTGGATTTTAACCTGGAATACACAAAAAGAAACCGAGCCTTAATCTTCTCCTCTGCCCACCTTGTTCATCTGACTTCTCAGTTCCTGTGCACATTATTCCATGCTTCCTTCTAGGGTGGATCTCTGGGTCTCTCTCCCTTTCAAAAGGACAGAGAAAGGACTGCCTTCAGCTCAAATCCTAAAACAGTGAGATCCATTTGCTATACAGATTGCAGTGATGGTTCCAGTACCCTGTATAAGCCAATCAAACTGTATACATTAAATAAGGGACCCACTGTATGTCTGTCTCCCATGCCTCAGTGATGGCCAACACACTGGAGTGTGCACTATAACTGAATAATACCAACATCAATATTTTTTTAATGAAGAAAACGATTTTCTTTATCCCTAGTTTTGCTGGGGGTGAGGACTTCTCTCTGGCAAAGTAGGAACACTACTCTTATCCTATTTTGTTTTTCAAGATAGGGTTTCTCTATACAGAGGAACCCTTTTTCAGAGAGAATTTCCTCTTAAGCAATATTCCAAAATACATGCCTGCCTGCAATTTTTCATGTCTAAATCTGTTTGTATTACAAGAGCATTGGGGCTAAACACTTTCTGTCTCTATGTAGCCTTGTGGACCACAGGAGGGCCTGTGACTCTAACATGAGGGTAGAGAGAGCTTCTATGGAGGTTGCCAGGCTCTCAGGTCTTTGCCCTTAGGGGTCCCTTCAGATCCCTCTGCTAAAAACAGTAGCTTCCACTCCCAGAATTAGTAGCTGACTTTTGAGTCTCACGCTTAGACAAACTCAGAGCAAGAGTTTTACCATAACAGGTTAGGCCTGAATGTAACATACCAATGCTCAGCGGAGTAGCCAAGCAAGGTAGGCAAAAGGACAGAATGACCACTGCTCTCCCTTCTCAAAACACTGGAGAATAAAATCCCCTTGGGGCCTCAAACCACAGGGAGGAAAGACAGACAAACATAAACTTCTGTGTACTGAGGGTATAAATTACCAAGCTACTGCCTGTCTCTATATTCCCCTCTGGCGTCAAAGCAATGCCTAGCTAAAGATAACACTCCTAATATGACATTACCATTATCTTCCCAAAACTGACCTTTAAAACCATTAGACAGATCCATCTTACTTCTAACTCCAAAAGCTCATATTTATTCTACTTTGTATCTCTGAAACTTACAGAATAAATTTTCTCAAAGTGATTATATACAGAAAGACATAAGACATTCTTCTTTTTAAGAAATGCCTATTGGTGCCTGAAAACTTCAGACTATTCCTCACCCACTCAATTATTATACTGAAGGTACAGAGAAATGGTACCATTTGCCAAACTACAGAGGTTCAAGATACTCTTTTATATCATTTAAAACAGGGTAAAATTATGTTTTACATACATATAATTTATTCTTTCTAGACATTACCTTGATTAATACACATTTACAATTACATATTATGTAAACTATACATTATAGAAATTGTGCATGCTATTCTTTATGGGCAATCTGACAAATCTTTCAAGAAAACTTATTTTTTAGGTAAGGTCTCACTATGCAGTCTTCAAACTCAAGAGATCTCACCTCCAACTCAGAGATCTACCTGCCTCTGCCTGCCAAATGCTAGGATTAAAGGTATGTGCCACCACATCCAATAACTAAGGGAACAATTTTTTAAATAGCAGATTAACACCTTTGCTGTCTAAATATTATATTAAATATAGTCTCCCCCTATTACTAAAAGTAAAGTGAACTATTAAGACTTATTGCTACAGGGCATTAAATGCCCACTGACCTTTATAATAAATAAAATGACCTTTATAAAATCCAGAACATTATCATTGAAAAGTACATGCAAAGTGTTGGTTTCCTCCAGGGAAGTCATAGCTTTTCTGACTGGTGTGCAATGCACAGCTGGCCCCTGACCCAGCAATGGAGACATACAAATCATACAAAAGCAGCATGGGAAGGGCACAAATGTGGACAAGGTAGTCTAAAAAGAACTGAATCTCTGAGCAAACTAGCAATGTTTCTAAATTCTTATGAATTTGTAGATGCTTAGTTGGGGGCAGATGGTTTTCATGCCATTTGAAAATGGGTCTCTCTAGCTGGTATTGCTGTGTAGTGCAGGTACCACACTGAGGCATCAAATTCCTTCAGGAACCGTGTGCCCAGTAATGCCCTTGTCCTCCGTGAATGGAGGAAAATAAGTCTCATTCTTATATGTTCAACTGCCAAAGTCCTCTCTCATCATAGAAAAGATAGAGGCAGCTCAGATTTCATTCAATTGACTTCTATGTCCAAGATAGAGAAAAAAAATATTGTTCTAGTTAGGTTTCTATCACTATGGTAACACACCATGACCAAAAGCAACTTGGGGAAGAGTTTGTTCAGCTTACAGTTTATAATCAATCATGGATTTCTTCCAGCTTACAGTTGATAGCCAATCATGGAGGGAAGTCAGAGCAGAAACTCAAGCAAGAAACTAAAGCAGAGGCCACGGAGGGGTGCTGCTTACTGGCTTCCTTCTCCTGGCTTGTTCAGTTTGCTTTCTTATAGATGCTAAGATCATCTGCACAGAGGTGACTCCACCCACAGTGAGCTAAACACTAATAGTTTAGCAAGAAAAACCATCCCATAAACTATGATGAAGGAAAGCATCTTCTCAACGAAAGTTTCCTCTTTCCAGATGACCCTAACTTGTGTCAAGCTGACAAAAACAACTAACCAGCACAAATATAAACTACTTTCAGAAAAAGTCTTCAAGATTAATTACTTTAAGCAAAGTAATATCTCTTCATATCCCAAGGCCAAGCACAGACTTCTACTTCATGGAAAACGCATCAGCTTATAAAAATTGTAAATTTTATCATCCATGAATATTTAAAAATGGTTTATGCTTTACCAAGGAGAAATACTATGTAACATATTATGGCTATAGTTAGTATTATTTGTGTGAGAGATGGGAAGTGTACACACAAAGGTCAAAATGCAACTATGTGGTGTCAGTTCTCTCTCCACCTTGCATGGGTCTCAAAGACTAAGACTGATTTTGAAGGTTTATAATAAATAAGTATAATAAATAAGATTCATCTACCAAGGTGAATAACAACACATATCACATGGTAGTAACCTGGAGTCCTATTGAGCAGAGTAAGAAGACACAGGCAATAATGTCAACATATCAACAACTGCCTGTGCTTACTGCCCTATAGAGCTTCAACCAGAAACTAATAGCACAGGATATATAGCAGCAAGCCCCCTTACTTATTGAGCCATCTCTCCACCAAGGAGACACAAAAGCTTAAAACTCAGCTCCAAATTCTAGCTCCACCACTTAAAAGTCTATGAGGAAATATGAGTAAATTAATCTATTGATTTCTTAATGTCTACTTCTATAAAATGAGAGTAATTTAGTAAGTATCTGACACATTCTTATGAAAATTAAAATTAGATAACATGTTAAAGTATTCTGAACACCATTGTCCTAGTTTGCTTTATGTTACTGTGCTAAAACACTGATCAAAAGCAACTTAGGGTAGCAAAGGATTGACTCAGCTCATAGGTCACAGCCATCACTGAAGGAAGCCAAGATGGGAACTCCAGGCAGGAGGAACTTGGAGCAGAAACCATGGGATAACGCTGCTTACTGGCTTGTTTCCCAGAGCTTTCTTAGCTGTATTCCTCTTCAACAAATGGTGCTGGGGAAACTGGATATCCACATACAGAAGAATGACACTAGACCCTCTGCTCCCACTGCACAAACTCAACTGAAATTGATAAAAGACCTTAATGCATGACCTGAAGCTCCAAAGGTTCTACAAGAACACACTACAAGATACGAGCAGAGGCTCTCTGCAAAGGACTTCAGTAGTTCTCGAAATTAGACCAAGAGCTGAGGTCACATGAAGATAAAAGTGCCAGCACATCAAACTGGGTAAAGAGACAGCTTACAAAACCAGGAGAAAGAGCTCTGCTAGATACACATCTGGTGGTGGCTTACCATGCAGAACATATGAAGAACTCCAAAAATAAATACCAAAAATCGAACTAGTCAATCAATAAATGGACTAATGAAATGACAGTTTTCAAAAAGTACAATGTCTACAGAAGATATAAAAAACATTGAACAGTAATGGAAATCAGGGCAATAAAAATTAAAACTATATTTAAAGTCTATCTAATACCAGGAAGCAGAGTCTAGGAAGTCCAGGAAGACTATCTAATACCAGGAAGAGAAAACAAAATTTAAAACATGAGACAAAAATTGGCAATAATACAAGTTGAGGTCCCCCTTATATACTGCTGGTAGGAAGAAAAGCTATGTGCAGCCATTATGGAGGCTTCTCAAAAAACTAAAAACAGAACTGCCAAGTGACTCAGTTATAGCAAAGGTTTATACTTCTGGGTTTATAGCTGAAGAGCTCTCAACATCACAATCACACTTGCACATCCATGTTTACTGCAGCACTATTTGTAACAGTGAAGCTATGTAATCAGCTTATATGTATGTCCACCAGGAGATAAATGGATAAAGAAAATATAATGTATATGCATAATAGAAAAGGTCAATGGGAGACTACAGTAAGAAAGGAGATTCATGGGTAACGGGATGGAGTAGGGGAAAAGGAATGTATGGGGATAATATAGTCAAAGTACAAGATATACTTGAAAGAAATTATCTCCTTCTTTTCTACTTAATTTTATGTATATTTATGTATACCACGTGTATTCAGGAGCCCTCAGAGATCAAACAACCAATAGCAACAACAAAAAAGGAGTCAGGTCATGGAACCAGAGTTACATACAGGAGGTTGGGAGCTGTCGTGTGGGTGCTTGGAACTGGATCTGAGACCTCTGCAAGAGCAGTAAGGACCTTTAACCCCTGAGCCATCACTCCAGTCCCAAAATACACACCAATAAAGATAACAGAAAATGAAAATACTTAAAAAAAAAACAAATTCCAAATTATAGTGGAAGCACTAAAATATTTATTACATTAATTACAACGGCAAAAACTTAGAAGAAACTAAATGTTTCAAGAAATAGCTGTGTAATTTATCAGATATCAATTAAATAAAATATTACTCTATCACTGAAAACTGTTAAAAATAAAAATATAGGGGCTGGCAAAATAGTTTAGTGGGTAATGATGCCTGCTGCAAGCCTAATGACCTGAGTTCAATCCCCAGGACCCAATGGTAGAAGGGCAGAATCACCTACTGCAAGTTGTCTTCTGACTTCCATGTGTGTGACCCCATCACATACAATATGTTATAAAAATTAAATAAGAAATAAAACTATAAAGAAACATAGAGTAAAATACCAGTATGTTTAGTGTACTTATAAGATGGCATAAAGAAGATGGAAAACTGTATGTACACTGTCTCGATTATGAAAAACCATATTTAAATGCCCACAAAAAAAAAACCAATGAGTAAGTTTAACACACCAATTGGCAATATTATGGGCCACGGTGAGGCCTGAAGTCACTTTTATTTCTATACTATCATTCAATTACATTATTAGACTTTAGTAATCTCAAAATTAATTTATCTTAAATGTTTTACTTGCATCTTTATTTCAATATTTCATATTACTTAATACTTATATTCATATTTAATATTAAAATTAGTGCAATATTGTAAGTTAAAGCACTTAGTAAAGTAACATTAAAGCACAAAACTATGTCCTTAAAGTAGTTAAAAATCAAAATAGAAATTAAGAATAAAATAAATCAGATTATTAACTTCAATTTAAAAACTACTTTTTAAAAAAACAAAGACAACTGAATCCCTAACCCCAGAATCACTTAAATCTGAGATGCAATGATCACTGTCAATAAAATGAAATCACTTTTTAAAACCTAAAGACAGCTAGGTATGGCAGTGCACACTGTAATCCCAGCACCTGGGAAGCATGGGCAGTCAGATGTCCTTTGAGTACAAGGCCAGCCTGGTCTACATAAAGCGTTCCAGGCTAGCCAGCACTACACAGCCAAGACCCTGTCTCAAAATATAGGGTTCCTAAATCCTGAAAAATCTGTACCTTGTAACAAAATCTACATCATCTGTAGAAACAAAATGATAATAAAGGTGGGGTTGAGGGCACTGTCTGTGATCCCCAGACAGGAGGACCAGCTTGGGCTTCATAGCAAGACCTTGTCTCCAGGAAATAAGGAGCTTCCCATTAGGATAACCCAGATGTGATAAGTAATGCATATTTTCACTGTTTTAAAATAATAATGCTCTGCAAGTTGAGAGAGCCATGTGGTCAGCACACGATTTATGAATCCCAGGAACTCTCTCATATAAAGGACACATACATGAAGCAAACTCATAGCCAGACTCACTCTTGTCTGAGTTATGCTCTTCCCTCCACTCAGATAAGGCATTCAGGGAAGACTAACACCTTTAGTACTGCGTTGGTCTTCCCTCCAGGCTCCTCTTTCAGCAACAGCCCACATCCACGCAGCATGTTTCTACTACATGGGCCCGGATTGGCATCTGACTCTCCCACCTCACCCTTCTATCATTGCTCAAATCCGATTTACACAGATGAGGAACAGGACTGCTATAGCAAGGCTTTACACTGTTCCTTTGCTCCACAATATCCAGTGCACTCAAAAACTGCAGAAGACAGCCCAGCTTTTAACACAACGCCAACAACACTTCAGCAGTGTCTGCCGTTCTCCTTGTTTGTTACACTCTAACTCCTCAAGTGTTGATTCATCAAGCTAGGGTCCCAACACACTGGGTATATTTTGTCATTGTATGTCACAGGCAACTGTGACCAATAATAGTTTAAATATTAAAATTTGTTATTTACTTTTAAAATCTCAACTAGCAGGGCTGGACAAACAGCTCAGTAGTTTAGTTAAGAGCACCTGCTGCCCTTTTAGAGCATCTGAGTTCAATTCCCAGCACCCACGCAGTAGCTCACAGCACACTAACCCCAGTTCCAAGGGATCTAGTGCCCTCTTCTGGTCTCTATGGTGACCAGGCATGTACATGGTGCACATACACACATGTAGTCAAAACATGCATACACATAAAAATAAACCTTAAAAAGGAAAGAAAAACTAAAGTAGCTAGGTTTAGCCATGTTCAGTGATTTGTGCCTATAACCTCTAATGCTGGAGAGGCTGAGACCAGAGGGTCACTTGAGTTCCCAAGGTCAAGGTCATTGTTAAAGTAAGTATGTAAGTAGCCAAAGACCACCCTCAAAGAACTAAACAAAGAAGCAACAATAACAACAAAATCTAAAATGGACTTCTGATAATGTCCACATATTTGCATTAAGAAACTGAGTAGGGGAAGCCTGGCATGATAGCTCATGCCTTTAATCCCAGCACTCAGGAGGCGGTGACAGGTCGATCTCTGTGAGTTGATGGTCAGCCTGGTCTAAGTGAGTTCCAGGACCTCCAGGGCTACATAGTGAGTCCCTGTCTGGAATAAAAACAAAAGAAGGAGAAGGAGAAAAAGGAGGAGAAGGAGAGAAATTGGGTAGGGGGTTAAAGATAGAGCTTAGTAATAAAGTGTATTCTTAGCATGGTCAAAGTCCTGGATTCAATCCCTAGCACACAAAGAAGTGTGTGTGGGGTGTGTGTGTGTGTGTGTGTGTGTGTGTGTGTGTGTGTGTGTGTGTGTGTGTGTGTGCATGTTTTCAATATGAAATGTCCCCTGAAGGCTCATGAAGGCTCATGTGTTGATGGCTTAGTCCCCACTTTGTGTGGAGATGATGAAGTGATTGGACCATGAAGGTGCTAATTAACCCATCAGTGATTTCCCAGCTAAGTGGGCTATTCTGAAGTAGCATCCAGGTGGAGGAAGTAGGTGAATAATGGTATGCCTTTGGAAGGTGTATCCTGTCTCAGTTTCCTCCTCTCATATATTCCATTTATTGACTGCCATGAGGAACTCAGGTGGCTTCTGCCTGCTCCTTCCACCATGGCAGTCCTGTACTGTGTGACATTTCTACTTTGCCACAGACTTAAAGCAATGAAGCCAGGCTGAGGTGTAACTGAGACCTGGGAAACATGAACCAAAATAGATCTTTCTTCCTTTAAGGTGGTTCTGGGTTTTTTTCAGAGATTTCTGTCACGGTGCCAGGAGAGTGAGTAACATTCCCATCCAGGTTCTTTTGAAAGCAGCATTTCTACAGTGCCCTCCCCATGCAAAGCAGCTTGCCTTGTTTCAGATTGTGCATGGCAATTAAATTTTCTAAGCCACTTTTCTGATCTGAAAAAGCAAAAGAGGCTGAAACAGGAGGATCTTGACTGAGGGGCCAGCAAGACCCTGTCACAAAAATAAATAAATAAATAAATAAATAAATAAATAAAACAAGAGGGGAGCGGGAGGACAAAGAGACTCAAGAAAAACCAGAAACTGAGGGGCCTTCGTAGAAGCATTCCACTCCGTCAGGTTGGTGACAGCTCCACAGAAAGCTGAAAGCCAAGAATTTTATTTGATGGATCATCTGTTCCTGGTGCTGAGAAGTCCACTTCCCAAATAAATGCACTTAACATAAATTAGGTAACCTAAAACCATTGTGTACATCAAAATGGACAGTATTCAAATATGAAAATGTAGTGGATGGGTTTCCAGGATAATAGCTGTTGACAAAAGTCTAATCTAAGCAATGAGGCCACCTACTTGTCTTTCATCTAAGTGTGCACTTTGCTCTCTCTGAGCCATTTTTATACACTTTCCTTTCTACCTGAAATTTTTCTTCCCCTTCTTCCTCTCCCCAGTCTATATTAAAATGCTAGGATACCATGGAATGTCAGTTTCTCACAAGTATCCCAAATGCATAAGCTCTCTCAGACAGGCCATCACATACTTAGGTTGATGGGTATCCGTAGCTTTTGGATTCTAAAATATTTCACCTCCCCAGGGTTAGACAGAGCTTCCTGAAGAGCTAGGGAGATGGCTCCGTGGACAAAGCACTTGCCACAAATGCCTGTTGACCAGAATTTGGATCCCCAGCACCCATAAGAAAACCAGGTAGGTGTGGTTGGTCATCTATAAACCCAACACTCAGGAGGCAGAGACAGGCAGTCCTGGGAACAAGCTGCCTAGCCAGATTAGCAAGGTCCAGGATCAGTGAGAGACCCTGCCTCGTAATTAAAGTGAAGAACGGTCCACCTGACATCAACTTATAGCCTCTAGATACATATACATACAAGAGAGACACACAGACACAGACACAGACACAGACACAGACACAGACACAGACACAGACACAGACACAGACACAGACACAGACACAGACAAGGGGGGGAAGGAAAGGGAGAGGAAGGGAGAGGAGAGGGAGGGGGAGAGAGCACTTCCTGGGGGTAGAATGCACTGATTCATCTTTGGACATCACACAGCTTAACCCTGTTTTCCACATGTGGCAGACCACAGATAACAGCTGTTGGTGCTATTGAACTGGTTTCCTTATTAATTTGTTTATTAGATGCACAAGGTCACAGACAGTCTCCTACATTCATTTGCCAAGATGTTCCCAAGAACAGGAGAGAGGATTTCATTTGAGAAATGTTAATGTATCATTTTAAACCAAAATAATATTTATTTCCTCTTAAGCCGTAAAGTATTTCTCCTTAGTAAACCCCTAGATCTCTTCCACACTATAATGTGAGAGTTAAACATTTGCTAACCTCAGCTGTAATGTCTGAAAAGCAGATCATTGACTACACCATTTGTAATTTATTTAGTTAGAACTATATGTTATTTCAGAAGGAGCCAAAGAAACTTACATAAATACATATAACACCACAAGACAATAAAATGATGTATATAAAGGGAGAAAGGGAAATTGAATGTAGGAAAGATAAGCTATCCTGAGAGTAAGGTTAGCATGCAAATGTATGCATTCTATAAAGGTCTACACATTTCCTAGAGGACAGAGGCTTGGCTCTCAGCACTTCTAGCAGCAAAAGATACAGGAGGACTCGGTTATATGACTCAATACTCTTAAGATGTAAATAAGAAGGTATTAGGGTACTATGTCTCTCTTGGTCTTTATAGAAAGGATGCTATATAATGCTCCAAAATCCTCAATAACACCCTTGCAGTTGCTTTGTCAGGGCTTTGGAAGACCATTCCTCATAACTACCCTCGCAGGCAATATGACAGCACACAAGTAGATAAGTAAGGACACACACTGGAGAAGAAGTCAGGACACACACTGGAGAAGAACTAAAGACACACGCTGGAGAAGAAGTCAGGACACATGCTGGAGAAAAAGGACACACGCTGGAAAAGAAGTAAGGATACACACTGGAGAAGAAGTCAGGACACATGCTGACAGGCGATCCAAGAAGAGACCCAGGTACAAAGCTCCTTGGAGGTCTAGATTCTATTCTGACTAGACTAACCTGAAATACTGAGGCTTCATACACCACTTGCCTTTGAATACAAATGAAGTTTGATGTTCATGTCTGTGAAATGTCTGCAGCTTTGGGGCATTCTCGGAGGGAAGCCTGGCTCAAAGCAAGTATTTATTGCTGGTGAGAATTAAACCTGAGCGCCTGGATCTTGCAGGCAAGCTGACACTGTTTCTTATCTGAACCTCAAGACTGGTTCCTAGTGAGCACTCGAAGTCCTCTCTTCTCTGATATGAAATTCGAACTTTTTCAAGCTATGCATCAAGATATATATGCCCTTTAATACAGGAAGGTACAATAGCATGTGAGCATACAACAATCCAATCACCCAACTAGATTTTAGCTAAACCAGCATCAATGGCTGGTGTATTTCTTCTATATAGTATTAAAAAAAAAAAAAGACAAAATGTCCTTTGCCTGTGGATAAAATTATATGTTAGTGCACTGCCAATCATTTTCCTAGATGATATTTTTTAGGTTTTTGCTTGTTTGGTTGGTTGATTTGGTTTGATTTTGCTGCTGCTGTTGTTGTTTGAGACAGAGTCTCACTATATATCTCTGGCTGTCCTGCAAATCACTGTGTAGACCAGATTGGCTTTGAACTCACAGAAGTCCACCTACTCTGCCTCCCATGTGCTTAGAACTAAATAAAGGCTTAGCCCAGCCCCTAGCTGATATTTTTGAAGTTTAAAACTAACAACCTTTCTATGTCTACTGACACAATCTGAGCTTCACTTGTAAATTTTGGTTGTTTTGATCTTATGTTACACAAGAAAACCATTGTCATAGCTTCAGATACATACGAAAGCAGTCAACCATCAGCCCATAATGTGGAGGATAGGATGTTGAAAGGGTCCAAGAGAATAAAACTAAGACCCTGGTCCATTGGGTCATAGAGATGAAGCTCTTTTAGACCTTATGCATCTAAGTGAAGTCACAGACATCCAGTCTAGTCTTCAGCACAAGTCCACAGATGTGTTTGTGCAAAAAAAGAGAAAAAAACAAAACTTGTTGAATATAACTCAACTCATAGAAGGCTGAAGTACAAATCAGACTACTAATTTACTAATTAATCATAGGTAATATCCCTTTTCAGTAATCAGAAAACATGAACCTGATACCAGAGTGCTACTTTCTCAACATTCATAGAATCCTTAATTAATAAGCAGAAGTTCACCAGATATTAAAAAGACACAGAAAATTTGCAGAATGCCTAATAAATTATGGGTGCCCAAGAAGCATCTATCTAGTGACGAAAGCTGTGACTCCCACAGGTAAACCATCACTGCCTCAACATGGCAGTCTTCCAGCTGCTTCTCTCCATTGAGTCCTCCCAAATAAGACACAGCACAACTGAAGAGAGTTCACCTTACATTCATTACTATCTCCCATTTCTGAATAAAATACTCCTAGATAAGCTGTTTAAGCGATTGGACCAAGGTCACAGCTGATATTAAGTCACAGAGATTCTGATCTTATGTCAAAGCACAGGACATAGTGGCACAAGCATATACACTCAGCCCTGGAGAGGTTAAAGCAGGAGAGTTGGTTTAAATGATTGTTCCTGTGTTCCCAGAACAGCATAAGCACACCACACTGTCACTTTTGGTCTTAAAGTCTATGTCTCTTACTAGGCTGAAACTTCTGGAGAACAGAAGTGATGTTCAGTCACCTTTGCATCCCTGGAGTGCTATATATCTAGATGAACATGCAAGCTTATTGTCTGGTGAAAACACCAACAAACCAAAGGCCTCAAACTAGCCATATAGCGTTAGGAAGGTCACAATGTCCCCAGCCAGCAGCACATCATCTAAAAAACAGGATAAAATCAATATATAAGGAGGGAATATAAAAGGACATGTAAGTTCCCTTAGAAATCTCAACAGCATTCTTATGGCTTATCAGTATGAATTATCACAAATAAAATTCAACTCATTTACCCTCTGTGATGTGTATGTTTATGTGTGAGCATGTGTATACACACAACTAATAGTTCAGCAAAGGCATCTTTTCTGCAAGGATGTAACCATCATCCAAAAAGTCAAGCAGTGGCACCCTCCTCTGGTGAACGTTAAAGGAGCCAAGAACATAAATGACAATAACTAGATCGTGAGATTTTCTTCAGATGATATAACAAGAGAATAAAAAAAGCAAGAGAGAAGTCACCTGGTAGTATATGTTACTATCTCAATCCCAACAGCAACCTAATAACTCATTTATAGCACTTCCTATTTTACTTTTTTTTAAGGTAAAACAAAGCCAAAGAGAAATAGCTGAATGCATGTGATAGGAGGGGATAAAACAATTGCTCTATTTTTGTGGGAACTGATGTTAACTATTTTGAAAACAGCAAGCAATTTAACATAAGGTGCAATAAAAACCATTTCCGTGTTTGGCTAATAGTAGTCATCTTTTCACATAATACTTTTTTTAATGCAATGAAAGTGGGTACATGTAAAATATTGAGTTAGGGAAAGCCTCCATCATACCCTTTTCTGGGTGGTGCATCTACCCCAGCCACTGCTAGAAACTTCTCAACTGAAACTTCGGCTCTACAGCTCCCATTGCTGAAGACTCCAGTGAAAAGATTTTAATCATCCAATCACAAGTCCAAGCCCAAATCATACCAGTATGTCCCATCTAGACAACCACAGGCCAGTATTCTACAGCACTGATATTCCATCAGAATTTCTAGGTATGTTTTCAAAACCCAAATATACAATAAATATGTTTACTAAATTACTGACAGTAGAAAGAATCAGTTTCCTTCACCCCACTGAGTCCAGGCACATAAAATGGCATTATGACTCAGTCATTACACTGTCACCTTTGTCATTCAGGTATCTTTTTGCTCAGTATGCAGTGTCTCCTATCTCAATTAGCATCTTGTCTTTCAACTACTCTATGGTCAAGGGGAGAACTCCAAACCACCTGGGGACTACAAAGGTACAGTGAATGAGAAACTTTCATTCTGAAGGACACATTATAAACAGGCAGAGGGAGTAGGGAAAAAAATGTTTAAGGACTAATTCCAATCTTATCATCTAAGCTTTCCAATTGTTTGGCATTCTCTGCAAAGTTGGCAGGTAAGCACCTGGGCAAGATTTGCAAATAGTGAGTGGAGAATCAGAAAAGACAGTCAATCAAAAGCTTCCTCGGTGTTTACCAAAACAAACAAACAAAAACAAAAAGCCACTGGAGCAAAGAACAAGCAAACACCAGAGGAGGAGGACAGTCCTACAATTCCCTGGAGCCCACAGGGAGGAGAAAGATGGCTAAGAATGCAGTGGAAGGAAGAAGAGAAGGAATAGGTGATAAGGAATGCTGCCAAGAAAGGGGTGGGAGAGCATGATGCAAAGAAACTTACAAGCGTCCAACTGAGACAGATGTTGTCGTTGGGAGCTTAGCTGTGGAGCCACATTTTAACACTCACTTCATCTGGGCACAGGCCCAAGGGCAGGACCTCCAGGAAACCTGAGACTCCACACTTCGGGAGTATCAAATGTCACAGAAATTTAGGAGAAAGACCTAAAGTGGACTTTAGCCCATTTCCTGCTCCTAGATAAAACCCCTAACAAAGGCTTATAGAAGGAAAGAGACATCGGTATCCCCAAGCTGGCCACTACACAGAGGTCAGGTGTGGCCGCCGCCTGCTCTGCCCACAGCCACCTCTACAAAGGCAAGGCAGCCAAAACCCACCACCAGTGAGGCATCCCTGTCCAATCCCATTGCACTAGCAAAGTTGAGAGACTTGGGAAGAAGCGCAGCGTTGCCTCTGGGGGTCACAGCTTCCTTCATCTTCACTGAGTCTATCGGACAGATGCAGGCTTCTTCCCGTTAGGGGTGCACTGTCTTCCTTCGCGGCTATTTCGCCTCAAACTTTAGAATCGGTACACTGAGGCCCGAGGGCAAAGTTCACTGGATATATTACTAATTCTCCCCGGAAAACTAGCAGCTATTTGCTTCTGACCTTGGGAACTTTGTATCAAACCCTCACTTCTCTGGGCTAAACTGAACGCTCGGACCCAAGATGTTCTTGGCAGGGTCCTGGCAACTTGAAGCACATCTGCATTCACCAGGTCACCACCACGCCCCTCTCACTCAAATCTGACCCCGCCACGCAGGCGACGACCGGTTATTTTCACGCACACACACCCAGAGAACTCCTACCTCGCCACCGTGCCCATCGAAGATACCGAAGATGGATGGGTGCGTCTTGTTGGCCAAATCGGTGAGAACTTCGAAGCGATCTTCCATATGGTCTCTCCGGCCCTGAATGGAGTACACCGCCACATTGTGATTCTTGAACTCCCAGGTCTTGGAAAACTCGGCCTCCAGCACATCAAGTCCTCCAAGGCGATCGTTCTGCATAATCTCGGCCACCTTGCCCTTCACCATCTTCACCGCGTCCCGACTGGACTTGACGATGGTCTTCACTTCGTCCGTGTGGAAGAAGTAACTCCACAGAGCCAAGCTGATGCACAGCAGAAAAAGCGTCTCGGGTCTCAGCAAGAAGTAGCGCATGATGCGACCCAGCAGAGACAGCAAAGTCATTGTATCCTCTATCATTTATTATCCCTAGAGCCCCGACCAGCAGCAGCGACGCGCCCCCCGCAGCTCGCGGGGTCCGAGCACTGCGGGCACAGCCCGCGGGGACGGAGGCGAAGAGGCAGCCCGGACCGGTTGGATGAACCCACGGCGGGTCGGGACAGGCGCCCGGAGCGACGGCAGTTTCCCTTTTGTCTAGGCAGCCCCGAGGCCCGTGCCCGTCGCCTGCGCCGCCTTCCCTCCCCGCGCTCTTTGTGAGACCGCAGCGACGGCGGCAGCGGCGGCCGCCGCGGGTGCCCCTGGGTGGGCGACAGGAATCAACTTAAAGTTGTGCCGAGCCGGTCCGCAACGGTGAACAGGATTTCGGGGTGCCAACGCCCGCGCTGTCCCTTTGGGGGTCCCCCCTCGCGATTCCCGGGAGCGATCGGCAGGTGAGGAAGCGCAGGGCGCAAGAGCCCGGCGGCGGGCGAGGGTTGCACGTCCCCTCGATCGCCGCTGCAGGCGAGCGTGGAGACAGCGGAGCGCTGCGATTTCGTCACACACCCCGAGACAATAAAAGTTTTGCGGGCGCCTGGGCAAAGGCAGGGAGACACCGAGCCGGGAAACGCAGCACGATGGGTGCGGAGCCGCCGGCAGGCTCTGCCTGCCTCTCCCCGGCACCTCACGGCTCGGCTCTGCTCGGCTCCGCTCGGCAGCTCCCGGCTCCGCTCGCACTCTCCCCGCCCCGCCCCGCTCGCACTCGTCCCGCCCCGCCCCTGGAGTGGAGCTTCTAGACCGCGTCGCGCTCTCACCCGACTGGGGGCCCCAAGGAGCTCGCTGTGGAGGACGCGCGTGGGCAGCAGGCAGGTCGAGGCGAACCGCAGGGGAGGAAACGGGCGTCCAGCCGCCCAGATCTAGCGGATTACCGATTCTCCCTTGGGGACCGGCTCCCGGGGACAATGTGATAATGACGCGACTGTACTGAACACTGGTTTCTCGGGCGATGCGGCTGCTAGCTGGGGAGCCGGGAGCTGTCCCTGAGCGATTCCCCCTCCGGCACGCTGCACAATGGTGCCGTCCACGCCTACCCCTTCCTAAGGCTAGCAAGATAGGACACATTTCTCCCGCTCGAGAGTCGAAACTGGGTAATTAGTTTGGCCACAGGATGCGGTCGCCTGCGAGGCCCGCCAGGGTCTCCCGTGGGCCAGGACGCGGTCCCGGGCTCCAGAAGCTTTGTCCCTCGGAAAGCAGAACTGGGGACCTTAGAGAGGGAGATTAGGCTTGTATGGCAATCCCGCGAGGTCCAGAAGGGCTGGCTCTAAAAACTGGGACTGTCTTGGTCGCCACGCTTCCACGGGGAGACACGGAGTGTGCTCCGCGAGCGACTCTGCCTGCGGTCCGGGTTTGAAGTCTTCCGGAGGCTCCGAAGTGACAACTACCTCCTCAGTCCTCACGAAAGATAAGGGGAGGAGTTTAAGTAAAGGTGGACCTCCGCAGGATAACTTGAAATGTGGGCAAAGGCTGGTCGCCTAGAAAAACGAACAAATGACCTTCAAAGGAAATTTTTCACTCTCTCTACCTCTGTCCACGAAGAACGGTGCTGATCGATCCACTGGACTGGAGTTCAGGCCTCCTGACACCCTCCCAGGCAATGTGTCCCCCAAACACTTCTCCCTTCTTTTGCTCCCAATTACGTTTTTAAATAGAAAATATAAGCCTAGTGGTGATGATGGTTCGTGCCGTTAATCCCTTCACTTGGGAGGCAGATGCAAGTGGATCTTTGTGAGTTCAAAGCCAGAGTTCCAGGATAGCCAGGACTATTACACAGAGAAATTCTATCTTGTAAAACCGTGTGTGTGTGTGTGTGTGTGTGTGTGTGTGTGTGTGTGTGTGTGTGTGTGTGTGTGAGTGTGTGTGTACTGGAAAGATAACAAAATGTTCAGTCAGTAACTAAAGTAGTAACTATAACAATCCTCATTTTCTCCTTCAGATTTTTGTCTATTTTCCAAAACTGCCAAAGTTTCTACAAAAACATAGACTTCCCTCACAACCAGAAAAAAAAAGAATATTTAGAATTTAAGTGGCACATATAATATGACCCCAGCAATATAATCATGAATAGGAGTGATAGGAAACAAATATGAGGAACTGTAAAGAGTATGTTTGTGAAAACTAGAATATGGTTTTCAATATATGATTATAAGCTACGGCTTTCAATATATGATTAGAAGTATTGTCCACCTGAGCAAGAAAATGTAAGTTCAAAACAAATTGGGTCATTTTGTTCAATATTCAAGAGGCTCCAAAATCAGATATAATAATAATAATAATAATAACCCTTCAAGAACTGAAGATAGAGGGGATGTCCTAGGTGTTGTTAGGAAAACAACTTATTTCTTACTTTAAATTAGCAGATTTGAAGTACATTAGTCTTTTTGTCCATCAATTGTGTCTCCTAGAGCAAACACAATTTGTAGATAAACATAATGATTCCAAAACTACTGGTCAGGCCTTCCTTAAATTAGCCAGCTGTAAAATCCCAAGCCCAAAGGCCTGCTGGGGCCTCTGCCTGGACTCAGCATTCCAAGGCAAGGACTAGAGAACACACCCTTAGACAGCCCCACCCCAAGCTCAGCAAGCAAGATTACCATACTGGCTTAAATGTGATTAAGTCATAAACTTAGAAGTCTTTAAATTTTGTGATGCTGTGTTGTGACATTTACATCCAAGTGTAAAAACCAAGAATATTTTCAAGAAGACCTTCTAGGCATTTTCCTATTTCTGTTGAGAAATTTCACATAGCTTACAATTGTTAAATACCTGAATAAGCATTTTGTTATACTTTACTGTAAGTTGAGTGCGCTAGAAAAACAACAAAATTCTTTCCATTAATCCCAAATTCACTTTTGCTTATTCTGATTACAAAGGCTTGGTTTTGTTCTTTTTTTTGAGACATCATCTCTCCTTAGCCTTGGCTGGCCTGGAAATCACTCTGTAGAGTAAGGGTATCTTTAAATTCATAGATCGTTCTGCCTTTGCCTGCCTAGTGCTGGGACAAAAGTTGTGTTCCACCACACCTGGCTACAAGGACTTTTAGATGCATTTGTATTTGTTTCCATCCATACAACAGTATTCTAATGGAGACAGAGAGCTGTTATCCTGTATTTATAATATTAGGAAGTTAAGAGCTGTTATCTGTGTTTATGATATTAGGAAGTTTAAGGCCCAAAGTTAAGTAACACAATACAGCAAATAAGAAACTGATCCCAATTCTGATCATACAGTACCCTAACATCCATTGACTGCCAGTGATACCGAGATGATAACTCCAGTTCTGGGATTTTGTTTTTGTTTTTGTTTTTTTGTTTTGTTTTGTTTTTCAAGACAGGGTTTCTCTGTAGCTTTGGAGGCTGTCCTGGAACTCACTCTGTACACCAGGCTGACCTCGAACTCACAGAGATCCCCCTGCCTCTGCCTCTCAAGGCCTGGAATTAAAAGCTTGAACTTGATGCCCTCTTTCAAGGGCACCAGGCATGCACATGGTGCCCATACTTACATGCAGCTGAAACACTCAGAAATTTTGTCATTTCTATGCAAATATTGCTTTGTGTTGAATAGGAATGTGTTGAATACTTTTTCTGACATTCTACAGTATATGCTACTATAGGTATAACCTTTTCAACTATACATATGAAAGGGCACCTTAAAGTGCTGTGTTGAAGCACAACCCCCATAAATACTTCAGGCATAAAACAATGGCCTGGTTGAAAAGAAGACTACCAACCATAAAGATTTCTCCTTATCTCCCTTCCCCATTGTCCCCCATTGCTATCGTACTGAGCAATATGTCGACATTGCTAAATTATTTATGCTCGAGTTTTTGCCCCGGTTAGTTTTCAAGGTTTTGTTTCCCTTTTCTTTTTCTTAGATAAAAATCACTGTATTGCAACGAACCTACAAATAAAAACATCATGCAGCTAGATTAATGAAGCCACTCAAATACACCCTTGCCCAGTCCCGAACTCTATACATCTCCATGAACTGCTATATAGTTAGATTGGCCTTTCTGAAAGCCTGGAGCATCACTCAGGGTTTTATAGACTTTCACAATCAATTCTTGTTTTAGACAGTTATCTGCCACATAAAGGAAGAAGGAAAGAACGACATGACAGAGTTTGAAAGAAAACCAATTAGCTTTTGTCCTCTTTCATGGAGTTTTGGACTTTATGAAATGCTGTCTTGCTGTGTGTAATCCTCTACACTTGTCATTTCACCCACAGTTGTATTCCCACATCCTCACGTTGATATGCATAGTTGAAATTGGATCACTTTGCTGATGTACCATATTCCATAACTAATACACTCATCCTCCTCACAGAAGTATCTGGTTGCTAAGTTTTTGTCTTTTTGGTTTTTGTTTTGTTTTGATGAATGATCTCATGAATTTATATGTGTATTACTTCACGGTGTGCATGCATAAAAGCCTATCCTGGGTAGAGACATGGGAGTGAAATAGCTAGATAGTAGGGAATGAAAATGTTCAATGTTACAATTTATAATTGAAAATGTTTTTAAAAATGTTATTCCTACTTAAAACCCTACCTAGTGTGACCAAAGCTCCTTAATGCAAGGAACCATGTACATTCTGTCATAAAAGTGGCTTTCAGTATTGGTTCTTTCAGGAAATGGTTGACATGCCTATAATAGTTAATCCATATAAATCTTCAGTGAGTCTTCTAAAACATTTCCAGATGCAAAATTTGACAATAAATCTTAATTTGAATGGTGTTAAGGGGGGAAAATGAATGTTTTACCTCTAGGTAAAGAAATTTAGTTATGCCACTAGGAAAAGAAATTCATCATTTTAGTAAATGTAATAGTATGTCAATTTGGACTTATTTTAATATCCCAGGTGTTCTGTCAAAAATGAAGAATTAATGTGAAAATACTAATGTTCAGGTACAACATAATTTTATTTTACTGTTCTCAAGAATCATAAGATTATTTTCTATAGCCCAAGTCTATATCAACTACAGAAATAGGCCATGGGTACCTGTTTTCTGAATAAAACTTAACCACTGCACAAAATCTGTTTATGTAAACCACTTTTCCTAAGAAACCTTCATCCAATTTTTCTAGTGTTCCCCCTAGTAATCTTCTAAAATTTTGCTAAATACTGGTGTTGATTTGAGGCATTTCTTAAATTTGTATGCTAGTTAACACACACCAATGTTCTACACAATTTAGAACATGAAGAACTGTGAATAATTAATTGTTTGGCCATGCATCCCCTGGAAACAAGACTAGCATGGGTAGGGAGACAAAATATGTCTCCTTCCCTGTATGTCGTAGGTGGGTATTTTTTTCTTTTGAGCAATACAAAATAGAAAATGTAGCTTCACAAACAAAACTAACTCTGGGGCAGTCTAGCAAAAAGAGAAGAAACTAACTCGTGGGACTTGCTGATACTGGAAATGAAGAAATGTCTCACTGATTTAGAGCAGCGCTGCTTCTCCATAGGACCCCAGTTTAGCTCCCAGCACCCACATTAGGTAGCTCACAACTGCCTGAAACGAGCTCCAGAGTATCCTACACCTTCTGGTATCAGGACCCACACATGTATGCACATATATGCAAACAGGGATGCACATACATAGAAAATAAAATAATCAGTTTAAAGCAACTATTGATACTTATTTGGCTGGGGTTGTGGATCAGAAGTAGAGCACTTGCCTAGCAAGCATGAAGCCCCAACCACAAGAGCATTATGATTTACCCTGTGAGATGACTCAGTGGGTGAAAGACCTCCACCAAGCCTGAGTTCCATCCCCAGGATCCACATGGGAGAAAGAGATAACTGACTTCTGAAAGTTGTCCTCTGACCTTCACGCACACTACATTTAATAAAAAGATAAAGAATGACAACCGGAAATATTGCAAGTTGAATGTATTAACTTGCTTAGGACAAACAAAAGTTAAATTCAGGAATATTTGGAAGGTAACCACAAATAGAAATTGTCAGAACTTACTTCAAGATGGATATCAACTTGTATCAACAAAATAGACTATTATTAATATCCCCCTTTGAGGAGAGGTGCCAGGCCTCGATGAAGTTAGCCAGCAATATTTACCCAGCAATACCCAAACTTTACCCAGCAATATTCCATTCTTATACCTGATTCTTCTGAAGGCCTCTCTGTGTACTCTGAGAGTAACTGGATTGCCTTCAGGTTTCCTGTGTTCCACAAATAGTTTCTATTTTAAAAAATCTATTTTATGTTGTAGCACTTGTAGATGAAACTGGAGCATCTGAGTAGTTTAACTACAACTTTTTTTCTTGTGTGTATGTGTGTGGTGTGGGTGTGTATGAAGGACCAAGGTTAATGTTGGGAGTCTTCAACTATTCTCCACATTATTCACTGAGATGAGGTTTCTAGACTGAACCCGAAGCTTCCTGATACTGCTAGCCTAGCCACCCAGTTTGATCCAGGGATTCTCTGACTACCTTCTGAGCACTGGAATTAGAGGCAAACCACCACACCCTCTTGGACTTTTGTGGGATCTGGGTTCCAAACTCCAGTCCCCAAGGCTTGCTGCTTGCATAGTAAGTGTTTTAACCACTCAACCATCTCTCCAGCACCTAAACCAACTATTTGGTGCACAGATGTTAAGAATTGTAATGTTATCTCATGGGTTTTTCCTTCAATGAGTATGTAATGTCCTTCCCTATCTCTTCTGATTAATTTTGGTTTGTCTATTTTGTCCAATATTAAAATGACTATACCAGCTTGCTTCTTAGTTCGGTTTGCTTGGAATATCTTTTTCCACCTGAGATGATTTCTATCCTTGATGCTAAGGTGTATTTCTTGGATGGAGCAGAAGGATGTTTTCACATCCATTCTGCTAGCCTGCCTTTTTATTGGGGAATTGAGATGATAGAGATAACAGTAAGTGGTGCTTGTTGATTACTGTTATTTTGTTGTTATTTGGTGATGGTGGTGGTGGTGTGTAAGTGTGTGTGTTTCCCCTCTTGATTTGCTGGTCTGGGATCATTTATTGCTTAATCACTTATGTTGGAGTTTTCTGTCTAGAGTCTTCTGTAGTTCTGGATTTGTAGATAGATATTGCTTAATTTGGTTATATTATGGAATATGGTGTTTTCTTCATCTATTGTGATTGAAAGTTTTGCTGGGTATAGTAGTCCGAACTAGCCTCCGTGGTCTCAGAGAGTCTGCCTAGGCCCTTTGGCTTTTAAATTTCCACTGAGAATTCAGGTGTAATTTTAATTTTTTTTATTTTATATTCATTGACATTTTGCCTATATGTATATCTGTGCGAGGGTGTTGGGTCCCCTGGAAATGGAGTTACAGAAAATTGTGAGCTATCATATGGGTGCTGGGAATCGAACCCCAGTCCTCTAGAAGAGCAGCCAGTGCGCTTAACTACTGAGCCATATATCCAGCCCCTCGGGTATAATTTTAATAGGTCTGCCTTTCTAAGTTACTTGGTCTTTTCCCCTTGCAGCTTTTAATAGTCTTTCTTTGTTCTGTACATTTAGTATTTTGATTATGTGCCAAAGGGACTTTCTTTTCTGGGCCAGTCTATTCAGTGTTCTGTAACCTTCTCGTACCTTAATAGGTGTTTCCTTTCTCAGGTTAGTGAAGTTCTGTTTTATGATTTTGTTTCAAATATTTTTTGTGCCTTAAACCTGTGTTTCTTTTCCTTACTCTATTCATATTATTGTTAGATTTAGTCATGTAGTGTCCCAGATTTCTTGGATGTATTGTGCCAAAAGTCTTTAAATTTGTGGCGGTTTGAAAGAAAATGGCCTCCAAAAGGAGTGGCACTATTAGAAGGTGTGGCTTTGTTGGAGTAGGCTTGGCCTTGTTGGAGGAAGTGTGTCACTGTAGAGGTGGGCATTGAGGTCTCATATGTGCTCAACATACCGCCCAGTACCTCAGACCACTTCTTGTTGCCTGTGAGTCAAGATGTAGGAACTCTCAACTCCTTCTCCAGCACCGTATCTGTCTGCATGCTGCCATGTCCCAGCTTGATGATAATGGACTAAAACTCTGAAACTGTAAGTGAGCCACCACAATTAAATGTTTTCCTTTATAAGAGTTTCCATGGTCAAGGTGTCTCTTCACAGCAACAGAAACCCTAAGACAAGATTTAACATTTTCTTTGGTCAAGGTATCTATTTCTTCTATTTCGTCTTCAATTTCTGAGATTCTCTCTTCCATCTCTTGCATTCTGTTGGTGAGGCTTGCCTATATGGTTCCTGTTCAAGCTCTTAAATTTTTCATTCCCTCATTTTTGGGGGTTTTCTTTATTTATCTATTTCCACATTCAGATCTTGAACTGTTTTACTCATTTCCATCTGCTACTTGTGTTTTCATAGATTCCTTTATAAGGGGTTTATTAATTTCTTCTTTAAGGACCACTATCATATTCATAAAGGCTGTTTGAAGATTTTTTTTTCTTGTGTTTTAGTTACGTTGCAATACTTAAGGCTTGCCACAATAGAGTTGCTCGGTTCTAGTGGAGACATATTGTCCTGGGTGTAATTGATTGATTGGTTTTTTGTTTGTTTGTTTGTTTGTTGTCTGCTTGCTTGCTTGTTTTGTTTTGATGGTGTCCAACCATTTAGGTTTGTAATTCTTGGTGCTGATATCGGGTCTGATCTTGTCTTTATTGGGTAGATACTTTGTGCTTTGGTTTCTGTTTCCGCTCTTGTTTTTAGGAGAGTGTGGTGGTTGTGTGGTACCTGGTAGAAATTCTTCTGAGGTCCTGATAGGTGTGGCCATGGGGGATTCCAGGTAAAATGTGTTTCTAGGTATTGGGAGCTGGCACAGAGGAATTGGGATGGAGTAGGAGGGATCTGAGGGGGTCCACAAGAGGGAAGAAAGCAGCGTGGTCCACCAGGATCTGCTTAGTCCCCTGGAATGGGGCCTGAGAGAGAAGAGAGGCTGCAGCTGGGGGTCTGCTACAGAGCTGGGGATAGGACTGGAGGACTGGACTCTGAGGAATGAAGGAAGAGGTGAAGACCTGCTGTTAGCCTGCCTGCTGTACTGGCTCGAGTGAGTACTGTAATTTCTAAGATTCCAGATGACAAGCATTAATCAAAGTTAAATTAAGGAATATTTGGAATTATGAGCCATCATTACTAATGTCAATCACCTACTTCTAGCTACCTGAAAAACCTATCTTTATTTTTCTCTTTGTTATGCGGCTCTTCTGATGTGTTCAACCAGTGATGTGTAGTAAATGTTTAACTATATGTTTTCCAATGAGTATCAGTAATGACTCGGGACTTGGGTGTGCTCACACATTTCCATGTTGTGTATACTCCCATTATAGCTCATCTCAAGCTTACCTCTGCATATGAAGTTGGGAGTTGCTCAATGATTCAGTCTTATGGTGTTTTCACCAAACACACATAAATATCTTCAAGAAAATACTATAAAATATATTCAGTTTAGGAAAGGGTGTTTTTAGGATTTTGTTTTTTAATACAGTCTACTCAGTTTATATAGCTTAACTTGTCTGCGTGCTGTGTATGTATGCACGTGTCTGTGTGAGTGTGCATGTACATGTGTGTTGGTGTGCTGGCTAGTTTTATGTCAAGCTGACCTAGGCTGGAATCATCAGAAAGGAGGGATCCTTATTTGAGAAAATACCTCCATAAGATCAGGCTGTAGACAAGCCTGCAGGCATTTTCGTAATTAGTGGCTGATGTGCAAGAGCCCAGTGCATTGTGAATAAGGTTGGTAGTCCTGGGTTCTATAAGAAAGCAGGATGAGTAACCCACCAGAAGCAAGTCAGTAAGCAGCACTCCTCTGTGGCCTCTGCATCAGCTCCTGCCTCCCGGTTCCTACCCTGCTTGAGTTCCTGCCACACTGCTTTTGATGATGAACTGTTATACAAACTGTGAGTGAAATAAACCCTTCCCTCCATGAGTTGCTTTTAGTCATGGTGTTTCATCACAGCAAAAGTAATCCTCAGACAGTTAGGTACCTTCTAGTATGACTCTCCTCTTCAGTTTTTGAGACAGGGTCTCTCCCTGAACCTGGAGCCTACCAATTGAATATACTGGCTGACCAGTGAGCTCCAGGGACCCTCCTGTCTCCACCTCATGAAGGCTATGGTTACAGTCATGGGCCTCCATCTTTCTATACGGGTGCTTCGGATCTGAATTCAGGTCATCAGACTTTCAGGACAAACACTGGACCATCCTCCCCAGCCCTAATTTAAATTTTAATACTGCCTGTCTTAGTCGCTGTTCTATTCCAGTGAAGGCTGCCTAATGCTACCGAGGCTCCTGACACCTCAGTCTCAAAAGGAAACAAAGTAGAAAGCCACCTGGTCTGTCACCTCCAGAGTAAGTCTGGTTAAAGTGCTTTCTGTTTAGAACACACAGGAGAGGCCAGCCTCAGGCTGCTGATCCAGTGTTTGGGTTCCATGTGAGATGTCATTGGACGCCCCTGGTCTTTGCAGGTGTGTGTGTTGTGACCAGTCCTTTATGCTCTCTCTCTCTCTCTCTCTCTCTCTCTCTCTCTCTCTCTCTCTCTCTCTTCCTCTCTCTCTCTCTCTCTCTCGTCGTGTGTGTGTGTTGTGTGTGTGTGTGTGTGTGTGTGTGTGTGTGTGTGTGTGCCCTTCTATGTGTTTCTGTCAGTTCTGTTGATTGGAGAGCTATCTACAATGGAAGGGGGAATTGTCGCAGGACTGGGACCATGCCTGCAGCTGTCCCTGGTATAATGCATGACTGACTGCAGCTGTGCTCATGGGCTGGGCTGTACCCACACTGCAACCCCTCTTTCTGCAGCAACTGTGGCTGCATCGGAGTTGGTGGCTGCTGCTGTTGCCATGACAATGCTAGTTGCAATGGTGGAAAAAGTCCCCCATGGCCCAAAGGAGAGTTTTGTGGAGAAGGACAAATATATCTATGTCTCACACAGAAAAGATCAGGAGCTTCTGTGAAATCAATTGGCCCTCTTTTAAAGTCACGTGGCCAGTAACATTTCAGGCTATCTGAAACATGAAACCTCAGACACCCCAACCAGTTTTCCTGAATTGACCAATGGCTTTCTGTGTAGGGGAGACACCCCCTCTCTGGCTTAAACCTGCACCCTCTTGTGGACTTGAGTTTTGGCTTTTGGCTCTGCCGGGTCGCCCAGCTGTTCTCTCAGCTGTCCTGCTCCCAGAGTGCTTGCTTGTTTCATTGCTTGATTTCAGCTGGCAGTCCTGGTCCCTATGTGGAAGTGGGGAGGGGGCCCTGCCATCTAAGTGGAATGCACACAGGGGTCTTCTTCCCCTCCCTTCCCTGTGTGCTTTGAGTAGCCTGGTGCACCTAGGCAAAGGGGAAGCCCCCTTACATAGGCCATGGCTTTTTTTCAACCAATGATCTGTATATTTGAAAAATTCAAAACCTACTGTTTTCTGCAAAAGAGTAGAAAAACTGCCCCTGGGCCTAGAAGGGGAAATCAATGATAAACAATGCAGCCAGGATGAAAGCCAGGTATGTGGAGGCTACAATAGTTACTTTATCTGAAACAATTTGGGCCCAAGTCTTAGGGCCAGATACCTCATCACAGACAGCAGAACTGATTGATCTGACCCAGGCTCTCAGATGGGCAAAAGGAAAGTCTATCACCATATTTATGCTTTTCCTAGCATGCATACCCATAATATGATCTATAAAGAAGGAGGCCTTATCACCACCAGGGAAAGGATATTTAAAACAAAGAGAAAATCTTGGCCCTCCTAGAGGCTATTTGGATTCCCCTACAAGTTGATATCTGCCATTGCTGAGGACATCAAAAAGATAATTCCCCTGAGGCAAGACGTAACTGGCTGCTGACCTGGCTGCCAAACAAGTGTTCCTAAGATCAATGGGGCCTATTGATATTCTGGCGACACACCCTGACCCAGTTGTCTGAGACTCCATGGTACAACCAAGAGGAAATAGAGGGTGCAAAAAAAGAGAATATGGATAGCTTGAAACCACAGTTGATGGAGGACACCAGAGGGAAAGATCATTCTCCCAGAAACAATTGACAGGACTCTGGTAACTGACTTTCAATAGGCTATTCATCTGGGGTCCACAAAACTTTCTGAGTTGCTTTTTCCAAGGTGTGTTATGCCTATACTGGATAGTCTGCTGCTAGATGTCTCAACCAATGTCAGGTTAGTTCTCAAGTAGACCCCAAACAGAAAGTCCTTACCCAGGAAGGAGTCCAAAGGAGCAGCCAACACACCCAGAAAACTCTGAGAAATAGATTTCACTGAGATCCAGCCTGCCACAGGAGGATACAAGTACTTGCTAGTTTTCATAGATACCTTTTCCCGGTGGATAGAGCATTCCCCACTCATACTGAAACTGCTTAAATAGTAGCTAAAAAGCTCCTCCAAAAAGTGGTCCCTCAAACTGAACTCCCTCTAGCAAAATTGCACAGCTTTCAAAGCCAAACATCTCTCAATTAATAAAGCTGTGGCCATAGATTGAAAATTTCATTGAGCATATAGCCCACAAAATTCTGAACCAGAAAAAAAAAAAGACAAAAACAAAACTAACAAAACTCTGATTAGAATCCAGTGAAGGGCGGCTAGGCCTCCTTCTTTTGATTTGCTCCAGGCCCCTGTACCCCATATATGGGGACATATGGGGGGATTTACCTCAATGAGATTATGTTTGGAAGACTTCCCTACAGCTGCCCCAGCTCAGAGGCCAGCAGTAGAACCCTCCCATTCTCAAGTCCTTACAGGTCCTGTTATAAACCCCGAGGAATATTCATCAGATGGCTCAGTTCACAAGCATGTACCCTTGCTTACATCTCCACCTGCCCACAAGTTCCAGCCTGGAAACCTCATATGGATGAATAGAATCCTACCAAAAACAGCAATGAAATTTACTAATATTTCTGATGTATTCTGTGGTCCTTCCACACCCAGCTAAAACCAGAACCAGTTCATAGCCAATCTATCCACGGAAACCCAACATACCTTCCAGGAAAATTTCTGTAAAATATTACATCCACAGGCTAGTAGAGGATGGTTGGCTTGCTCCTGAGGAAGAACATGCCCCCAGGATTGTGGGTACACAGGTGAAGAGAAGGGGTTCTGATCTATCCAAAACTATACCTGCCCAGCTGACAGTCCTCCAGGCTGCCAGAAGCAGGCAAATATCATTGTGCTTGATGAGGTTACTAAACTGAGTCCTCCTGGGGACACACTGGTCACTTCATAGTATTGCTTATGGCCATAGGCAATGCAACCCCATATCCATGTATGTTAGGGCCTGGTAGGAAACCAAAAGTCATTATTGAAAAACTGGTAGAACCTGGAGTGTAAAGTTATGCCTAAATAATCCAGACCCAGGCAACAAGTTTACTGTCCAAACGAAACCTGCACCTAGAGTCATCCAGCCCAGTAGCCCAAACCAATCAGTCTTGGGACATCTAGAATATAAGGTCCCTAAGATAGCAAACGCAAAAAACTTCAATTTCCCCAGGAATTCCTTTGGTAGCCTCAATGATGAAGGTCCAGAAGGCAGTGGAAGCCAGCCCCTCAGTGTTTGGGATACCAAAAATAGTATATCATAGGTCAGAGCTACTGGCTGTGCTTGAACCCTAAGCCTTTGAGAGCTCCACTTCCAACCCTAATAGCTGTAACTGGAACCAACCTAAGCTCACTCAGGAGGACCTCCAGGAAAGGGTACCTGCTTAATGTCATCGAGATACCTCTTAGATATTTCCCCAATGTAGTTGTTGGCCAGCTAATAATGACTTTCTATTGGCTTAAACCAAAGTGCAACTAGTCTTCTCTAGTGAATACCCTACAACACTCCAACATCTTAGGTTCTCCAATTAAATTTCTTTCATTTTAACTCCTTTTCACAGTTGGAAGTTGAGCTGGATGAGCTCTTGCCCTGAGGCCACCACTCTCTTTATTCCATTTAGCATCAGGCTTTACTTTAAGTTTTTATCTCCTTGAGCTCCAACTTGGCTCCAACATTATATTTCCTGCTGTTCCTTTCCTCCACAAACTGTACATTCATGATTTTCCTTGTTCAGTTTGACCCTTTTCATTATAGATCTGCATAAAAGTGACTACTAGTAACTATGTGTGACAGTCAATACTAGGCTCTCTTGAAATCTCCTCTGCTAATGCCATTAATCCAAAACTCTTCAGTTTAGATTCAGGTGGATTTTCAGAACAAGTGCAAAAAGCAGCCACGTTCATCCAGGATGTAGCTCTTAACTCCTTCTCCAGCACCATGCCTGCTGCTGTACTTCCTGCCATGATGACAATAGTCTAAGTTTCAGAAACCGTAGGCAAGTCCCCAGTTAAATGCTTCTTTTGTAAGAGTTGCTTTAAACCAAAACAAACAAACAAACAAACAAACAAAATGCCAGGCGGTGATAGTGAACTCTTTAATCCAGCACTTAGGAGGCAGAGGCAGTCTATCTATGTGAGTTTGAGGCCAGCCTGGTCTACAAAGCAAGTGCCAGGACAGGCTTCAAAGCTACACAGAGAAACCCTGTCTTGAAAAACAAACAAACCAAAATAAATAAATAAAAATAAAAGAGTTTTCTTTTTGGTCTTGGTTTCTCTCTACAGCAATTAGAAACCCTAACTAAGACAATCAGGTTTTGCTCCTGAAGGAGTTTGTATGTTTCACAAGCAGACATTGTCTTGTGGGCAGATCTTTATTTTTATTCCTGCAGTCTTCCCATCTCACTTTCTTCAGTTCTCTGTGTCTGATAGCCCATTTGTTCACAGCAAGTTATTATCATCTGTGTCTTCCAACAATTGACCCTGTGAAGACTCATCATGCTTTACTGTCTCTCACAATATCTATTTACAAAGTAGTGAAGTCTCTGAAGCAATGGCATGCAGAAAGAAACCAGCCTATGGGTGAGCAATTATGGCTTCCTCTCTTTCCTGCAAGTTAATGTGCTGATTTGTTTTATTTCAACCAGTGGAATCAAAGCGAGACCCAAAGATAATTTATTTAACTATCTTAATCAAAAAATGAATGACCTAGTTTTTAGGTATAATTCACCTCAGAGATGAACCTCTCTCCTTGGAGGTGAGGCAAAATACAATCTTATAGAAGAGAGAACCAGGAAAAAATAGAGAAATTATTTGAAGTGTGAAATTTTTAAATTTTTCTTTTTCTTTGTTTCAAAATAGGTCTCACTGTGTAGCCCTGGCTAGCCTGGACTCACTGTGTAGACAATGCTGGCTTAGAACATGGGGTGTTGCTCCTGTCTACACCTCTGCTTCTCAAGTGCTCACATTACAGACATGAGCCACCACACCTGGCTTAGAGCTCTGTTCTTAAGTGTCAGTGTCTTAACTACTTAACTAAGCCTGTCTACTAAAGTCATCTCCCTCCAACCCAGCATATTTGGTGCAGGCTTATGTTCCTGCTCCTCCTCATCCCCCATCCATCACACACATCCAAGGCCTGTCCTAGCACAAGCATGTGCATCGCTTTATCTTCTCCATGGTAACTCTTCTGACCAGCCATTACTGCACCCCAAACTATTGCTGTGACCTTCCACCTGCCCACTGTCATTCTCACTCTTGTCCAACCCACTCTATTTTTAGCAACCAGAGAAGATAACTGATGGAGGGAAAACAAGGTATAAGATTGTAAAATTAAGAGAAAACTGGAAATGTCTGGATGCTTTTAAGATCATAAATGCATTCTGCAACCATCATGCTTAAAGCTGTTTTAAGTAACCTCTGAGACAGCTTGCACCTCCGAGTGCTCATCAGAGAGGAGGGAAACCCACCATATATGTTAATATGGCATTTATACAGTTGAGTCTCGTTCACTTTATTTTACTTGATACAAGACCTAACTATGTGGCCTGGGCTTACAATTGATCATTGCCAGCTTCTGCCCAGTTGCTAGTGCTAGGATTACAGGTGTGGACCACCATACCCAGTTCCGATTTTAAAATGATTGTCTGTTTCCCCCACTCTCCCTCTCTATTTGCCATGAGGTCACGAATTACATTTGTTCTATTCTCTGGTGTAAGTCAACACAGGCAGAATCCTGGCACATCCTAGGCATGCTATAAACACACATTTAAGAATGAATGAAGGTGGCTATTCTGAAATCAGTCCTCATTCAGTCCACTCAAAGTCTACATATGTTAGTAGTAGGTAAGAGTAATGGATGCATTGTTGATTTGTGGATAGCAGTGAAAAGAGAACTCAAAGAAGAAGGCACCCAAGGGTAGTTGAAAATTGATTTTGCTAGCGCACTGAACTCATTCAAGGCATTACAGTTTTTGGCTTTAATTTTCTTACACTTACCAGACATGGTGGCATATGCCTATAATCACAGTACTCAGAGGCAAAGGCAGGTAGATCTCTGAGCATTTGAATCTAACAGGATCTATATAGCTAGTTCCAGAACAGCCAAGGCTCTGTAGTGGGTCTCTGTCTGCAGAGGGGAAGAAAACTTCTTATTCTGGTGTTCAGTTTAGCTTAAAACATCACTTCAGACTTGGCAAGTGCTTTGTAAGAACAAAGGACTTCACCAAATGGGTGTCCATCATCCATATTCTTAGTTGGTCATGAATAGAAATGTCCAGGGTGAGAATGAAAAGTATCTACATTGAGAAAATGCAAAGTTTATTGGGGCCCATGTTCACCTTACTTATTTTATATCCTTTTTATTTTCCAAACTTTTTGTAATGTGCAAAGCTTTCTTTTTTATTAACAATATCACTCAGGTAGTAAAGGTTTTTCCTGCCTTATCCCTTACCTTTGTATTATTTATGATACTCCAAAATATAACAAATTTCATTGGTTTGATTTTTAGCAGGGCTAAACCTACTTTTTGCCACTACCTTTTGCCACTATTCTGAAGATACTGCAGGTTATGAGTTGTTCATTTGTTGATTCACCTGTTTACAAATTTACTAGTCATTCTACACAAAAAATGTCAGGTACTATGCTAGGAACCAAACAAAATGAGTACAATGCCTTATCTTCATCAAGTTCATTGTTGGAATAGTAGCCCTTTGATGTATAATCCCTTATGAGTCTACATCTGCATGCTGACCAATGTTGTTAATATGCCAGCATGCAGAAAACAGTGAAAATATGGTGTTTTGCATTGTGAAATCTGTTAGGACTCAGCAGCCCTTGGGCGGCAGAAGTTGCCCCTCTTGGGTTGGTTCTTTCTGTGCACATCACTGCCTCCATCCTGTTTTCTCAGACTTCCATCACAGAATCACAACTGGCATCCATCTCCCCACTTAGGGCATTCTGCATGCCTATCACATTGCCCAAGACGGTGGAGGGGTGTGGAGTGACAAGAGTGCTCATTCTGGCAGGAAGGTGGGAATGCATAAAGAACAGCAGTTTGGAAGAGTTTGGCAGTTTCCTATAAAGCCAAGCATCCTCCCGGCATACTGTCAGCAATTGCACACATTGGGGTTTACCAAATTAGTTGAAAGCATATCTATAATCCTACACAGGAGCATTGCAGGTTTGAGGGAACACTGGGTACAAAGCAATAACCTGTCTGAAAACAAATAAACACAACCCCCCAAATGCTTATAGATGCAAAGATGTCCTTTAGTGGTTGAATAAACTGGTATCTCCAGAAAACAGAGTATTTCTCAGCACTAAAGAGATATGAGCTCTGAAACCATGAAAAGACATGGAGGAAACCAAAATACATATTACTAATTGCAAGAAGCTAGCCTGAGTACATAAAAACATGTGTGATCCCCATATATAACCCTGGAAAAGGCAAAGCAGAAACAGAGAGGATCCACAACCAGCAAGCATTTGTAATGAAAAATACAATAATGGTGGACACATGTCATTATCAATGTGTCTGTGTGGAAACCACAGAATGTAGACACCCAAAGAGGGCCCTAATGTAAGCCATTCTTGTGAATGATAACAAAGTGTCAACAGAAGAGGCAGCTGTGTGTGCATAGGCTGGAGGGCATATATAAGAAAATTCTATACTTTCTGTTCTATTAAGCTGTGAACATAAAACTGATCTAAAAACACTTGTGCAAAGGTACACTCACACACACACACACACACACACACACACACACACACACACACACACACACACAGTTATTAAACAAGTTATCTGATCTCAGTGTCTCAATTTCCTTACCTGTTAAACGGAGGTACATATTGTAACTATTTCACTGTTAACTGTTATTTTAAGAGATAATATATATGAAGTATTCACAACAGGGCCTGGTATATAGTGTCCCACCAATACAAGTAGGCTGCTCTTACGTGGAGGGGATATTATGTTATGGGCACTCTTTCCTATCAGCCTGGTCCCATGACCACATCAGCCCCAAATGAACAAATATGAAACTGTTGGCTGATGACTAGGGCTTCTTATTGGCTAGCTCTGTCTTAATTATTAACCCATTTATATCAATCTATGTGTTGCCAAGAGGCTATAATGCCCGGCATGGTGTTACTCCTCTGGCAGCATTGTGACTCTGTCTGGCAGGCTCACTCTGCCTACCATTCCCAGAATCCTCCTCCTCTCCTAGCCCTGCCTATCTTCCTGGCTTGCCAATCAGTGTTTTATTCATCAACCAATAAGAGAAACATATACAGAATAGCATCTCTCATCAATATTAGACACAATACATTTATGGGCCTCTCTTAAACAGACTAGATAGTGTTAGCACTACAGAGCACAAAGTGCTATGAAGATTTTTTTAAAAAAAGAAACCATGTGGTTGAAAGGGTCAGAAAATCTTTATGAGGAGCTTGGGACATGAAGAGATTTTGAAGTACAGAAAAAAGAATTTGGGGTCAAAAGGATAGATTCCTGGGTCCAGTGATGTGGCTCAGGTAAGGGTGCTTGTCTCCAAGCCAGATGACCTGAGTTCCGTCTCCAGAACCCATATGGTAGAAGAAGAGAACAGATTCCTGCAAAATTGTCCTCTGACTTCCTTCCACATGTGTCCTGTGGCACAAATGCACCAACATACAGGCAAAGTCATAGTAACAATAATGAATTAAAATCAATCACTATTGGCTATCAGAGGCTTCAGTATACTTCACACTTAACTGTGTCAGCCTTATCATGCTCATTCACGTACTGATGGTGTCACATCTATCTTTCATCTAGTCTTTCCTTGAAATTGACTGATCCCATCTGTAATTCCGGGCAGCAGAGCTACAATTCTATAAAATTAAAGCTCAAATCAATGCAAACCTAGCCTCAGAGTATAAAACATGAAATAGTGAGTCTCAGAGGTCATGGCATCCAATATAACATAACTATATCTGAGACAGATGTGGAAGTTGTGGTGTCTGCTCTTGGGAAAGAGAAAGTTGTAAGTGGATGTAAAAGAAGCATCACTCTGTTGCAATTGCAAATGCTCCCTACTCTATCATGGTGTCTTTGAACAGAAGCCTGAGGCTGCTGCATAGGACCCAGCCAGAAGTTGAAGTGAAAGCCTGATTTCTATGGCATGTTTCTCATTTCTAAAATCTACACCTTCACAACAGAATTCTATCTTGTGGCTTGGGAGCTTAGGAGAGAAGCACATTTTATTTGGCATTCATCCCAAAGATTAACAGTTAGTGAATAAAACTTCATCACTGGCTTAGACAATTCTCAAGGGAGAAAAGAGCAGCACATGTCTGAAAATTGGATCAGAAGTGTGACTTAATAAAGCATGTTTCTAAGCCATTTTTTTCTTTTAAAAAATGTAATTGGTTGAATAAAAGAGAAATTAATCCATTTGGTTTTGTTTTTATTTTAATGTTTAATCTTCTAATCATGTAGCTTCGATGCACCCACATGCACAAATGAAAACACAATCTTACTTCCCTCTGGGGAAGATCCCCTCTAAGTTGGACTCTGGATTCTAGCGTCCCCTTTCCCAGGAGGGCCCTAACAGCTTGTTCAGTGGTATTGAAGTATTCCAAAGCTTATCCTCCATTGATATGGAAGGGTTGTGCTTGGGAGAAGAAGGGTTTCCAGAGAAGAAAGACCAGGGGGCAATAAAGGATAGGTGAATTAGTGAAGACCCACCACCCCAATCATGACCTTGGGAACTCAGGTAAGAATCTAGTGTCCAAACAGAGTTTGTATAGTACACCCAACTGTGAACAACCAGGACCCACGGTCACATACACAACACTGTTTCCCACAGGCAAGGGCCTGGATGATCTCGAGAGGATTCCCTATGACTCTAGTCAACGGTGCTAACAAAACCTCCCAAGAATTGAGCCTTAGGAAACCTGTCTTACACCATTTAAGAATCCCTGTGTATGATTTTACTTGCATAAGTTTTTACAACTTTTTTGAGACAGAATATCACTATATGCTTGCTATGTAAAACAGGCTATCCTCAAAGTCACAGAGATCTCTCTGTCTCCACCTCCTGAGTGCTGGGATTAAACACACATGCCACCACATCCTGCTTAGAGATTTATTCATATTTAATTTTTTTAAATTGTATGTGCATGGATGCTTGGCCTGCACGTGTGTCTGTGAACCACATCTGTGCCTGGTGCCCAGGGAGGTCAGAATAAGGCCATCAGGTCCCCTGCAACTGTAGTTACAGTTAGGAGTCATCATGAGTACTGGAAACTGAGTCCATGTTCTCTGGAAGAGCAGCCACTGAGCCATCTCTCTAGCCCCAGGATTTTGTTTATATGTATGTGTATTTTACCTGCCTGCATGCATGCATATGGTACACATACATGTATTACCTCTGGAGGCCAAAAGAGGGCTTCAGAACCCCAGGGACTGGCCGTGACTAGCGGTGTAGGTGCTGGAATCCAAACTTAGATTAGATACACTGCAAGGGCATCACCGTGTTCTTAATGGCTGAGCCATCTCTCCAGCCCTCTGTGTTTATTTTTCTACATGCAATTCACTTAACTTTTATGTTTGGGTCTAATCTCTGTGGAAAATGGGCATATTATAAACATCATTTTGAGCTCATTGTTTTCAAATGTGATGGAGTTATTGTTTTTTGAGACAGGATCTCACTGTGTAGATCTGATTGGCCCAGCAGTCCCTATGAAGACCACAGTGGCCTCAGACTCAGAGATCCACTTGCCTCTGCTTCTCAAGTGCTGGGATGAATGGTGTGCACCCATATACCCATCTTGGTAGAGGTTTTTAAAGGCTAAATTTTGTGTCTAGTTCAAAGACCATGCAAAGTGTGCACATTACTTACTACAAAGATACTTAATACAAACGATGATAATCACTTTGATAATTCTGAAGATCAGAAAGTGACAGTTCAGCCAACTTACATTCTAACATGTACATAGGTTTTACTATATCTATTCTTCTCACTCTTTGACATTCCACTTAGGAAATATTTAGGCATTTACCAATAGCCATCACAGACTTTTTTCCCCATCTAAGATGATGGCAAACAGGAACCAGCCAGTGATGTCTGTAATCACACTTTCAGTACTGGGTCACTGGTGTCCAGAAGGACACTGTATACTCGTGCTGCTAGCAGTGAAGGGCAGCTCCCCAAGAGAAACGGGACATCATGTTTACTGAGGGAGTAGAAGGTACTTCTCTGCAAAAGTCCAAAGAGAAAGGAACTAAGGTGTCTGCTTCTGCTACCATTAGCTACTGGATGAAGACTCTAGGATGGTATATAAGGTAGTCATCAATCTCATTTTAGGGGAAGGGCATTTAAGGTAGCCCCTCTACTATTGCTTAGATTCTTAGTTGGGGTCATCCTTGTGGATTCCTGGGAATTTCCCTAATGCTAGGTTTCTTGTTAACCCCATAATAACTCCCTCTATCAAGGTATCTCTTTCCTTGCTGTCCCTCTCTGTCGTTCTCCCAACTCAACGTTTCAGATCCCTCATGTTCTCTTCCTCCCTCCCTTTTTCCCCTCCCCATTCTCTTACTACCCTTCACCATTGGCCTTTTTAACCTGTCTTTTTTTGACTGGGCCACATCTATGAAATCAGGAAGCTCCTTATTGAATAACTTTATCCCCCTTTATGTTTAGAACAAATCAAAAATACAGATATGGCTGCTGAGTACCTCAGTAAGCCGTTTATGAAATTCATTGATAAAGAAAATATCAAAACAGAAGATATATTTCTGTTTCCTCTGGTCTGAACCCTTTTTACTATTTTTAACACATTTGAGAGGCATGACACATCCCTGCCAGGCTCTGGCTGCCTGGTCAAGCTTCTCTAGGCAGCAGGCTGTTGAGGACATCTGCTGGCATGAGTGTCAAGGTGGAGGAATCTGCACTAGAAGATGTAGAGACAGTGCCTTCAGTTATTCTAACACTATTTGATGGCACAATTGGCCCAGGGCCCACATTGCAATGCATCTCCAGTTTGTGCTGAGGTCAGACTCATAGCCATTAGCCAAGCTCTGTAGGGATACTAAGTGAGGAATCCTCCAGCTAAAGCATGAGCCAGCGGCCTATGTCTCTGGGACTGGGCTTGCCTTGTCATGTCGTCCTTAGATGGTGGGTGAACTGGATGGTTTGTGCCTCACCTCCCTTTGACACCTTCCACATTCCGAATTAGGTTGGGCTGGCCGTTTGACAGTTCTGCCAGCCTGTCTGCTTGCTTTCCAGGTTTCTCTTGTGCAGGTGTTTCCCCTAATGAAATCCTTCAACGTTGAGACGCTGACATTCTGAGACCCAGAGTAAGATACTAAGTTAGGAAACCACTGCTGCTCTGGTTGCTTGGCATGGTCTCAGAAATAAAAAGCCTGTAAGAGTTGTGTGCGCTCTTCGGAGGAGTCCCCTAGCCGGGGGTACTTTTCAGTGACGTGCCAGCCGGTCTTTATAGTCAGCCTACGGTAAACTCTGCCACGTTAGCGCCTCAGCCTCGATCCAGCTAACTAGCACTGCACTGCTCGAGGATCTTTTCTTTAAATAAACCAATTGATTTCTTCTATACTTCCCCCTTTCCAGTGAAGAGTGAAAAACACTTGTTTTTCTGCTGCATTTTTGCCCAGTTGAGGCTTTGCTTGTTTTTAAACAAAACTAAAAAATATTCCTAGATTTTAAAGTCGTGTCCTCTGTCACAGCCGGATCAGGTATGACCCAGCCACCAACCAGGAAAAGACAATGGCATGCAAAATTCTTACTCATAATTTTACACTAAAACCTTAAGCTAATGGCCTTTCTTTTTTTAAAAAAAGGTTTCATTTATATGTATGCATGCAAACCTGTGAGTTTATATGTTTCGTGTGCATGCAGGTGAGGTGGAAGTAATCCCCTGGTACTGCAGCTACAGGCGGGTGTGAACTGCCAGGTGGGTGCTGGGAATTGAACCTGGGTCTTCTGGAAGAGCAGCTGGTGTCTTTAACTACTGACCTATCTATCCAGCTCCTTATGATCTTTCTCACATGTTTCAGGGTGTCCAGGTTGCTGCTCTTAATTTGCTATGTTTTGCTTCCTACTCTAAGCTGCTTTTGGAAAAAAAAAAAGAAAGTCAAATTTGTTGTCCACAGATTCTTTGGAATCCATATGTAAGTCAACATAACACAGAGCCTGTGTAATTTATATTTAACTGCAATGATCATGTTTTCATATAATTTTCCTATCTGAAGCAGAGAGTTTATACAGGATGTGCAGATGGCAGGATGGGAATATGGAATACAAGCTCCGCAGACATTGCCATCCCTTAAACATTATCACATCTTGCAGTATAAGGACTTATGTTCCCTTTTCCTAAATATCCCTGCCCTCCAAGTCCATCTGGTTTATTGTTTAGGTCATTCTCAAGCATGACCTTGTCAGAAGCCTTCACTACGGGGGACTACTCTTTGTCTTCACCCCAACTCAGCCCTGTAGTTCTTCATAAAACTTATCACCATTTGATACATCATTCATTATTTGATTTAGTTTCTGTATACTCCTAAAAGAATATAAGCTCCATGTACACACTCTTACACAAACTCACCACACACCAAGTCCATGCTAGAACAGTGCCCTACACAGGTTAAGTATTCAATAACTATTTGTTAAATAACTTGTAGGACCTTCAAGCAATATACATTTTGCAATGTTTGTACAGAATTAAACTACATCCGATATGCCATTCTGAATTATTTCAATAGTATGCTTATTCCTCTTCTAATACAAAGTTATACTATGTAGGCCAGTGTGGTGATTTGAGTAAGAATGCCCCCCCCTTAGGCTTATATATTTTAATGCTTAGTCACCAAGGAGTGGAACTTTTTGACAGGATGAGAAGGATTAGGAGGTGTGGCCTTATTGGAGGAAGTGTGTCACTGGGGGGTGAGTTTTGAGGTTCAGTCTCTCTTCCTGCTGCCTATAGAACTCTCAGCTACTTCTCCAGCGCCATATTTGCCTGTGTGATGCCATGCCCCCTGCCATGATGGTAAAGGACTAACCTCTGAAACTGTAAGCCAGCCCCAACTAAATGCTTTCCTTGATAAGAGTTGCCTTGGTCATGGCGTCTCTCCACAGCACAGTGTGGCCTCAGACTCCTTATTCTCTTGCCTCAGCCTCCTAAGTGCTGAGATTAAACAAATGTAGGTAGCACTATGCCCAGAGTGAAGTATTTTTTCTTTCCTTTCCTTTTCTTGCACCTATTTATTTTATTTTGTAGGTGTAGCGGGACTATAACTTCACATCAGCATATATATGGAGTTCAGAGAACACCTCAAGGGACTAAGCTCTCTCACTCCACCATATGATTTCTGGGGATTGGACTTGGGTCATCAGGCTTGGCCACAAAATGCTTTTGTCCTTGAGCTGTCTTTCCAGGCCCTAAATGAATTTTCAACAGGTAGCTTTGTCTACAGAAATTCAGTCTGGAAGTGCATACTGATTTCATTATCTTTTATATTCTAATAAAATTGCCTTCAGTAAATGTATCTGGAATGGCATAAATAATTACACCAGTGCCCAGTTTTTGCTTACTGCTCTAAGTGCCTCACTTCATGTTAGCTCATTCCAGCCTCTAATAGCCCAACAGCATAGCTATTACCCCGTCTTCCAGAGAAAGAAGCTAATGAAGAGAAAGTTTGTCATCTGCCCAAGGTTACTCATCTAAAAAGCAGCAGAGCCAGTCAGTACTCAGCCCCAGGATTCCCTTGGCCTCCACCCAAACCCTTAACTACCTTCTACAGACCTTTACTCCACAGAAGAGAATTGTCATTTACAGTCAGGAAATATCAATGTTTTCCATTTCTTGTAATTCTACTTTGAACAAGAACATTGCTCTGCTGTGGCTATTTAAAGGATCCAAATTGTCCTTTCTAAAGTTTCTAGAAAAGAGTAATTGCTTAAACCATAGACATGAGGTTCTCAAACCATGGGTCATGACCCCTTTGGGGGTCAAATGACCCGTTCACAAGAGTCACATCAGATTTCCTGCATATCAGATATTTACAATATGATTTATAAAAATCGCAAAATTACAGCTATGAAGTAGCAACAAAAATAATTCTATGGTTGGGGTCACCACAACATGAGGAACTGTGTTGAAAAGTCACAGCATCAGGAAGGTTGAGAACCACTGCTATAGACAATCTTAAGGCATCAGCAAGGAATTATCATTGGTTGCTGCTTTTCTTTCCTACTAGGCAGCTTTCTATATACAAGCTGCCCCATAGTGAATTTGCAGAATTACCCTAGCCATTCAGGTAAGGGATGCATTTCCATAATAACTTGTTAATGTTCCTGGGAGAAGGCAGCAATGTCTCTCTAGCTTGGGACAAGCATGGCCTCACCTGTCTGGGAATGTTCCTGAGGGAGACCCCAGAGCAATCACACCCTGGCACACATAGATTTCATTCTTAGTTTTATTTGTTGTTTTGTTGTTGGTTTTTGTTTTTCAAGACAGGGTTTCTTTGTGTAGCCTTGGTTGTCCTGGAACTTACTCTAGACCAGACTGGCCTCGAACTAACAAAGATCTACCTGCCTCTGCCTCCCAAGTTCTGTGATTAAAGGCGTGTGCGACCACTGCTCGGCTTCATTCTTAGTTTGTGCTGGTCAAGGCAAAATGATGACCTCTTTGGACACCAGATGCCCTTCTGAAGTACACCTCACTTTTCTTTCTTTCTTTCTTTCTTTCTTTCTTTCTTTCTTCCTTTCTTTCTGATTCCAGATATCTGATGAATCTGAGAAATAAATTTTGTCTGATTACAATGTACAGCACACTGGAATTTCTGCCAAGTCCATCTGGGAAAACAACTTGGCAGGTTTTCCAAGTTTCAAAAGCAGGTGTGAAATAAACTTCAGATTTCTAGGGTGATGAGTACTGAGGCCAGGCTCGGATGACCATTGTTTGCTACCAAGCAATGTGCACTAGGAATCTGTGCAAACACTGGTTGTGGACTTTCAATTGCCTTTGCAAATAGCTAGTTGTGTTTCCTGCCAATTTTGCCTCATTTTCTGATGCAAATGGCAGATGTGCCAGTAAATGTCTATGAATTTGACTGAATTGCATTGCGTTCTTTTTTTATCCTAGTAATTTTGGATTTCAGAAAAGTGAAGGTGTTGAAAAAGAGTTCACAGATTTCAAAATTTCCCATTAACATTTTTTAAAGAGCAAAGAGTTTGACATTTCTCTTGAAGCAGCTGCTCTAAATCACTGTTGATTGCCTTGATGTGTAGTTCTAGAAATAAACAGAAGTCTTGTCTCACAAACGTTCATGCTGTGATTTAGCGAAGGTTCTCTGCCTTCACTTCCCAAACAGTAAATGAAATCCTGTACTTTAATGGCAATATATAGACCTAATATCATTGGGTATCCTATCTCACATTCTGCTTAAAGTAGAAAAATAAAGCCAAACACATCTTTAAAAGACACTTTCCAATGGAACTAAAGAGATGGTTCAACATTTAAGAGCCCTGGCTGCTCTCTCACAGCACCATGGTTCCATTCCCAGCACTACACAACAGCCACAGCTGCCAGCAACCACTGGAGTCCCCAGGAATCCAGCGCCCTCTTCTGGCCTCTGAGGGCACTGCATGTATGTGATATACAGACATAAGTACAGTTACACATGCACACAGAAAAAATATTTAAGTCCCCTTCAGACCTGGTATGGTGACACATGCCTTAATCTCATAGGAGACCGACACAGGTGTATCTCTGTGAGTTTGAGGCCAGTCTGGTCTACGTAGCAAGCTCTAGGCCAGCCAGGACTACATAGTGAGAACCTGCCTTAAAAAAAAAAAGTCAAATTTCAGAATAATCACCAGCCCACAGAGTGAGCACTGCACAGCTGCTTTCTAGTGTTTGTGTCTCTCCTTTCCACTTAGGGACCCCTGAGCTTCCAGGAACTCTGGTCCTATCCTGCTCCTGGGGTTACACATGTGATTCAGGCTAAGCCAATCAGAACATTTCAACTCCCTGGCACATCTGAAGGGACGAAAATGTGAGACCTAAAACCACTTTGCAAATGACTTTGTTACTATGCAGGAAAGTGCTATGAAGAAGCTAACATGGAGGAGACAAGTGAGTAAAGCACAGAGGGAAAGTGCAATTGTTATAACAAAATTTTCTTTCCGGGATCACCCAGTGTGGTTCAGGAAGTAAGGCACTTTCGGCAAAAGCCTGAAGGCCTGACTTCAATCCCCAAAAACCAAGCAAAGTTGGAAGAAGAAGAGAACAAACTCCATGTTTTTCTCTGGCCTTTACCCATCTATCATGACAAATACCATACACACAATATAACAATAAATTAATTACAGAAAGACTGTAGATGAAAACACCTGAAGACTACCCTTCTCATTTACAAGAGCCAGTGTTTTCCTTTTAATTTAGGTCTGAACTGTGGCCTCTACAACTTTTAATTTATACCTTTCTAGTGATAGATGTCGAGAGTGGATGAAGTCCTGAATCAAAGTATATTGTTGCCATGGACACAGCCATGTCAAAGAGCCCAGTGTCTCACATGGGATTTGACAAAGCCTTCCCCAGGTCAGGCTCAGGGAATTGTCAAAACCTTCATCTGGTCCATATGCAGATGCTGAACAGTGTGCAAAAGCTAGCAACCATGACTTCTTTCTCTGCAATGACTACAACCGGAGGCTTCTTTGCTACACACACCTCCTAGGGAGATTAGCCAGACCTGCGTCCTTGTTCAGTTGTATACAGTAAACCTGATTCCTCAGTTCAGATGTATAAGATAAACTTGCTGAAGTTTCTGGGTTGCTGCTGTTGTAGGAACCCTCTATCAGAGTGACCACAGCCCACCCAATCCTAGTTTTGCTGTAAGTGTGTCTATTGTTTCTTCAGTCCCATTTCACCTTAGTCAGAGGACCAAGGCATGCAGGATGTGGCAGATAGTCACTTGTAACATATAGACTCGGTACATCAAGGAGTTCTCTCAATATCGGGTTCTTGGCTGTCCCATCTTATGAAATAAAACATTTCTGAATGCAGACTATATAATAGCTAACTAGGAAAGGCATGGTAATGCATACCTGTGATCCAGAACTTGGGAGTCTGAGGCAGTAGGATCATGAGTAATAGGCCAGGCTGGGTGAGATCCTGTTCCTTGGATGTTTTTGTTTTTGTTGTTTTGTTTTGTTTTAAGAAAAAATGGAAGGAAGGAATGCATGAACGAGGGAAGGGAAGGGAAGGGAAGGGAAGGGAAGGGAAGGGAAGGGAAGGGAAAAGAGAAGGGAAGAGAAATGAGAGGGAAGGGAAAGGAGGAGGGGAGAGAAGGGAAGGGAAAGGGAGAGAGGAGGGAAGGGATGAGGGGAGGGGAGGGAAGGGAAGGGGAGGGAAGGGGAGGGAATGGGAGGGGAGCAAAGAGAAGGGAAGGAAAAAGGGGAGGGAAGGGAAGGGAAAAGAGGAGGGAAGGGAAGAAGGAATGAAGAAGGGTATCTTTCATATCTTTCTAAGCTAGCTTTAACAATGAGATCTAAGAACACTATGACACAGTATTATGTTTTGCTCTTTCGTCGTTTTGTTCTTTTGGGGGGCCCACAACCCAGCCCCCAAGTAGATCACGCACAGAGGCTTATTCTTAGTTATGAATGCTCGGCCTTAGCTAGGCTTGTTTCTTGCAAGCTTCTCTTAAATTATCCCAACTACCCTTTGCCTCTAGGCTTTTATCTTTGTTTCTGTATACCTTACTTTTACTCTTACTCTGTGACTCACTGGGTGTCTAGGCAGCTGACCCCTGATGTCCTCCTCTTCTTGTTCTCCTGCTACTCCTCTTCCTCCTTTCTCCCTCTATTTATTCTCTCTGCTTGCCAGCCCCACACATCCTTGCTCCTGACTTGCTATTGGCCATTCAGCTCTTTATTGGGATCATCAGGTATTTTAGACAGGCACAGTAACATAGCTTCACAGAGTTAAACAAATGCAGCATAAACAAAAGTCACACATCTTAAAATAATATTCTACTACAATGTACAGATGGTTTGCTCAGGACTTCATCTGCCAAGTGGCTTTGATTAGACTTTTAGAATATCATGTAACAGGAAGTTCAAAGACAGTCCTGACGGCATTGGTTAATTAACAAGCTCAATGAGATCACTGAAGATCTGTTTTCTTTCATCTTATCACTCTGTGTCCTCAGCGGGTTGCCTTGTTCCAGAATGGCCAGCAGAGGAAACCATTTGTTTTATTTTCTCTTATGAAATACCCTCCAGACTTTGCCTAATGTTTTACTGGTTGTCACTAGGCCACCAACCAACACAAGTACAAAAATGTTTAGGACTGAGTAAATCAAGATTTGTATTTGGGGACTTAGGAGAGATCCCACCTTTTCAGTGTAGATTGCTAACTGACCATCTGAACATGATTGAGGTTCTTAACAAGATCGTCTTAACAACTAAGCATTTGCCATGACCACCAAGGCTAATCACAACACCTATTACAAACCTGTTTATAGTCTACCCTGAAAGTTTTTCAATTGAACGTGTCATCTTATAATGAAAATAAAGATGTGATGTTGAAATTCAAGTTTATACACTCAAGTTCCTAAATGTCAAATTCACCTTCATATTGCTGTTAAGCTATTTGGATTATTTTAAGGGCTCAGCCAAACATTTAATAAGTATGATAATAAGTATATCTATGAATAACCTCCAGCCAATCTCATTAACCTTTGAAGTTTTTTGAATGTGTGTTTTCTCTTCTCTCCTCCTCTCTGCCTCTTTCTCTTCTTCCTGCTCTTTAAAATTAGTATATATTCATTATATATAATGTGTTTCACTATGGTATTTTCATGAATGTTTATAATTTATTTTAATCATATCCATCCCATTACTCTCCCTTGTACCCCTCCTACTTTCTCCTCCCAACTTTCATGTGAGTGTGCTTGTTTCAATTACTGTTGCTTTTATAAGCATGTGTGACGGATTAGTCACAGAAATATCCATACCTTACCAGTAGTTATATCACTGAAGAAAATGTTTCCCCTTCTCATCAGCCTTTACTTGTTTGAGATGGGGTGGAGCCTTATGAGTTCTATTATAAACTATTCAGTTCATTATTTCTGAGGACATCATGACTGCCATGCCTGACCAATGTCTTAATATTTGTTTTAGTTAAAGTTGTATTGCGATGAAGAGACACCATGACATGACAACTCTTATAAAGGAAAACATTTAATTAGAGCTGCTTTACAGACTCAGAGGTTTGGTGTATTATCAGCATGGTGGGAAGCATGGCAGCACACAGGTAGATACTGTGCTGGAATCAAGCACCAAGAGTTCTGCATCTGAATTGGCAGGCAGCAGGAAGAGAGAGTGGCATTGGACCTGGCTTGAGCATTTGAAACCTCAAAGCCCATCCGAAGTGACACATTTCCTCCAACAAAGCCACATCTACCCCAACAAGACCAAACTTCCTAATAGAGCTACTCCCTGGTGACCAAGCATTCAAATCTATGAGCCTATGGGGACCATTCCTATTCAAACTGCCACAACATTAAAACACAAACCTTTGGATCCACATGGATTCAACACCAAAGATATTAACAACAACAACAAAACCAGTGTTCAGTTAACTTGTTAAAGCAAGACACATCACACATATCAGCATTTTCTCAATGTCTTCTTTAAGAAAAACCTGAGATCCAGATAGTACCATTCTTCTCAGAAACAAGAAAAAAAAAGACTTAAAATGTATAAAGAATCACAAAAGACCCTGATTATTGTGGATAGCCAAAGTAACACTGAGCAAAAGAATGCTGCTGGATTTCATATATGATTTCAAGTTTCATTACAGAGCCATTATAATAAAAACAGCACAGTTATCGCACAGAAACAGGCACATGGATCAATAAAACAGAAGGGAGGACACACATAAAAGACCATGCAATACAGCCACCTGATTTTTAACAAGGATGCCAAAGCACACGTTGGAGAAAAGACAGCATTTTCATCAAATAATGCTGGGAAAACTGGATGTCTACATGAAAAGTTTAAACTAGATTCTTATCTCTCAACATGCAGAAAATCAACTCAAATGCATCAAAGATCTCAACACAAAACTTTAAGCTCTAAAATTACTGGAGGTAAGAATATGGAGTATACTTCAAGATAGAGGCATATTTAATTCCAGTACTTGGAAATCAGAGGTAGGTAGTTCTCTGTGAGTTCAAGGCCAGCCTAATCTATGTAGTGAGTTCTAGGACAGGTCTAGGTAGACTAATCCTGCCTCAATCCCCCCTTCCCTCAAAGATAAAGGCCTAAGTACTGGGAAGAATGACTCAAGAGCTAAGAGCACTCATTGCTCTTGTAGAGGACCAGTGTTTTAATTCCTAATACCTACCTAGTGGCTCACAACCTTCTGTATGTAATTCCAGTTATAAGAGATCTGATGTCTCTTTTCTGGTCTGTGTAGGCACAACATATACATGGTGCACTTGCATACATTCAGGCAAAACAAACACATATAAAATAAAAATAAATAAACCTTTAAAAGCATATAGGCATAGTTAAGGATCTTCTGAATAGGACTCTAATACCTATTGGAAATAAGACAAATCACTGACAATTGCATGGGGTCTTGAGCAATTCAAAAGCTCCATATAACAAAAGAAACTATCAGTCAAGTGAAAAAGCAGCCTACAGAATCAGAGAAATCATTACCAGCTACACTTCTATCAGAGGATTTGTATCTAGAATATGAAGAACTTGAGAAACTAAACCTCAGTTGGGTATAATGGTAAGTCATCAGGAGTCAGCTTCATACTATGCCCATTTAGCAGAGCAACATCAGTAGGTTCTCCCTTAGTCCCTATGAACCACCTAATCACAAGTTCTTGGCACTGATTTCAGTGCAAAGTATGGGTTTCAATGTGTGGAATAAGCCTTAATTCAATCATGAAGTGTTTGGTTACTCCCATGACACTGACACCACTATTATACCAAAGGTCATGTTTTACCAGGTCAGCCATTATTGTAGCTCCCAGGGTTCACAGCTGGGTAAAATGGGTGGTACACTTATATTCTAATAATAATGTGTCACCTCCTTTGGAATTATTGGTCAGTGATGTCCCATGGACCCCCAAACATTACAGGTTCTTGATCAATGATCTACAACTTGGTGGTAAGACCCTATGGCTAATGACACCACACTCTTGAGTCATAGAACACAGAGAAATCAAGCTTGTACTCACTTGGAAGCTTCATCCCTACTGAATAGCTTTCATAGTGCTGGAAGGTGCTATGCCTGCTACCAGGGGAGAAAATTATCATTGTTGCTACTGTGTGTGCATGATAGCTGTGGAAGACACACAGAGGCATATGTATATAAATAATAATGCAATAATTACAGGAGGAACTTCTCTATATTAGACCTATTTTCCTCACACATATTTTGTAATTTTAAATTGATATTATAAAGAATAAAACAAAGGGGAGACAGAAAATGTACCTTAAAATAAGTGGAAACTAAGAGCATGTTATTAGAAAAGTCAAAGTAGTAAATATTAAACCAAAGCCAAATTCTTCATTACTAGAATCTATTCTGGAGTCACAGGAAAACTCCCATACCAAACAAAATAATAGAACTGATAAAAAAAAAAGTACACATCACAATCCTCATAGATAGGCAGGCTAATAATTTCAAACTGCTTTAATATCCATTCTGTGGTACTAACTCACCATTTATTAAAGAGACAGGAAGTACCCAGAGGACAGTGCCAGGTGAGAGACTCAGCTTGGGCCCCAAATTTACATCTCCAACCCGACACTCAGGAAAACAAAGTCCTCACTCAGAAAACAGATGACATGGGGCTACACATCTTAGAAGAATTCTTAGTGACAGTCCTCTGGGAGGCCTCGTATCCTAGCACACTTTATGCTAGCATCTTGACCTCTCTCCTTCCCTGCCTTCCTCCCCTCTGGTCACTCAGCATCTCACTGTTCTCCAGAGTCAATGTTCTTCTCTCTGGTGTATTCTCCTTCTTGACCCCCACCTCCATCCCTGCTTTAGATCTCTGCTCAAAGTCAGGTTGACAGACATGCTCTGATCTCCCATCTCACCGAATTAGCATTCTTCATAGCCCCTGTCATTGCTATTTTATGCACTTATTATTTATTGCTGTATCCCCCATGGGGATATTCTCCATGAGAGCGGGGTTTTGACTTTCTAGTCACTAATCGTCCCAGCACCCAGAATGAAGCCGAACATACAAAAGCTCTCAGTAAATATTTAATGAATAAGTGAATGGATGTTTTCCAGCTACCTAGACTTCTCCCTGGGAGAGGTTTACATAATTGGATTTCCCCTGCTTTCACATTTGTTATGGTGAGTGGTGAGCATATAATCCAGAGCTGTGTGGGAGCCCTCTGGCACCTGGAAGTGTCATTTGCTAAAGTGAATAATGTCTGTTCCATTCACCTAACTCTTAACATCTTCTAACTCTGAACTAGTTCTCTTATGAGTAACAGATCTTTGAACCATTGATTTCAAACTTATTTTAGTTCCAATCACTATTTTGTTCGAAGGATGAGCAAAAGTACAACATATAAAACTGAAAAAAAAAATAGCGGCTATGCTCCAATTCTGTTCCAACCCCCCGATGAGTTCCCACAGGAGCTTTGGAGGCTTCTGAAGCCTGAGATCACACACTTGGGATATCTGTCTTCCCATGTGTGTGGCTCCAGTTGGTCCCTCAACTTAAGCAGAGCCTCCTGAACACTGTGTACCCCAAGAAGTAACTAACAACTTACTGGTATTTAAGGCAGGAGACTATGCCTGCCTCTGAGTCCCAGGTGCTGCTATTTAAGACAAGTGTCGCCATGTCTGGCTGTCCTTGTCTTTTGACAGATGTCCCTTGGACCTATGCAATCCAGAGCCTGCTAATCCTTGCTCAGTTTGCGCATTTACCAAAAGGCTGAAAATGTTTGGATCTAAGTGACCTTAATGGAACACCACCATTAACAAAATAGAAGGGAACCCCTATGAACTCTTCTATTGTCTGTCATAAAGGTTATACATAATCATTGTACAAAGCAAGAGGGTGGAAGGTGATGGGGAGATGGCTCACTGGGTAAAAGTTTTGGCTGTATAAATATCGGGACCTGGGTCCAAATCTCCAGCACTCCTCTAAAACTTAAGGCATGGCCATATGCTCACCTGTAACCCAGCAAGTGGGAGGCAGAAGCAGGAAGGTCACTGGGACTTACTGCCCATCTCCAAGTTCACTGAGAGACCCTGCCTCAAAGGGATAATGTGGAGAATGATACAATAAGATACCTGATGTCCACCTTTGGCTTCTATGCACTCACAGGTACATACACTTTCATGAATGTATTGTGACACACACACACACACACACACACACACACACACACACACACACACACACACACACACACACGGAGGGGGGGATTAAGTAATCAGAAATTAATATGGTACCAGTCTCACAGGGCTGAGGCAGCATCACAGAAATAGCTCTTTTGTTGTCCCTTTAATCACATGCCCCAGCAGAAGCCTAGGTCTCCCTCCCAAAGTGGCTGGTTCTTTATCCTCTCACTTGACCAAAGATCCCTGGTTTTACTTTAGACTGGACTATCAAGGCTTCTGTTTTCGAATGACAGGGCTGGTGTCACTAGTGAGTAGCTGGTTCTTCTCTTGATGCTACCACCTAGGATAAGGGCAGATGAGGTGGTCTGCTGTCCTGGTTTTCATACTGTAATGAGATCTGTTACCTTCTTCTGGTTTGCAAGCATATATTCAGGCAGAACACTGTATACATAATAAATAAATAAATCTTTAAAAAAAAAAACCCAGGCATTGGTGGTGCATGCCTTTAATCCCAGCACTCAGGAGGCAGAGGCAGGCGGATCTCTGAGTTCGAGGCCAGCCTGATCTATAAGGCTACACAAAGAAACCCTGCCTCAAAAAAATTTTTTTTCTTTTGAAAAGGTAAGATAAAAATAAAAGCAGTTCAAAAGTACAAATCTAAGTGGATTAGAATATTCATTATCGCACTACCCAGAAAATTACTGCAGACCTAACACTGAAGATAACTGACCTATTGTTTCTATCCCTATGGTTTAGGGGTTAGCTATGTCTAGCCAGCTGTATTGCTTGGGGATCTCACATGGCTGTAATCATGGCACTGATTGGGCTGCATTCCCACTAATGCATCTGACTGGTAATTGGCAGAATTCCACCCCCAAACAGTGGTGGGGCTGTGGGCATGACTGAGAGCTAACAGTCCATCAGCAATGGCACCTCACAGCTCTTTGAGACCATGATCATCTCTTAGAGGGCACAGATAGCTCTCTGTCACATTAAGTTTCCTAAACACACCTATAACCTCATCACATCTGCCAGGAGTGGTGTTGTGAGTCACTGTCCTCGTGGCCAAGAAACCACCATCTTAGGGAGTCCAGTTGCACTCTCTTGGGAAAGGATCACCCCAGCTGAGCTTGTTGACTGTTAGAGGGAGAAGCTGGTGTTCTCCATCAACTGTGGTTTCAAGCTGTCCATATTCTCTTTTTTTACACCCTCTATTTCCTCTTGGTTGTCCAGCTTCTCCCTCTAACCTTTTGTACACAACTCTGCCTTAATTGCCTGTGTTTTTGAGGAGTAGAAAAACTCTTTTGCCATTGAAGACTAGAGGAGAGGGCTCCATGTATGAAGTTCTGGGGAAGCCTTCATTGCTGCCTGGTAAAGTCTTTCCAGGTGTGACCTGTTGTGAGGAGATTGTCTACACCCCTGTAGGTAGCCCCTCACCTATGCTCTGTAAGGAGGCCCAAAAAACTCATTTGTTTTGGGCTGGTCAGTTAGTAACACCGACTGCTCTTACAGAGAGCCCAGGTTCAGTTCCTAGTGTCCACAATGAGCAGCTTACAAATACCTGTGGCTCTAACCACTTGGGAATCCAACATCTTCTGTCCTTCAAGGCACCTGCACTCCTGTAAAGTAAGGCAAAATTTTTTAAGTTCAAATCTCAGTATGCATATTTAGTGCTTCAAACCCCATCATTTCTTTAGGGCAAACATTATCTTTTTTAGGAGTCTATTTTCACTGTGTACAGTTTCTGTGCCATAAAACTCTAGAACTTCTTACTCTCCTCCAAAAATAGCCTTGTGCCTGTTGATCCACTTTTCCTGATCCTTCCTTTCCAAAAGCTATTCTCAACATCGGATTATCACTGCTGTACTCTCAATTTCCATGTGATCAACATTTTAGGTTCCATTTATGTGTGTTACTTGTCTTTCTGTGTCTGGCTTATTTCAGTTAACAGTTTGTCACAATGATGGCACTTTATTCCCTTTTTATAGTGTGTGTATTATGTAGTTATATGTGTATGTATATGTAGGGTTGTGTCTCAGATACTGTTCACATTTCTTTTTCAGACAGAGTCTCTTACTGGCCTGGGCTGGCCGATTATTCTAAACTGGTCACCCAGTGGGTCCCAGAGATTCTTCTGTCTCTATCTCCCCAGGCCTGAGATTACACACAAACACCATTGGACCTGTATCTTTTCATGCGGCTTCTAGAAATCAAAGCACTTGACTGACACTATCTCCCTAGCCCCTACTTCATGCTTTCTATGGAGAGAATATTATCAACTATGTTCATATCCTATTTTCTTTATCCACTCATCTAGTGCTGTCCATTCAGACTGGTTCCATTACTTTACCATTGTAAATTAGCACAGGAATGCAGACGTCTTCTCCTCTGACATAGTGGCTTCATTTTCTTTGAGTAGGTAGCCACAGTGGGATTGCTGGGTTGTGTGGGAGCCCTATTTTTAATTTTTTTAGGAAATTATGTGCCATTTTCCATAATGACAGTTCTAATCCACCCCACAAATAGTGTATAAGTGTCTCTTTTCTCTCCATCCTTGCCAGAACTTGTTCTCCTTAGTCTTTTTGATACTAATCACTCCAGCTGGGATGAGGTGATGTCTCACTGTGGTTTTGATTGCATTTCACTGGTGACTAAAGGTGTTCAGATTTTTTTTCCATGCACTCATTGGCCATATGTATGTACCTTATTGAGAGATGTCTGTTTGAAATTACTTTGTTATTAAAATTGGATTAGAGAGTGTTGTTTGTTTTTATTTAAGTTGTTTGTTTTGCTATAGAGTTGTTTGAATTTTTATTTCTCTCTCTCTCTCTCTCTCTCTCTCTCTCTCTCTCTCTCTCTCTCTCTCTCTCTCTCTGTGTGTGTGTGTGTGTGTGTGTGTGTGTGCATGCCCATGTGTGCTCATGAGGATCACAGAGGAGGATGTCCGTTATCTTCCTCTACAGCTCTCCACCTTGTTCCTTCATTCTTTCTTGTTGTTGTGTTTTAAGAGATCACTTTACTATGTAGTCCTGGCTGTCCTGAAACTTGAAACATAAACCAGGCTGGCCTAAACTCACAAAATCCACCTACCTCTGCCTCCCAAGTGCTTGTATTAAAGGTGTGGTACAAGGCCATTTCATTTGTCTATTTTTGCTTTTATGGCCTATGCTTTTGAGGTCTAAAAAATTGCCCCAGTGAAAATCAAAACAACTCTGAAATACTATCTTACATCTGTCAGAATGGCTAAGATAAAAAACATGGATGACAGCTTATACCGGAGAGGATATGAAGTAAGGGGAACACTCCTCCATTGCTGGTGGGAGTTCAAACATGTACAGCCGCTTTGGTAACCAGTTTCTCAGAAAATAGGGAAATAATCTACCTCAAGACCCAGCAATTCCACTCTTCAGCATATACCCAAAGGATGCACATTCGTACCACAAAGATATCTTTTCAACTGTGTTGATAGAAACATTATTTGTAATAGTCAGAACCTGGAAACAACCTAGATGCCCCTCGATCGAAGAATGGATAAAGAAAATGTGGTACATTTATACAATGGGGTACTTACTACTCAGCCACAGTGGGGGGAAACAATGGCATTTTGAAATTTGCAGGCAAATAGATATAACTAGAAAACACCATCCTAAGTGAGGTAACGCAGACACAGAAAGACAAACATGGTATGTACTCACTCATAAGTAGATATTAGACATAAAACAAAGGATAACCAGGCTACAGTCCACAACCCCAGAGAAGCGAGGTAACAAGGAGGACCCTAAGAGATACATACATGGATCCCCCTGGGAAGGGGAAAAAGACAAGATCTTCTGAGTAAATTGGGAGGATTGGGGGATGAAGGGGAAGGAAGGGAGGAAAACATAAGGGAATGGCATGTTTGAGTTGGGGGAAGGACAGAGAGGGGGAGCAAGGAAAGAACTATCTTGATAGAGGGAGTCGTTATGGGGTTATTGAGAAACCTGGCACTAGCAAGATTCCCAGGAATCCACAAGGATGACCCCAGCTAAGACCCTAAGAAATACTGGAGAGGGTGCCAGAACTGGATTTTCCCAGTAATCAGATTGATGACTACCTTAGTTGTCATCATAGAATCCTCATCCAGTAACAGATGGAAGCAGACACAGAGATCCATAGCTAAGCACTGTGCCAAGCTCCCAGAGTCCAGTTGAAGAGAGGGAAGAGCGATAATATGAGCAAAGGAGTCAAGACTATGATGGGAAAATCCACAGTAACAGCTGACTCAAGCTAGTGGGTGCTCACTGATTACAGACTGACAGCTGGGGAACCTGAATAGGACTGAACTAGGTCCTCTGAATGTGGATGACAGTTGTGTGGCTTTGGCAGATTATGGGGCCATTGGCAGTGGGACCAGAATTTATCCCTAGTGCATGAACTGACTTTTTGGAGCCCATTCCCTATGGAGGGATTACCTAGATACAAGGGGGAGGGCCTTGATTCTGCCTCAACATGATGTGACAGACTTTGATGATTCCCCATGGGAGGCCTCACCTTCTCTGATAATTAGATGGGGGTGGGGTGGAGAGAGAGGGAGGAGGGGAGGAAGGGGGACTGGGATTGGTATATAAAATAAAAAAGATTGTTTTACTAGTAAACAAGGAGGACCCTAAAAGAGACAAACATTGTCCCCTGGAGAAGGGGAAAGGGTCATGATCCCCTGAGCAAACTGAGAGCATGGGAAGAGGGGGGAGGGAGCTAGGAGAATGAGAAGGGAAGAAGAGGAAGGATGCAGAGATCATGAGAGAGCAGAAAGGTTGAGTTGGGTGAAGAATAGAAGAAAGGGTATGTGATAGGTAGGGTTTTAGTTTGGGGGGTGGTAGGGGAGGAAGGGAGGGAGAAGGGAACTGGGATTGTCATGTAATTCAATCATGTTTCTAATTCAAATAAAAAAATGATTAAAAAACATTGTTTTAAAAATATTCCCCAAGACTAGTATCATAAAGCCTCTCCCACTATGTTTTCTTGTAGCAGTTTCACAGTTTTCGGTGCTACACTTAAGTCCTCAGCCCATTTTGACTTGATTTTAATACATAGTGAGAGATGGGGGGGTCTAATTTCATTCATATGTATATAGATATCCAATTTCCCTTTATCTATTTATTTTAAAAAGACTGTCCTTTTTTCCAGTGTTTGTTCTTAGTACCCTGGTCAAAGATTGTTAACTGAAAAAGAAAAAAAAAAAAAAAGAGTTAATTTCTGTCTTAGGGTTTTAATGCTGTGAAGAGACACCATGGCCATGGTAACTCTTATAACGAAAACATTTAATTGGAGTGTCTCGCTTACAGTTTCAAAGGTTCATTCCATCATCATTGTGATGAGCATGGGAGATGCAGGTAGACATGGTGCTGGAGGTGAGAACGCTACATCTTGCAAGCAACAGGAAGTCAACTGAAACAGTAGGTGGTATCCTGAGCATAGGAAACCTCAAAGCCCTCCTCTACAGTGACACATTTCCTCCTAAAGGCCATATCTACTCCAACAAAGCCACATCTCCTCATAGTGCCATTCCCTATGAGATTTTGGGGACCAATTACATTCGAACTATCACAACATCTAAGCTCTTTATTCTGTTCCATTATGCTATGTGCTTATTTTAATGTCAATGTCATGATTACTATTGCTGTGTAGTGTACTTAGAAGCTAGGAAATACAATGTATCCAGCTTTGCTTTTTGCTTAAGATTGGTTTTCTGTGTCTGTGTGTAGTTCCACACAAATTTTAAGATGATTTTTCTAGTTCTGCATAGAATGCTATTGGTATTTGATAGAGATTGCCCTGAATGTATAGATTTATTTGTGGAATATGGACATTTTAACAAGGGGTTTTTTGTGTATATGTGTTCTCTTCAACTTATTTCATCAATTAGTTTTAATTTTGTTGTAGAGAGCTTTAACCTCTGTTTGTGGGGAGGGAATGTGTATATATGAATGTGTATGTGTTGGTATGTGCATGCTTGCGATAGCGCATGTGTACAAAGTTCAGAAGACAACCTTGATTTCTTACTCTTTGCTTCTTGACTACGACAATGTGATCAGTTGCTTTAATCTTTTGATACCGAAAATTCCGAGCCAAACTTGAGCTGTGATAAAAAAAAAAACAAAAAAACAAAAAAACAAAACAAAAAAAAAACTTGTGTTTTGGGTGTCAGTCCTCAACTTCTACCCTGAGGCAAGTTTTATCTGTTGTTCACTGCTGAATACGCCAGACTGGCTGGTCCATTAGTTTCCAGGATTCATTTTGTCATAGGTTCCCTGAGATTACAGATGAGCATGACAACACCTGAATTTATGTGAGTTCTGGGGATTTGAACTCAAGTCCTCTTGTTTATATGACAAATGCTTTACCTGCTGAACCATCTCCCTAACCCTTGACCTCTAATGTTTTCATGGTTTTTGTTTTTATTTTAGAAAAGTATTCATTTTATTTTTGTGTTTATGTGCCTCTGTGTGTGTGTGTACATGGACATAAGTGTCCACAAAGACTAGAAAAAGGCACTGGATTCCCTAGAGCCAGAGTTACAGGTGGTTGTGAGCTGCCTGATGTAAGTGCTAGAAACTGAACTCTATTCCTCTGAAAAAGAAGCAAGCATTCTTAATCAATAGGCCATCTCTGTAGCCCCTTCATAGCTCTTATAAATGAAATACTTTCTTCATTTCTTTTGTAGGTACTTTACTCTTGGCTACAGAAATGTTATGGAATATATATATATATATATATTGCAATTTCTGTCTATGTGGCCCAAGTACTTGAATCTCACTGTGGAATTCAGTTGGCTTTAAACTCTACGTCTTCCAGCCTTGACCTCCAAAAGGATGCCATTAAGGCATGCACAGCTATACCTAGCTTTCTTTTACATCCCACAACTTTGTGAAATTTATTACTTCTACGATTCTTCTGTGGATTGTTTGGGGCTTTCTAGGTAAGAGATCACATCATGTGCAAACAGCAATAATTTGACTTTCCAATTTGGAGAACCTTTATTGCCTTCTCTTGCCTACCTGCAAGAAATAATGAATAAAAGTGGTGGAAATCGACATACTGTCTTACAGAGAAAGCGTTCACCTTTTCTTCACTCAATATGATGTTAGCTGTGGGCTTGTTAGGTATGGTTTTATCATGTTCTGACACATTTATATTATACCTAATTTATTCCATTTTTAAATGTAGGTTTTTGAATTTTGCCAAATGTGACTGTATCCAATAGGATCATGTGGTTTCTGTCCTTCCTTGTGCTGATATGGCCCATCGCATTATCGACCTACACTGCTGAGCACCTCTGCACCAATGGCTTGAATCTTTCTTGTTGAGAATAGTGATGGTGGATTTTTTTATGCTGTTGGAATCTGATGAGGATTTTTGCATGTATGTTCATCAGAAATATTGAGCAAATCTGACTCTTTTTCGATGTATTGACTGGTTTGGATACCAGCATAATGTTAGCCTCATAGATTTGAATTTAGAAGAATTCCCTCTTTTTCAACTTTAATGAAAATTTAGAAGAGAAACATTCTTTAAATGTTTGGTAGAATCTAGCATCAAAGCCATCCGACTTATACTTTTCCTTGCTAGGAGACTCTATTATTAATTTAGTTTTGTTGCTAATTGTTGGTTTGTTTGGATCCTGTTTCTCTATGATCCAACCTTGTATATGTTCTAGAATTTGCCCATTTCTTTTATATGATCAAGGATGTTGGCATAAACCTGTTTGTTTGTCTCCAATGATCATTGATTTTCTATGGAATCAGTTGTAATATCTCCTTTTTCATCTGTGTTTTTATGTTCGTCTAAAGAAAAATTTTAGGTGAGGGAAATGGTGAGCCATCTCACCATCTCAGTCAGTAAAGGGTTTGCTGTGTAAGCATAAGGAACTGGGTTCAATTCTCAGTCACTCATGGTGGTGTGTACCCATACCTCAGCTCTGAGAAACTGGAGATAGGGTGGTCCAATCAATGAGTTCCAGGTCCAATGAGAGACATTGTCTCAAAAATAATTGGACTGGCTCATTGGGTAAAGATGATTGCTTGTAACCTCAATGATGTGAATTCTATCACTGGAAGCCACGTGGTGGAAGGAGAGAACCAACTCCTGCAACTTGTCTTCTGAGCTCTATTCATGCACATACCCCACAGGTACTCTCTCTCTCTCTCTCTCTCTCTCTCTCTCTCTCTCTCTCTCTCCACACACACACACACACACACACACACACACACACACACATGAATAAATGAATGTAAGTTAAAAAATCCTTGAAGAAAATATCTAGTATCACCCTTTGCCCCTATATGTATGTATGCACACATGTGTACACAAGTGAGCACATGCTCAAAACACCAAACATTTTATTAGCTCTCAGTACCTTAGCATACTGTCAAGAGGCAATTTTAAACTTTGATGCTCTGTTTTTGTTTTTGCAGATAAGGCCAGAATAAACAACAAAAATACATTATAATTCAATTACATGGAAGAATTACATGTAAATATGAGGTTTAGGAAGAAAACAGATATTTGCAAAGACTCCAAAATATGAAAAGAGGTTAGTGGATATTAAATCACCATACTTATGGTCCCTGTGTCTTTTCATAGAATGATAAAAAGTACTTTATTTGAAGCGCTAATAGTGTTATAAAATATAACACTGTTATAAAAATATAAGCAAACAGTATCTTTTACCTTTATCTGAACTTACAGTGAGAACCTCTAAGTCTTTAAAAGTGATAGTGGATCCAAAACCTTCAGAAGTGCATTTGGAAAGCCACACTCAGTGAGCTGTTGATGACCATTGGTCAAACACTCTTTATGATATCATACTCACATTCTCTAATGTCTCTTCAAGGAAATTTATTTGTTCATAGAGAAAATTTAAAAACGGATTTGTTTTCAACAATCAGCAATCTTACATGGATGGATTTTTTTCAAAGCTAGAATCTTGAAGACAGGTGATTTCTCCACCAGCACGTGCCCGATAGAGCTGCCCACCCACCCCGCAACCTCTCTCACACTTTAATGAACTGTGTAGGTCACTGACACTGACCAGTATTAGCAATTCATTTGCCATAGTTCATAAATGCCAAGCCAACCACAAAAAAAGAGCAATGACCCTGGACCAGTTTTTTTTGTTTTTTTTTGTTTTTGTTTTTGTTTTTTTTCCCATTTCCCATCAGACTACCGGGTCTTTTTCCTCACTCTTCTCTAATAACTCACTGTGATGGCTATTCTTGATTGTCAACTTGGCCACATCTGGAATTAACTAAAACCCAAAAATGGAGGGATTTTTTTTTTTGCTTAATTTTCAGTGGGAAGATCTACTTCTAATCTGGATCTTTGAGGTAGGAAAACATACCTTTAATCCAGATCTTTGATCTGGGAAAACTCTCCTCTAATCTGGACCACACCTTCTGCTGGAAGCCTCTATAATGAAGGAAGTTTTATCTCTTTCCCTGCTTGCTGTCTCATTGATGGCAAGTCCATTCCTTCATTGGCATTAGAGATTACTTCTTTTGGGATTCTGGCATATACAGAAGACCAGCTGAAACATCCACTCTCGTGGACTGAACAACTACTGGATTCTTGGACCTTCTATTCATAGGCAGCCATTGTTGGATTATCTGAACCACAGCCTGTATGTCATTCTAATACATCCCTTTCTATATATAGAGAGATTCATTCTGTAAGTTCTGTTACCCTAGAGAACCCTGACTAATACACTCACATTGCTCACCTGGCACTGATGACTCTTGGGCACCCTGGCAAAAGCAGAGCCTGGCCTGGATCCCAGAAAACTGGTCTCCTGGGAAAGTACCAAAACCTTAGAAGTGGCTGGAAGAGATAAGATTCTACTTACTTACACAATCAGGGACTGTCTCAGAGAACTTGAAAAGGATTTATTATTGGAATCAAAGATATGAGAAAAAAAAACAGGCAAAATAGACATCATCAGCTCCTGAAGTTTGCCTTGCTAAGAAGAGATTTTCCCCAGCACCCTGTGATACAGAAGCAGGTAGGCAAGACTGAGAGAGGGCTGGGACATTGAGCCATCCTACAGCACTCACCTAGCATGCAGGAAGCACTCTACTGAGTCCCCATTCCAGACAAAATGAATCCAAGAAACCAATTGTTAAGCCAAGTATGATGGTGTGAGCCTGTGTGCCTAACCCTCAGGAGATTAAGGGAGAAGAACTGAGTTTGAAGTTAGCCTAAGCTATGAAGCATGACTCTGTCTTGAGAGAGAGAGAGAGAGAGAGAGAGAGAGAGAGAGAGAGAGAGTCATCTGATTAAATAATTTAAAGGAATCCATGCGCAAGACTCCAGTGCATACAGGATGGCTTAGTGGATGAGTATGCTCACCACCAAACCTGACAATGTGAGTTTGAGCCTCAGAACTCTACTGATGGACAAAGAGAACCAACTCCTGTAAGTTGTCCTCTGACTTACACACACACACACACACACACACACACACACACACACAGAGAGAGAGAGAGAGAGAGAGAGAGAGAGAGAGAGAGAGAGAGAGAAATACATAAATGTGAAAATAAAAACGAAAACAAAAAAACCCTTAAGGCTCCAAAGCATTCAAGGCCAAAGGCTGAATACCATCTTCCATAAAGCTATTCCGTCATCTAAGCCCCACTACTGTGAATGTGACCTTATTTGGAAATAAGGTTTTGTATCCTTAAGATGTCATCTAGTAACTGATGGAAGCAGATGCAATGACCCACAGCCATGCACTGGGCTGAGCTCCTGGAGTTCGGTTAAAGAGAGGAAGGAGGGGTCATATGAACAAGGGGGGGTCAAGAGCATGATGGAGAAAACCACAGATACAGCTGATCCGAGCTAGTGGAAGATCATGGACTATGGACTGACAGCTGGAGAACCTGCACGGGACTGAACTAGGACCTCTGAATGTGGGTGGCAATTATGTGACTTGATCTGTTGGGGAGACTGACAGTGTCACCAGGACCTATCCCAGGGGAATGAACTGGTATTTTGGAGCCCATTCCCTATGATGGGACACCTTACTCAGCCTTGATACAGGGAGGAAGAGCTAGGTTCTGTCTCAATTTGGTATGCCAGATTTTGTTGACTCCCCAAGGAAGAAGGCCTTACCCCCTATGAGGAGTGGATGGGGAGTGGAAGGGAAGAGGTGGGGGCTGGAGGAGGAGAGAGAGGGGAACTGGGGTTGTATGTAAAATGAAAAATAACTTTTTTTAATTAAAAAAAGATGTGATTTAAAACAAGGTGGCACATCTAAGTACTGGAGAGACAGAGACAGACACACATGGAGGGAAGATGTCTGTAGGGATAGAGCGAGGGTGATGGGACAGCCAGGTAAGGAAGGGAAACTTCCCGATCAGCCAGAAGTTTCTGAGCAGAATGCGCTACCAGCATCTTGATTTCATGTCTCCAGACCAAATAACTACTCAAAAATGAATTTCTGTTAAGACATTTAGCTTGTAATAATGTATTGCATCATTCTAGGAAACAATACAGCTCCCCGTGGAATGTGAGAGATCTAGGAACGGCCGCTTATCTTGGCAGGTGGCATGCCCACCACCAACATTTATGAAAACAGCTCAGCTCAACCAGCTTTGCTTCACTGTACTGGGTGCCGGTCACTGCACCCAGTGTATATTCTGTATTTTCCATGATGACCAAAATGACACACATAGCCAGCCACTGGCCCCAGTGATCTCTGTGACTACAGAGAAAGGGGTGGGAAGTTGAACAAAAATTATAAGAAACACAAAGAGCTGAGTCATGTCTTGTGTCCTTCCAGGCCATTATTTAATGCATCTGAGGGTTATTTGATTCCATAAGGAAGTACCTTTGTTTGACTCTGCTTTTTTTTTTGGGGGGGGGGGTTCTCACAATGTAGCTCTGGCTGGCCTTGAACTCACAGAGATCCAACTCACAAGTGCTGGAATTAAAGATAGTACCTGGCCTTAACTCTGCTTTTTGATATTAGATCAGGGCCCCATTTTGAAGTTACATTTAATTTGTAGACCTCTGTCCAGAAGAGAAAAAACAAGTTATACTTGTATTAGCTGAAGGACGCTTTGAGAATTTCTTTCCTGGTAGGTTACATAAGCTCTTGCCAAATGTTCCTGGGTGCTGACTTTGCAGTTGTACTATTGTCTTCATTCACTAAGCCCAGGACATTTTTGACATTGTTCATTCTATTTTTGTAGATGAGTCATGTCTTTGACCTTTTGAGTCTTATACTTTGACATCAACAGTTGTAAAGCTCAAGCGATGTGGACGTTTTTAATACGGTCCCTAGAATATGGTAGGAGCTGCATGAATTCAAGTTCCCCTTTAGCAGCTCACAAGAGCCTGGAAGATTCTGAACAGGCAACCACTTAGAGGTAGCCCAACTGCCAGTAAGTCAGTGTGCACCAAAGCAATTGTGTGCCTCTCTCTGCTTCTGCCCCTTTTTCTCATCCTTTCCTTGTCATTCATGTCTGTTACTAAGGGGAACTCAAGGGGTAGGAAGCTTTCAAGTCTGGGTCTAACCTGGGCTATAATGAGGGCCTGTCTCAGCTTCTCAGTTCTGTGGTGATGTCTCCATTACAACAGCTCTCTAGCATTCTTTTCCTTGATCTTTTAATTGTAGCTTTGCAAAAACAAAGCAAGCAAACAAAAAACCCGTAGCTTTGCTTGAAATCACAGAACAAAATCATGCTAAGTCCAGAGTTACTGATCACTTTGAGGATGCTTCTCATTCTTTGCTGTTGTACAAAAGTGGTCAAAATCCAAGTAAGGCCCCGTGCGGAGGCACCTTTAATCCCAGCACTTAGGAGGAGGAGGCATGTGGATTTTTTTGAGGCCAGCCTGGTCTACATAGTGAGTTCCAGGCCAGCCAGGACTACACAGTGAGATCCCATGTGCTGGCTAATTTTATGCCAACTTGACACAAGCTAGAGTCATAGGGCATTTCTTAATTAGCAGTTGGCTGATGGGGGAGGATTCAGCCCACTGTGAATGGGAACACCCTAGGACTAGTGGTCCTGGGTTCTATAATCAAAGAGGCTGAGCAGCACCCTCTAGGGATTGAGCCTCAGCTCCTATCTCCTCCATAAGGTTCCTACCCTGCTTGAGTTCCTGACCTGACTTTATTCAATGATCAACTACAGTGTGAAAGTATAAGTCAAATAAATCATTTCATCCCTAAGATGCTTTAGGTCAAGGTGTCTCATCGAAGCAATAGTAACCCTAAGACAGCACTCCCCCCTGTGTGTGTGTGTGTGTGCGTGTGTGTGTGTGTGTGCGCGTGCGTGCGTGCGTGCGTGCGTGCGTGCGTGCGTGTGTGTGTGTGTGTGTGTGTGTCTGTGTATGTGAATGTGATGTGACACACACACACACACACACACACACACACACACACACACACACTTCCTCCAAGATGGACATGTTGGCACATATTACTTGGCAAACTGAGGCAAGAAGCATCATGAGTTCCAAACTGGTCTGTTCATAGCTAGACCCTGTCTCATAAAGAAAAGACATAGGGAGGGACAGAGAGAAGGAGGGACAGAGGGAGGGGGAGGAAGGGAGGAAGGGAGGGAAGGAGGGACGTAGGGAGGAAGGGAGGAAAGGAAGGAGGAAGGGAGGAAGAAAGTAACCGTCCAGGAGCCAGGTGTGGCAATAGTCCCAGCACTCAGGAGGTAGAGGCAGAAGGATCAGAGATTCAAGACCCATCTTAGCTGCATAACAAGTTCAATTTCAAGCAGGGGTACTTGAGTGAAGAGAGAAAGAAGTAGGGCCAGGAGCACATGAAGAGCTCAACAGACCAATTTGGGGTAAGCTGATAAGAGGCAGACATGACTGATTTGTGTGTGTAACATTTGCACAGAAGGCCCATTTTGTTCCTGTCATGAATCTCTTAACATATTTTCTAAAGTAAAATATAAGTCTCATATCTACTGTGACTATGTATTATATATCACTCATTTACATATAAGTGATAGTTTCAGTTTCTTTTCTCTTCTCTTCTTCTGCATCAATGCATTATTCTGCTTTTGTTAAGGATTTTTTAACTATAACATACTCTATTCATAAGACCTTTAATAGAGCTTACTTAGGCGATGTTAGTTGCTGCCACCTTCTGGAACAGTGGGAGAAGTTTAAAATCCTATTGCTTAGCACACGATCTGGCTGAGGCATCCACTGACTCCATAGTGAGTAGAACATAATACATTATGTGTTCTCAAGTATGTAGTGCAGTTATTTGAACTAATATGATAGACGGTTGTCACAGACGATAACACCCTTCTTGGGCGAGTTAGTAGAGGAGCTTGTGAGACCTTCACAAAAGTTTGTAACCCAAAGGTCTATGAGGAGCCAAGCCAAACCCATTGATACGGGTTTCTGCTATAAAATTGTTTCCTAGGCAAGATTTCCTGCCCATTTTTCTCACTAGCAGGAAAAACAGGGGAATGCACAGGACTAACTAGCCTCTGAACCTCAGAGGAAGCCAGGAGGCCCTTTATTTTGCCTCTCTGTAGGGATTCTAGCCAGCCTAAGTAGGGCAAACATGACTCTCATAGGCCTTGCCCTTCTCCCCCATTCTCTCCATCTTGGAGGAAAAAAAAATACAGCCCTTACATTGCATCACTAAAGCTAGCCACCAAGGTCTCTTCCCTTATTTGGCCACTTCCTCCTCCTAAGGCTGACTACCAAGGTCCAGCTATCACAAAGTATTGAAGTCCAGCAATCACAAGCCCCCTTTGGCTCACCTAATTAACATGCCCAAACAAAATAAACACCTCATCATAACATGGGGTTTCGCCTTTCACCTTTATAAACAGCCATTTTCCTATGAGCCACACCTGTCCCCTCTCTATCCAGAGGCAATCCTTTGTCCCCAGGGACAAATATTCCTTCTCCCTCTCCCTTGTTCCTTTCCTCCTTCTCCCTCATCCTCTATCTCTTGTCTTTGTCTCTTATTCCATGCCCTTTATTCCTCCAGTGCAAAATAAATCTCTGTGCTGAGAACTTGGTCTTGGGCTATCTAGAGTTAATTTTGAGGTCCCCACACTCTCCACCCACTTTCTCTCTTCTGTGTTCAGAAGGCTGGCCAGTGTGCACTACCTTTACCCACTCTGTTGTCCACTTCCAGCTTCACTCTGATAATATGAGGGATGAGGTACCATGGGCAGAAGATGGGGGGCGATTGTAATTCCTTTGCCCAGAGTTCCTCCACCTGGGCCAACAGGGACATAATGCTTCTGGAAATACAAGCCCCAATTTATCCTTCCAGCACTGAGACAAGCTAAGGGTATTGCCCTAATCGTTGTGTTTTTCCTACATTAGACTCACACTCTCAGAATAAAGTCTTCAAAACAGATTTTTAAAAATTACTTTTAATTATGTGTGTATGTTGGGTGGGCACGGGTGTGTGTGTGTGTGTGTGTGTGTGTGTGTGTGTGTGTGTGTGTGTGTGTGTGTGTGGTGTGTGAGTGCAGGTGCCCACGGAGGCCAGAAGAGGATATCAGAACCCCTGGAGCTGGAGCTACAGACAGTTGTGAGCCAGCCAGTGTTGATGCTAGAAACTAAACTTTATAAGAACAGTACACACCCTTAACCGCTGAGCCATCTCTCCAGCCTCTGAGGCATCTTATATTTAAAAATAGTTTCATTTGTTGTATGTGTGGTGTGTGTACATGTTCATGTATGTGTATGTGTGTATGTGGGTGTGCATGTGGGGGCCAGAGGTGCATGTCAGGTATCTTTATCAATTAATTATTTCCTTTTCAGACAGGGTCTGTCACTGAATCTGGAACTCATCGATTCGGTTAGGTTCTCTGGCCAGTGTGCTCCCGGAATCCACTTGTCTCCTCCCTGCTGTGCTTGGACCCACACAGGTGCATGAGTGCAGGGGATCTGAACCCAGATCTTTGACTTGCACAGCAAGCACTTTACCCACTGAATCATCTCCTAAGCCCCTCTCCAAAACATCGTTATTTGACTATGAGGTCAGTTTCTTTCTTTCTGGGTGATGCTATAAGCACACCTATTCCTTAACTACTGAATCTCACATAATGATGATTGAATTCAACAATTCAATGAATAAGTGAGTGGATGAATGGCTGTTGAATACACATGAAGCAGATGAGGCACAGAGAATGTATTAATAATTCATGTAGGAGCGATGACATGATAACTAAGGAAATGAGTAACAACCATGTGAAAATATGAATGGAAGCATGAATGAAGAATGGATTCATAAAAACAGAACCATGTCTTAAATATTTAAACTAGGTTAATTTTAACTGATGTCTAACATAAGGCTGTACATATTTCAGGGTACTATGTGGTATTTCAATGTATCTGTGTATTTTATGTTTAAAATCAGTTTAAACATATCTATCACCGCACACATTTATTGTTTCTTTCTGTTAAAAAATAACCAACAGGAAACCTTTCTTCTAGTCTTTAGAAACAAAGATCACTTTTAATCTATCCAGACACTTAGCTTTACTGCCATGAGGTCCCTATCTACTAAAGCACATGTAGAGGAAAGGGTGAATGAGTGGATCTGTGAAACAGGCTGCAACATGACAATGGCATTCTTGAGTTAGACTAGGAAAAGTTAGATTGCAAGAGACAGACAGTCCAGGTAGAGATTTCCTTGAGGGACAGAAAACAAAGGTGCACTATAGCAAGGGGACAGAATTAAGCTCTGTTTCTCTGAATAAAAACCAACAATGAGTCTCAGGCTCAGAGAAAAGCAGCTGTGAAGTCAGACAACTGTTAAGGTTGGTAGAACCACCTGAGTAGGGACAGTCACCGGAAGAACTGTCCTATGATCAATGTAGGAAGACTCACCCAATTTGGGTGGCACCCTCTGGTTTGCAGTCAGATAAAAAGGATATGGCAGAAGAAAGGTCATCTTTTGCTCTCTTGGCCTTCAGCTGGCTGTTGTTGTTGCTACTCCTGCTGCTGATTCCTTCCCTGATACCAGAATACCAGCAGCTCTCCAGGAACCTTCCAAGCTTCCCGCAACCTCCTGACTCAGCAGCTACTGGTTGTAGGATCGTCCTACCACCAGTGGGAGACAGCCACTGTGGGATTACTCGGACTTTGGAGGCACTCAGCATTAAGGACGGAGTAACTATCCCATTCTCAGTTCTCTGATGTGCTGCTGCTGTTGTTATTTTAAAGCTGACTTAATAAACGTGTGGTACACATATATAGCTATTAATAGCTATTATCCCATTGCTTTGATCCTCTAAAGAACCACGATGAATACAGCAACTTTATGGAGTCTTGTTCTTTCCTTCCACCTTTATGTTGTTTCTGGGGACCCAGCTTGGGTCTCCAGGCTTGCATGGCAAGTACCTTCACCTGCTGAGCTATCACATTTTAGATTTTAGATATAAGTGATCAGATATCTTGACGATGGAATCAGAAACTAAATATGAAATGCATTTGTATTTAAACATAGTCTGAAGATGGTTCTATGAAATATTTTTAGTGCGCCAGTGTTTACTGTGACTGATGGGGTCACATGTGGAATTTTCTCCTTGTGATATTTATTATATCAATGCTCAAAAATTTTTCAGATTTTGGAGGATTTCAGATTTTTGGAGTCAGGATCCTCAATCTGTCTAAGCTAGAAAAGAAAAACAATATAAATATCCATTTTTTAAGAGACTGCAAAACAATCACCAAAAATAGGGATGTCAGACATTGAGCCATTGGCTAACACTTTTAATCTTCACAGCATGGGCTAATGCTTTTAATCTTCATAGCCATCCTTTTTCAAAACTTTTTAATGCTTACTCTTTAAATTATTTGAACAATGTGATCTTAAAAGTCACAGATTTTTAAAAAGATGATATGTATATGCTTGTGTCTGTATGTGAGTATATGCACATGAGTATAGGGGCCTGTGGAGGCCAGAGGCATCAGATCCCACTGGAACTGGAGTTATAAGCAGCTGTGAGTCTCCTGACATGGGTGCTAGAGATCAAACTCATGTCTTGTACAAGAGCAATACACATTTTCTACCTGAGCAATCTCTCCAGCTCACCTTCAGAGTGACCTAAACTAAGGTCATTATTCCCATTTTAGAGGTAAAAGAAACCCAAGGAGTTCAGGGTACTTTCACAAATCAGACAGTAGTAGGCAGCCTAGTCTAGAGTATAAGCTCTTAAGCCATGCCATTCTGCCCATACATAAGCAAAAGGAAAAATGCCTACAAAATGTGGTTCTAGAAATGCAGGTACTGCACACAGAGCCAGATCACACGGGTGTAAAACGAAAAGCACACACACACACACACACACACACACACACACACACACACACACACACACACACACACACACACATTACAGCTGGATTAGTGGTCACTGAATGGTAAAGCAGTATTCTCTAATGAGAAAATGTGTCTTCTGAGGAATTTCCTGAACACATTAAACATTTTCACAATTGGTGCATGTAGGGACTGGAGCAATGACTTGGTCATTAAGAACAATTACTGTTCTTGCACTGGACCTGGGTTCAATTCCCAGAACCCACATGGTGGCCCACAACTGTCTATCACTCTAGTTCCAAAGGAGCCAATGTTCTCTTTTGGCCTTTGTAGGCACTAGGCATGTATATCATGCAGGAATAACACACAAGCAGGCAAAATACTCACATATAAAATAAAAATAAATAAATCTTTTAAAGTCTGGCAGTGTTGGTTTAAAGATTTATTTTTATTATTATTTTTAATTATATGTGTGTGGGAGGGAAGGAATGTGCACATCAGTACCAATGTGTGAAGGGGCCAGAGACCTTGGATTCCCTCAGTGAGAGTTATAGAAAAGCTGTGAGCCACTGCCCTACATGGGGGCTGGGAACCAAACCTGGGTCCTCTGTAGGAACAGTACATGCTGTTATCCACTGAGCAACCTTCCAGCTCAGTATGAGTCATTTCAACAAAAATGATAAAATTAATGCAATAAAATCAAGCAAAGCTTTGGGCAGCTGCCCATCCATCACACACCTAGACACGCCTGTGGACACAGTAGATACTATTGTAGAAGTCCCTTAATTACCAACCTGGGAAATGACATTGCTTTCAATGCTTGACTCCACCCCCTAGTAATTCTGGTTGACTTCACAGAATCCTGTTTTATGACAGGATGTCTCACTGTCTTCTGGGAGCTGGGAAAACTCTGCCAGAGAACAGTAGTCATTGAACTTTTCAACTAAATGCCACTGGCCTCTTACCAGTGTACTCTTTATGTCCTTAGTGCTGAGTATCTGCTCCCCTTGGGAACCAAGGTTATACATTCCCAGGCCTTGCATAATAAAGTCACTCTAAAATTTTCTATGCCGAGAACCAACTCAATATCATGCCAAGGAAGTTATGGAAATTCCATTTTATTTGATATTGGCTTTTATCATGTCAATGAGTCATCAAAGAGAGCTCTTAGAACCAATATCCTGGTGTCCCTGCCAGAGGATAGGTGCTGAATCATGAGTTCCAGTCACAGGTCAGTGAATCCTTCAACCTATCGCAGTATTCTGGAACAATACAGAGGCCCACTCACGCAAAGTGCATTTTCCTGTCTTGTTCCCCTGTGTATATTAATAAAGTCCCACAATTTCATCAGTGTCTAAGCTATTTTTTCCATGAATAGTGCTTATATTTCATTTTAAAGGCATAGTTCACTTTAAAGAGCTGACCCTGGTTACAAACCCAGAGGCAGCAGTGTGTGAGAAGGCTGGTAGGTCTCGAGGGGAACCAGCATCATCCTTCGAGAATGCGCTTCGTGTCAGCTCACAGGGATTCTCCAGGCACAGGGGCTTCCCGTCAAGAGAAAGTGCTTTTCTCCTTTCTCTGGCAGGGAATAAGACTCAGAGACATCGACCACATCCTCAAATTAATCCACTGAAACATGTCTATCCTGGGTCTCAGGTTTCCTGTCAACCTCTGATGTGAGAGCTTTCTTTGAAGCCAAAAATCCAGTCCTGGGCAGCCCTGCTGCCCTTGTGATTAGGTCTGAGCCTCACTGTCTGCAAATGGGGGGGGAGGGGACACTGGACACCTCACTGTCCGCAGTCTGCAGATGAGGCAGTGGGCACGCTGGACGCCTCACTGTTGGCAGTCTGCAGATGAGTGGGGAGGCACAGTTGACAGGGTTTCCAAGCTTTGGCAGTTAGGAAGGCAGCACAAGGGCTGGAGAGGGGTCCCGACGAGCACACCAACTGTGAAGCTGTTTAATGGAAGGAGCTCCTCTGCTGCAGACAGATCACAAATGCGTTCTCACAGGAGCCCTGCTCACCTTGACACATGCCCTCCACACTGGAACTAGGAATCTTTGCATGGTGCTTGGCGTCAGTGCCAACCTTGATTTCCTATCCTCGTCTCTACCTCCTAAGTGATGGAGTGGAAGTATGTATGGTAGCAGGGTTTGAACAAAGGGCCTGTGCCAGCTGGGAAAATACCACCTCAGCTATCTCCTCAACTCCCAGCTCCTTGGTTTTCAAGATCAAGTCCCAAATCATGCACCATCCTAATCGTTAGGGTGCTTCTCCTGAAATACTCTTCAGATTATTTCTCAACATGGCATGAGGCACCATGTGTCTCTGAAAAGGAAGTATGTGGAAAGAGGCGGGGCAAGAGTGGTGGAATGACATGGGGGGCGGGGTTCTGATGGCCCTCCTTCCCCAAGGAGAGGCTCTCATACACGCTAAGAATTGCTTAACAGGAAAGCGACTGTGTGGTCTGCTGAAGTCTTGCTCCTTGTTCTCCAGGGATTTGACTTTAGGGCTAGAGTCAATCATCGTCATCATTTCACTTTCCTAAATAATCACTACCATTTTCTTTCTCTTGATTTCCCAATCGTTTCTTCTAGTTACTTGGTTGTTTTCCTAAGATGAGAAATATCTAAAAGTTCATCTTGTAGGTCATCACAATTTATTTCTCCTTAGCAACACACACACACACAGAGAGAGAGAGAGAGAAAGAGAGAGAGAGAGAGAGAGAGAGAGAGAGAGAGAGAGAGAGAAATACCTTCAGCTGAAACTGAAAGGAGAAAAGAAAAACTTCTCAAGGTGAATATATCAGGACCAACTGATCAAATATTAGCAAACTGATTACTGACAGCCCTTTAAAAGTGTATAAAAATTTACTGTGGAAAAAAATACATTTTCTGGGACTCGACAGATGACTCACAGGTTAAAAGCACTTGCTACTCATATAGATGACCCAGGTTTTGATCTCAGCATTCACTCACAGTGGTCTGTAACTGGCCCCCTCTTCTCACCTCTGCAGGCACATATGTGGTGCACACACATACATACAGGCAAAACACTCATACACATAAAATAGAAGAATAAGTAAGAGTTTTAAAAAACTAGTAAAGGGGCTTGAGAGATGGCTCAGCAGCTAAGAACACTTGCTTCTCTTCTAAAGGAGCCAAGTTCAGTCCCCAGCACCCATATCAGGCAGCTCACATAGCTCCAGTTCCAGGGGATCTGTCACCCTCTCTGACCTCCATGGGCACCTGCACCCACCTGCACAAACAATATGCCTGCAAACACAAGCAACATTTTTAAATAAAGCTTTAAAATTAAAAATAAAAGAATATGCATTATAAGACCAGTGTGATGGCTCAGTAGGTAATTGTGCTTGCTGCTAAGTCTGATGACCTGACCTCTGAGGTGCACACACACACACACACACACACACACACACACACACACACAATTAACAGGTAAAGAAACAATAGAATAAATATCTTCTCTGGAGGTAAAATCACATATAAATGTAAAATGAGCATATGTCAGAAGCTGTGTCAAAGGTTTTCTTATTTCTTCAGTGATGAAGAGAAGCTGTATAAATAACTGGTTCAAAGGATGATTCAAAGTGATAATACATATTTTCAGATAGATGTGTATATAGATACATATATTATAGAGATGGTAAATAGGTAATCTAGGTATATAGATAGATGACAGATCAATGACAGGATCGAGGATGGGTAGATAGATGGTAGATAGATGATAGATAGATAGATAGATAGATAGATAGATAGATAGATAGAATGCTGGAATGCCTTTACAAATAGATACAAAACTGGCTTTCCCCAGAAAGGCAAGAGAATGAATCAATTGTCCCTTTACTAGACAGAACTCACTTGTGAATTTATGAATTAGAGTTGTTTACATTGCTTTATGATATATTTCACTTACAAAGTTCTGCCTTAAAAATCAAAGGAGGAGGACTGGGGGAATGACCAGGGGTAGAGCTCCTGGGTTTTGTCTTCAATAGTGAAAGAAAAAGGGAGAGATACCTAGAAGAATTCATAATACATAATATTCTGTCATCTTTAAAATACTTATTTGTGAGACTGGAGAGATAGTTACAAAATTAGAAGCACTGGATGATCTTTCAAAGGACCTCCGTTCAATTTCCAACATCCACATCATGGCTCACAACCATCTATAACTCCAGTCCCAAGGAATCCAATGACCTCTTCTGGGTACCAGGCAAATACATGGTACCCAGACATACATGCAGACAAAACACCCAGACACATTAAATTTATAAAAATTTATTTTTAAATCACATTTTTGTCATTTAAAACTCATGTGCAAATTTTCCTGTCTATTAAGCTAGGACACTTAATTACTTTTCATAGTAGCCAGATATACTTTTTAAAGGAAATTATCTTATGTTGCCAGTATGCCTTATTATTCATACAAACTTACAGGACAGAAGTCCTAGGGTTTTTTGTTGTTGTTGTTGTTGTTGTTGTTTTGTATTTATGGAAGCAGTTCATTACTTATAAAATTCCAATTGACAAAGAAAGAAGCCACTGCATAAATACCTTTTAGCTTAGCTGAATATGTTTAACTATACGCTTCTACCAGTACAATCACTAGATATATCAATCTAAGGATTGCTGGAAAGCAAAGTTAAATTTGAATTTCAATTAAATAACAATTTCTGGACTCACTATAAAGTAGCCCAAGTTGTCTTGGAACTTCCTATACAGTCCATGCTGGCTTCAAACTCATTATTTTCCTGCCTTAGCATCCTCAGTGTTGGAATGATAGGGTGTCCCACTGTACCTAGCTAACATTTTCTTCCTAGTGTAAGCATGCATCAATATTATAAGAAGAGAAACAACAGTACATCTTTCCTGGGCTATGTGTTGCTGGTTTTTTCTTTACAGTGTTGTTTACTTGTTCTTCACTGGATTCTCTGTGTGTGACCCGTGTGTATGAATGTGTGTATCACGGAGTCACGAAGAGAGCACTAGGGGTCCCCCTCTATCACTCTCACCCTGATCCTGGAGTTCTCATTTTCTCAGCAAGCCGCGGTGATCCTCCTGTCTCTGCTCCCCTTGAAGCTGGGTGAGGCACACACAAGATGCCTGCTTTATTGAAGGGGTGTTGGGATTCAGATTGTAATCCTCGTGATTGGGCAGCAGGTCTTCTTAACCACTTAGCCATCTCTCCGGCCCCTTACATGCTTTTACTAATTTCAAAGAGATGATAGTTTCAGGACATAGAACAGGCTCAAAATTGTGTGTGTGTGTGTGTGTGTGTGTGTGTGTGTGTGTGTGTGTGTGTGTGTGTGTGTGTATGACTGCCACAATTTGAATATGAAGGTAAGAGGAAAATGTTGTGGAAGAAGCAAGACATCCCTGTCGAAGGCATGCCCCTGATGGCCTTCCTCCAAGTAGACCACACCTTCAAATAGACTACACTTCACATAGCTTTGAAATCATAAATGGGACACCCTCATGACCCAGTTACCTCTCAGTAGTGTCACCAGGAAGGACCAAGCCCTTAACATGTGAGCCTTTGGAGAAGAAATTCCATATCCAAACCAGAATGGAGATGCCCAATGGGAAAGAAAAAAAGGTAACAAAATTCATAGCCCACCTCTATACAGTTTGTTTTCTATTAGGCCAAGACTGTTTCCACATCCAATGGCCCCACAACTCATTTGGTTACAAACTCCAGAAGCAAGGTCATTGTTCTCCACTCCTACTCCCACTTATTTCTCCTATCAAATCACAAATCAAACTATTGAATCTACCTCTGCCAACTTCTTAAAGATCTGCATTTATACTATTATGACCTTCTTAGTGTCAGGAAGATGCCAACCCTTCACCATGTAATGACCTTTGTCTTGTAGAGAAGGTGGAATTAAAGTGATAAGCAAGCCAAGGTCTGCATGACTACCCTGTCTCAAAAGAGAACTCATGCATACTGCAACAAGAGAGAAAACATATCATCCTTGTCAAATTCCTGTGCCATGTCCTCCAATGTCCAGAACTTAGGCTTGCTAGTGACTTATTTCTTAGTAGCGAAAAGGGCAGAAATGTGTCTTTCAGTGTTCTAAATGGGTAGAAAGTTGTGATTGGGTATTGTGATTGAATCTGCCTCAGTTAATATACCCGGGGGATGAGAAAGGTCACCACAGGCTCACCATTTCTACCTAAAGAGAAGATATAATTGTGGCCAAATGACTCCATCTTGGGCAATTAGTCTAGTTATGTACATATAGAAATTGGGGTATAATTGTTGCTTAACATGACCCTGTATTAATAATAAAAGTTAAAATACAACAATGGGGTCCAGTGAGATGTCTCAGTGGGCAAAAGTGCTTAACACAACTCTGCCTCCCCGAGTTTGGTTTCTCAAACCCACATAAAAGTAGGAGCAAACTGATTCTCACAAGTTGTCCTCTGATCTCCACATACACGCTGTAACACAGGCACCCTCCCACACACATATACACACATTCACATATAAGACAAATAAATATAATAATAAATTAAAATTAATAACTATATAATGAAATCTTCTGATCAGCCTAGGGTTATCAGTGTTTCCTTAATGAGTTTCTATAAATGCCACCTCAAAGTAAATACACATGAAATTTTAATTACTACAGTCTACTGAGAAAAAATGGACAATTGAGTAGTAATTCCCTCTGAGGTAAAAAATTCCATCTTGTAGGAAAGATTCTTAGGATACAGAATGTTCTAAATGGAAGTGAAGCATCCCACCCTTCCAAAAAGCTTTTTACACTTGTGAAATATACAATTCAAGAGTTTCAGGATGTCACTGAAACTGACCAGACTCACTAATCTACTCCATCCCCAAGCCTATATGAACTGTAAGGACTGCTGAGAGAGACTCTCAGACATGTCAAGTTTCCTGGAAGAGGCAGAGACCAGCTGAGCTATTTGGAAAAAACACTCTCCAACCTGCTGAGAAGTCTGCAGGAGTGCAATGGGATTCAGTTTTCCAACTTTTGTGAGCTATCACCATGTGTGGACTTTTGGTGATGAAACTGAGTTATTTCTACTCCTGTAAGTAATCCCTTGCCCATGTTTCTTTAAATTACTTTAAAAACTCATTAGTTCACCAAGTTGAACTTGAGTGGTCTTACTTTGGTCTGTTGTCAGTTCCCTATCTGGGATGAGTAGACATGTGTTTACATCTCCCCAGGAATGATGTCATAGAACAATCATTTCCTGCTTGATCTTTTGACATACTGAACACAGCCTAGAGGTCCCCTCTCCATGTGCCTCACTCATGGTTGGTTCTATAAATTATTGCTGGAAAATGAAACAGTATTTTTAACACATACTGTGTAATTCTAAGATCTAACAGAGGCTCCAGTGTTCACAACCACCTCTCAGTGTCTGGTACTGACTGCTTGTAAGTTTGTGAGTTGTTGGGTTTTTTTTTTTCCTATTTTCATTCATTATTTGTGGTGCTAACAAATAAAGATTGCCTGGAGATCAAAGTGCAAAGCTAGTCACACCATTTAGCCATAGAGGCCAGGCAGTGGTGGCACACACCTTTAATCCAGCACTGGGAAGCCAGAGGCAGAAAGATGTTTGTTAATTCAAGGCCACCCTGGGCTACATGAAATTGAATCTATCTAAAAGAGAAACAGAGCTCACACAATGGTGATCCCAGTACTTGGGATCCCATGCTTTCAATCCTAGCACTAGGGAGGTGGAGACAGGAGTGATATGGCTGGGCTGAGAAAGGAATAAAAGGCGGGAGGAGACAGGAGCTCAGGGCAATCTGAGCAGCAGTTCCTCTGAGGCAGTCTGAGGAGCAGTGCATGTGAGCTGCCAAAGGAGTTAGAGGTCCAGACCCTTCTCCAGTAAGATAAGACCACATGGAAGTACTTAGATTAATACAATTGGATTAATACTTAAGACAGAGCTAGCCAATAAGAAGTCCTAGTCACTGGCCAATAGATTTATAACTAATATAGTATCTGTGTGTTCATTTGGGGCTGAAGCAGTTGTGGGACCAGGTAGCTGGAACAGAAAACTCAAGCAACATACGTCATGCCTGCCAGCTCTTGCTGAGAATCCTTCAGCTTTCAAAATTGAAAGCCTTCCCAGAGTGAGGAGGAACATGACTGCTGAATAAGGGACTTTCAAGTTTCGTCCTTAGAAACTCAAGACTGAATTGACACCCTAAAACTTATTCTAACTTTGCTCTAACTAAATAAAAACAGAGATTGCTAGCAATCTTTGAAAAGAAAATCTCTGATAGTAGCCTTTGAAAATCAAGTACAGAAAACAGTTTAAATTTTTTTCTTTATTCTAAAATACTTCTCACATAGAGCTGGGTTGTAACTCATTGGTAAGGTGCTTGCCTTGCTTATGCAAGGTCCTGTGTTCAATTTGCAACATCACAAGAGGAAAAAAAAAAACAGTTTTCACATAGTTGAATGTGGTCTATAAACGCACCTCATGAAGCACTTACTTTAAATACTTAGAACTGACTGGTCATTTAACTAAAGCTCCAAATAAAATATGAAAAACACGCTGAACTCATTATATATTCTGTCAGCTAAAAAAAAAATGCGGTTGTAAGTAACATAGATCAGGGCTTTCCTCCCTGAGTTCATGTCATTTTACGTAAAGAGATGGACAATAAATACATTTTGTATCCAAGTGATTATAGCTAAGCAGAACTTTACAATTTTGTTTCTCTTCTGTCTTAATTGTGTGTATGGGGTGGGGTATATGCTCTATACATACATGCTGAGTGTAGATTCCTGAAGATTCCAGAAGATGGAGTCAGCTCACCTCAGCTGGAGTTACAGACATTTGTGAGCTGCCAGTGTGGGAGCTGGGAACTAAACTCTGGTCCTCTGGAAGAGCAGTAAGCTCTCTTAACTAATTAGCCAACTCTTTAACCCTAGATTGAGTTGTGTCTTGCCAGCTGAAGAAGGGTAGCAAACAATTTTAAGTCCAAAGATTATAACTCCTCCAAGAAGGACATTTCTAGCCAAATGACATGACAAATCAAGTGAAACAAAGAATTGATCATTTTATTACAATGCACACAAAAGCAGGATACACAAGTATAAGAAAGGGTATATGTATTCATATATGCAAAATGATTAAAAATATCAGGAGTGCACAGGGTACTACCAAAGACCCTCATTGTCCAAGTGCCCTAGAAGACCAGTTCTTTCAAGATGACAAACACATTTGGAATGTCAGAAAGGAAGTAAGGGACTGCTCAGTCACACAGAGACTCAGGCGTCCTTGCTTTCAGAGCTAATGTGTGAAATGGGTGGAGCCACAGTGAGATGTTTCAGACGGAGTCAAAAGCACTGATATTTAGAGTTCCAGAAGATGGATAATCTCAGCTCCCCATGTAAAGTCCCGGGTGTTAACTACCTACTGACACATTGGCATAGAGTTGTCAAGGTGTCTACCAACCAGCTACTGCCTTCAATAGCAGCTTTTGTTCCGGGAGAATATTCAAAATGTTATGTTGTTAAGACATAGTCACAACAGTAATAATAAAAATACCAGTTTACCCACTTTTGCAAAGGTCATCACAGCAAAACGCACATCATACAAAATGCGCAGGTTAGGATGGAGGGTCTGGAAAGGTAATATAGTCCCCTGATGACAGAGAACAGAGGAATAAGATGTAACAGTGAAGAACTCAGGGGCTCTCCGGGCTTTCCCCACTGCTACACAATGGGGAAGTCAGAAAAAACGTAGTTACATGAACAACAAACAGGAGTAGGTGGATCCCCAAACAAAACACTGGAAATGTTAAAGAACAAAATCTAGTCTATTTGTGTTCTTTTCTTTCTATTTTATTAAGTTTATGTGTGTGAGTTGGGGGTTGCAGCATGCTTATGGAGGTCAAAGAACAACCCACAGGGGCGTCTGTTCTGTTCTTCCCCCATGTGGGTCCCAGGAATCTAACACAAGTTGTCATGTTGGCAAGTGCATTTACCTGCAGACCCATCTCATGAGCATCTTATCTTATTTTTCTTTTAAGATAACTCTGAAAATGGCCTAGGATGGATTGAGGGCCAGTGGAGGCCAGTGAGGCTGGAAAGCGGAGGTGTCATCCACAGGTGATTTCATGCTCAGACCAAGATGGCGATATTAGTGAGACTGGAGGTTAGGCCAATCCAGTTTGAAGCTGAGTCCAAAGATCTTGTTGATCCAGGAGGGCCAATTCACTTCCTAATACTTCTGTAGAATGTATGTGGGTATGTATGCACATTTGTAAGTGTGAAGATTCTTAAAAGTCGGCAGGACCCCTTCACTAACGGACCTCAGCTCTTACATGTGCTCGCTTTATAGCTGCATAAACTTGTAACGGTGCCTATTTCGAATAAACTATGAAACGATTCAGGCTGGAGAATGAATGGACGGGAGTAAGACAACACGTGTTTTCAGAAGTTGAACAGGACAGGTCATGCCTTCCATCACCCCTGCGCAGGGGCAGCATCTGCGCGCAGCAGGAGCCAGGCGCATCGGGAGGCTGCCAAAGACAGCCATCGCTAAGGTGATGTCTCTCGGACAATGCAGACACCATGTTCAAAGGCAGCCAGCACCTCTAGCGAAGCAGCTTCCAGGATCTTAGGGCAGGAGGTGGGTACGCCCATCGGGTGACGTCAGCACACATCGAAGGCCTGATGGGCGTGGCACAAAGTGTCTCTATGGGGCCAGACCCGGGTAGCTATGAGTCAATGTATGAATGTGATCTCCACTAGTGACTGCTGCGCGCGCGCCCACGCACGTACTTTAATGATTTATTTTCTACAAGAGGAACGTAATCGTCTCACTCATGCGGTAATTGTAAATCAAGTAATGTACGCAAAACCGAGATAGTATACCGAGCCCAAGCCTGCAGCCCAGACAGTAGCTCTTACCACGCAAAAGGCGAGGGCAGCTGAGCACAGTGACTCATGCCTGGAGCCTCAGCACTCAGGAGACTGTGGCTGCAAGATCAGGAGATCAAGATCATCCTCAAAGTTTTTTGTTTGTTAGTTTGTTTCTTAATCAGAATCTCTTTTTTAATTCATGCACACTTTAAGTCCAGCTGCTCTTCCACACCTTTGCATTTAATAGTCAGTCTCATGATCCTGCCCTGGTACCTCGTCCCCTAGAGCCAGCATCACTAAATGATCTCTTACTCCTTAAAATTTATTCAGAGGTTAATAAATATTTATCAGCACTCCCAAGTCGTGTAGCTCACAAAGCATTTCCAGTTTTACCCCTTTCCAGTACATGATGGAAATACACTGCCTGGCAGCTGAAGGGTGCCTGGGTATGACCCACTATGCCAGCTCTGTCACCTCAAACACAGTATTTAGCTGTCACTTTGGGGACTAAGTCAAGGACTCCCTTTCTCCTCTCTCCTGCCTAGCAAAGATGACTTCTGAAATGGTGGCAGTTTAACCCATCAGGGTCACTGTACTGGCCTATGAGGGACATGTGCTTCGGGAAAATCTACACTTTGTTGTGCGCATACACGGACTGTTATGTTCATACACAACTATTGTTATCACAGCACACTCTAGTCTCTTCTGACCAAATAACAGACACCTACAGATGTGAGCAGAAAAGCAAGTTTGATCTCTGGTCTCTGGGAGCTTGTATATGGATCTCACCATGTCCTGTTCCTGGTTTAAAGCTTTTCAATTATCTCGCTGCTAATTGGAGAATAAGAATTTAAACTCTTTAAATGTGTATGCAAAGCTGGCACAGGCCAGAATAGGGCGTCAGGATGAACCAAAGCTGGACTTACAGGCAGGCTGTTGTGAGCTACTCTGCTTTAAGTTCTGGGAACCAACTCTGGTCTTCTGCAATAGCAGCAAGTGCTCATAACCACTGAGCCATCTCTCTAACTCCCAAATTTGGACTCTGAAGTTCTAGCTTAGGTCCTTCACCTTATTGCCAAAATCTACATTTCAGGATTAGTTTCCCTCTTTCTGTTCCAGCCAAGTGCCCCTATTGCTATTTACTGTATGTGCTGGCTAGCTTTCTTTCTTTCTTTCTTTCTTTCTTTCTTTCTTTTCTGGATAGTTTTTATGTCAACTTGATGTCAGAGTCATTTTTGAAATGGGAATGTCATTTGAGAAAACGCTCCAACAATATCGGCCTGTGGGCAAGCCTGTGGTGTGTTTTCTTGATAGATGATTAATATGGAAGGGTCCAGTTCAGCATGGGAGATGCACCCCTGGGCAACTTGTCCTGCGTGCAATAAGAAAGCAGGCTGAGCAAGCCAGTAAGCAATGTCCTTCCATAGCCTCTGCATGAGTTTCTGCCTCCAGGTTCCAACCCTGTTTGAGTGCCTTCCATGCCTTCCTTTTTTAATGAACTGTTACCCAGAAGTATAAGTGAAACAAATGTTTCCTTCCCCAAATTGTTTTTGGTTATGGTATTTTATCTCAGCAATGGAAACTCTAAGACATGTGGAAATACATGCACTTTCAAGTCCTTGCCAAACTCTGCCCTTTCTACATACACATCTAACCTTGGATGCCTTCTGTACACCCCCTTTACATCCTTGTGCTTGTCAAACACCTCTCATGCCACCTGCTAGTAACTCATCGAGCTCACAAAAATCTTAATTACATGATCCAGGTACAGTCTTACTCCTGGGCTGTATATGAGGACTTCATCATTAAATGAATGCTAGCTTGTCAGACCCTTAATCAGAAAAAGTGTACCCAAGTCCATGTACAATTCCTACATAACAGAGCTAATGGATTCAAACAGCTCACAAGTAGTGTCTAGATTGGCAGTGGTGGTATACACCTTTAATCCCAGCACTCAGGAGGCAGAGGCAGGCGGATCTCTGTGAGTCTGAGTCCAGCCTGGTCTGCAAAGTGAGTTCCAGGACATCCAGGACTACACAGAGATACTCCATCTCAAAAGACAAAAAAACAAAGCAAAAACAAAAACCTGAGGAGTGTCTTGCAGTTCTATAGGTGTTTGCAGAGTAGCATTCCTTCTTGGAGGTCCTAAATGAGAATGTCTACTCTATTTCACTTTGCTAGCTGCTGGAGGCTACCCACATTTGTGCTTCACGGTCCCATATTTCACTTTCCAAGCTGGCATATTGCATCTCTCTTGAGTGTTCTTTAAAGGATAGATCCCCTTCTGACTCATAACTCAAGAAATATGCATGTTCAGGGGAGGGGTGCATGTATCACAGCACCCATGTGGAGGTCAGAGGACAACATTTTGGAGTCAGTTCTCTCCCAAGACCTTCGCACAGGTTCCAGGAATGGAATGCAGGCTGCCAGTCCTGAGCAGCAAGTGCCTGTACCTACTGAGCTGTCTCACTGGTCCCGATTATCTAATTTTAAAGATCTGTGTAAACAGATGGGTCACCTGAAACAGACATGACAATCTCTCCATTTTAGCATTCAGAGTTCAGTCAGTATTCCCACTCACTCTATAAAGCAACGTTCATAATTCTAGGGGCATAGTCAGGGGCAGGCACTATTTTGCCTACCACATTCCACAGTTTTACTCCCTTACCTAGTTTACCCTCCAACATTGGCCAAATGAAGAGTTCCCTATAAAGCATTGTACAACAGAGACTCTTAAGAGTGAAAGGGAACACACTGCCAAGACATCAGGTGGTCACTGGAGGAAGGGCCAGAGGAAATGGGTGCGGCCTGCAGAGACTGACATCTTAAAAGTCACCAAAGCCAAGTTTTTCTCGAATCTCCAGTCCTGCCTCCTGCTCCACTCCCTCCCCCTAAGGCAAGCCACAGAACTGGAATTTCTCCTTCTTGAGTTGAGTCATAGGAAGCGGAGCCTCTTTCCCAAGGCCAATGATAAAGACTAGACCTGTCAGCTTTCCCCATATTTCTGTCTTAGAGCTAGCTATAAAGTAACTCTCCAACCAACTGCATCTGATAGAAGGCCACTGCTCCATACTCAGTTGCACAGAGTCCAAAAGAAATCTCAGCAAAGGGACTTGCTGGGTTTCCTGTTCAGTCTGGTAGCATTAGGCCAGACCGTTTTTTTTAGTCAGAGTTCTACATGGCTGTCCTGCTTCTTCCTAAAAATGGACAGTTCTACCTGAGTCTTCAGGTCCCCAGCTGGAAGATGCCTCCATCATCCAAAACTGTGATCAAATAAATGGGCTATGCTCTTCTCTGGTTAACCTGTCCTTTGGCATGAGGATATCAGCCTAACCTTTTGTGATGGCAGGAAAGAACTCGCCCCCTTTTTGCCTCTACAAATCTCTATCTAGAGTTGGGCCAAAGCTGTTCCGGACTTTGGCCCTCTAATCTGTCTCTTCAAGATCAAAGAGGCTTGGCTCTCCTCAGGATACCAGTGCTTTGATAGCAGTCAGAAGACCATATCTACTGGCACAGGCTAACCAGGGGTCTTTTCCCCCATTCCCATAATATATGTGAATAGCACTTATATTAGGAATGTCAACCTTCTTCTATAATATATATTGTAATGGTAAATCCAAGATTGACATTTGATTTTTTCTCTCGAGGCCTCTTTTAGTGAGTTAGTGTGCCTGTAGCCACACAACCAATCATGGAAAAAGTAAGTTCCTAGTGGAAAAGGTATCTGACTCACATTGGATGGGTAAGGGGCAAATTTTACCTTTGGGGGAAAAAAGGAAAAAATGCACCAATGTCAGGATCCCATAGCTTTTTGCTTCAGAGACAGCCTTTGGTCCTAGGTGGAACTGTGAGGTATTTCAGGAGAATTATTCCACGTGTTGTCCTAATGAGTTATACACAGAGTCAATTTGTGATCACCAGATAGTGCCTTTCAATTTCATCATGATCTCCATATTTTTCAGTTAAAAAAAAAAAAGGAGCCTTTTCTTCTCCCATCCTAAATGTTTTCTTTCTTTTGCTTCTTCATAAATTTCTAATGAATATCACCATGGGCTTAGTGGATTTTTTTTGCTTTGTTTTTATTAATTCAATGTGTTATAATCCATTATAATTTGTATTTATTTATATTTATTTTTGGAGGCTCAACACTATTTCAGACTTGGCTAGCAGAAGGAGGGCTCTTTTAGCTGTCCCTGAAATCTTTTGATCTCCCTCCCTGGTTTCTGCTCTGTGTAACAGATTTTAGGCTCAGCTTATTCTTCCCCCATCCCAGATCTGAACCGCTGCTTCTTCAAAAGGCACTGGCACTCCTCAGTGGAGAGTAATACTGAGAAACCAGGCTTTAAACTTGAGGTATGCTTGTTATTACCAGGTGCCACTGCCTCTTGCCCTTTTTTGTTTCCATTTGACATGTTCCATTGTTTGGCTAGATGGTATTTCACTCTGGAAATGTAGCTTAAAAAGTCTCTGAGTGAGACACATTTGGGTTATTCTGGGAGTTTTCTATTTCAAATAATGTGAAAGTGTGCACATCTGTTGCCTCGGGTCGGTGTTCATGAATCTTGAAGGAAGAGTTCCACAGGGAGGGTGTTAGATTAAAGGAAAACCAAATGTAGTTCTGCTCCATTTTGTCAAATTCCCCTCCACAAAGGAGATGGAAAAAATGTGTTCAACTCTACTATACAACAAAGTAACTACTTTATAAAGGGCCTTATGCACTTGAAAATCATTGAAGAGAATTTAAATGTTCTTATTATAAAAAGTTTATGAGTAATGAATGTATCAGTTGGTTCAATTAGCCATTCCACAATGTATACCTGTTTCAAGACACTATGTATATCATAAATATGTAAGATTTTTATTTACCAATTATAAAACAACTTTTGTGGGTTTTTTTTACATTTATTTAAAGAATTTGTGTATGTGTGCATGTGTGCACACATATGTGTGTAAATGTATGTGTACATGAATGCAGGTAGCCTCAGAGGTCAGAAGAGCATGTCTGATCCTGTGGAGCTGATGTTACATGAAACTGAGCCACCTGATGTGGGAGCTGGTCCCCTGGAAGGGCAGCAAGGGCTCTTAACTTCTGAGCCATCTCTCCAGCCCCTCCAAACACATTCCTAAGTGATTTATTGACTAAATGTAGATATGAAGAAAAGTAATGATGGCAAGAAAATGCATCAGATGTTAATAGTATATTTCCCTACTTTCCAGGTATCCTATTATTTTAGCATACATTCCTGATGAAAAACTCAGTTTTGTTAAACAACTTATTCTGTTTCTTAGTCAAGCTTAGACTCTTGAAACCAGTAGTAGAACATGTGAAAGCAAGAATTATGCCATGTCTTAAGAGAGAATTAAAACATTGCAGAAATGCAATATAAAACTCTCTTTTAGAATAGGATCTCAATTACACTCTAAAGGCCACACTTAGTCCTTTTTCACAATTAAGGTAGCTGAGGATGGAGAAATAATGTGGTGGTTTGAATGTAATTGGCCCCTATAATCTCATAGGGAGTGGCACTATTAGGAGGTGTGGCTTGGCTGGAGTAGGTGTGGCCTTACTGGAGGAAGTGTGTCACTGTGTGGGTGGGCTTGGAGGTTTCCTATGCTCAGGATATGGCCCAGTGTCTCAGCCAACTTCCTCCTGCCTGCAAGATGTAGGACTCTCAGGTACCTCTCCAGTACCATGTTTGCCTACATGTCACCATGCTCCCCATCATGATGGTAATGGGCTGAATCTCTGAAACTGTAAGCCACTCCAGTGAAATGTTTTCCTTATAAGAGTTGCTGTGGTCATAGTGTCTTTTCACAGAAAAAGAAACTCTAAGACAGATGACTCAATGGCTAAGGGTGCATATTGCTCCTGAAGAAGACCTGAATTCAATTGCCCACACCTTCCTCAGGCAATTCATAACTGCCTGTAACTCCAGCTCCAGGGAGATTTCAGGTCTCCAAGAACACTTACACATGCAAGCATATACTCATATATGTAACATGAGTTTTTCTTTGCTGGGTTAAGTCCCACAGCCCTTCTCTGCCCCAAAGAAACACACAGACAGTATATTAATTATGAAACTGCTGGCCGCTGGCTATGGCTTCTTATTGGATAGCTCTGTCTTAAATATTAACACATTTTCTAATAATCTAAGTATTTCCATGTGGTCTTATCTTACCAGAGAAAAAGTCCGGGCCTCTTACTCCATTGGGGCCTACATTGCATCTGTTCAACGTCTCCACAGAGAAGAGAAAGAAGAGAGCAATTCTGGTTTGTCCCTGCTTATACTCTGATTCTGCCCAGCTACGTCACTTCCTGCCTGGCCAATCAGCCAATCAGTGTTTTATTCATTAACCCATAAGAGAAACATATACACAGAAGGACTTCCCCCATCACATACAGACTAGTACACACCATTTAAAAATAAAAATAAAGGCCAAGTATGGTGACACTCACCTTTAATCCCAGCACTTAGGAGGCAGAGCAATGCATATCTCTGTTGAGTATGAGGTCAGCCTGGAGTATAAGTTCCAGGCCAGACCAGGCTATAGAGACCCTCTCTTGGAAAGAAAAGGAAAAAAAAGAAAAGAGTAAAAACCCTCGTAAGTAAAATAATATCTTTATTTAAAGAACAGTTGAAGTGGCTGCATAACTTTGAGGTTCAGATGTCTTCCCTGTAATTGGATAATTGCCCCATAGAGTTGTGTGAAGATACAAATGAGAAGATACATAGAAATAACTAAGGCAGAAGTTCTAAAGTTTGAAAGCCTTAATTCATTTAGCTATTTTAATGTTGTAGTTCTTAGTACTAAACCTTGGTCACAGTGCCCCCATGTGCCCATGCAATATACTATTTCTGACCTTCAAAGAAATATCTCACATTAGCATACTTGAAATGAAAATTTTAGGGCTATTTATTTTACAGTTACATTTTATATAGACTATGAGGATTAAACAGCTTTAAACACTCAGAACACAGAAACAGAGGTTAAGGCCAAGAATCCTGAGGTCAAGGTCATCTAGTCCACAAAACAAGACCTGGTTGCAAGACAGGGAAGGGAAGAGGAAAAAAGGGGGATGGAGAGATAGCTCAGTCAATAAAACCCTTGGTGAGAACCTGAGTTAGATCCCAGAACCCAAGTAAGAAAGCAAAGCAAAGCAAAGCGGGGTACACACCACTCCTGTAGTCTGAAAGTCTATCTGAACTGGGAAGCTCTCTTCATTCAGTTAGAGACTCTCTCAAAAACAGGAAGTAGGGATGGAGAGATGGCTCAGTGGTTAAGAGTGCTTGCTACACAACTGTGATTTCAAACCAGCACCTACATAATAAGCTAAGCACCCTGCAAAATGTCTATAACTCCAGCTCTGAGAGATTTGATGCCCTCTTCTGATAAAACATCCACCCCATCATACCCCACTCCACACACACACACACAAATAAATAAAATAGGCCCAGTAAGATGTTTAGCTGCTTGATTTCAAGCCTGAAGGTTGGGGTTCAGTCTCGAGGGACACACATAGTGGGAGAAATACCAGCTTCAATTTGTCTTTTGATGCCCCCAAACTAGTCATAGCATTTGCACTCACCCCACCACCCCCAAACACTAAATAAATTGACATAATTCTAAAAACAAATAAATAGAATGTGTATTTAAAAAATAAACAAGGTGGAGAGCACTTGAGACGTGCAGTAGTCTCCACAGGCAGCTGCACACACATGATAGTACTCTGTTAGGGCACAGTGGCAGAGGAGGCTAGAGGCAAGGTCACCCTAGGCTGTGTTAACAAGACCTTGTTACAGGTAGGAATGGAGAGGGTGGAGGGGAGATGGAAGGAGGGACAGGAGGAAGAAGGGGCACCGTCTCTCACTTTCTGTGCTCACTCTACAAAGTGCAGAAAATTCTAGTTATCCATAGTGCAACTGCCCAAACATTTTCCACGTTTTTTTTATTTTCTAAATAAATGTTTACATGCACATATAGATAGGTAAATAGGCAGATAGATAGATAGACAGACAGACAAACAGACAAACAGACAGACAGACAGATGGACAGATAGATAGATGGTTTTAATTTTACAAATTGGAATCTGTGTCTGCGCAGATTAAATTTTGGAATGAATATAAACTGTATCTTTTGCTTTTAAATGATCAGAAATAAAGTGACCCGAGTAGGAGGTGGTTTCCTGTGGTAAAAGCAGATGGTATCTTGTCACCACAATCTCTCGTGTTCTTTACTAATAGATGAACACTAGCCAGGAAATGCCTCAAAATAAAATAAGCCCAACCTGGTTTAGAAACACCATGCCATTTTGTGTAAATTAAAGGATGTCTATGAGGATACGTTTGCTATACTAGAACAACTAACGTTTTATCTAATGCAAGTAAACACTTACTCTAGAGTCATTTCTTCTGTGTATATAAATGTCACTTTTGGAGGGTAAGAAAGTATGGAATACATAAGCCGGCAATTAAATGTACTCAATTGCTTTTAAATATTTGTTGTTTTCTGTGTACGGATGTGTGTGAAGGTATGTAAGTACAGCATATGCCTGCATGAACCTATGGAAGTTAGAAGAATGAAATCAGATGCCCTGGAACTGGAGTTGCAGCCAGTTGTGAGAAGCCATTGTGGGTGCTGGGAATTGGTCTCTGATCCTCTGTGAAAGCAGCCAGTGCTCTTAACCTCAGAACCATTTCTCTAGCCCTGTATTCATTCAAAAAAAAAAAAAAGTTAAGCAAGAAGGGAAGGGGTTTGGTTACAGGCAGGAGGGGGGCACCAGGATTCTTGGAAGTTTCCTTTTCAGATAGTTTGAAGGTTGCTGTTGTGGATTTGTTGTTTGTTTGCTTATTTGGTTGATTGGTTTTGAGATAGGGTCTCCCGAGCACTGACTGGCCTAGGACTTGCTCTGTAGACGAGGCTGGCCTGGAGCTCACAGAGATCCATCTGTCTCTGTTTCCCAAGGGTGGAGATTAAAGGTATACACCATCACACCCAGCCTGACTTCATTTGGACTTTGGAGGTACATAAATACTCCACATACTCAAAAATTTTAAATAACACTAATGCAAAAAGGTAGAATTAAACCTCAAAATTCAATAAACAGCCTAAAAGCAGCATGTCTATAGACCCAATCTCACACAAAAATCATTGCACATGACTTTTAAACAGGGCATTGTGAATAAGGACAGAAGGAACTAAAAATAAATGTTGACTCTCTATGAGTGGACTTGTTGGAGCTGCAGTGTTGGCACAGTGGTTCTGTACACTTTCTGTTGTGTTGTAGGACAACATAGAGAAAATATGTTGGTGCTTTAGGAAATCAGGGTAGGAGAGAAGGGAAACAAATAAGAAATGGAAAAAATAATGGAAAACTTGATAGTGTTGATTCAGTGCAGAGATATCAGTACATACATACATACATATGTGTGCATGGGTGTGCATCCTTGCTTTTGCTTTTCTGTATCTCTTTCAACCAGTGATGGATGTTCAGAAAAAAAAAAATGAACAGATAGCATTCATTGTTTGGCTTCTAGATATATTCATCAACAAAAGAAATTCATCAACAAAAGAAATCAAGTCTGTTTGGAGAAATAATTAATTCCAGCACTGAGGTAACCAGGCAGGACAAGTACAATGTTCAGCTGGGCAGAAGCCTTAGTGTTTCCCAATCAAACCTTCCTTGCTGGGGCCCTGTTGTTGGACATAGTAACCAGCTTAAAGGGTTTTTTCACTGGGAAGATTTGGAAGTATTTGAGCATCTAAGAATAATGTCAGGAGAGCACACTGGAGACATTTCTACAATGAAGGGTTTATCTACCTCGTCTTTTCTCAGAAAGAGGCTAAAGTGAGCACTGTGGAACATCTGGGAGCCCATCGAGTGGAGGCCTTCATGCAGCCTTCCTGCCTGAGCCAGTCTGAAGGACAGCTGCAGAGCAAAATTGTGGGTCCTAAGTATTTCCCTGGACTAAAGCACAAGGGAGAGGAGGTGAAAAATCAAAAGGTTTTTCTGCCAGGCAGAGGGACTTGCAGATCTTGGCTGCCAATTGGAGCAATAAAAGTCCAGTCTTTTCCTCTTTGCATGAACTTGGAAGGGCATTTGTGGGTCCTGAGCAAAGGCTTTACACGCATGTGTTCATAGACAATGGATTTATACACATGGGTTTATAGACAGTGGCTTTATACGAGTGTGCTCATAGACTATGACTTTATACGCATGTGTTCAGAGAGAATGGGTTTTAATTTTACAAATTGGAATCTGTGTCTGCAGAGACGAAAATTTAGAATAAATGTAAACCTATATTTTGCTTTTAAATGACCAGAACTGAAACATGTCTAGGAGGGATTTCCCCTTGTAAAAAGATGGTATCCTGTCACTGTAATCTCTCCCTGTCTCTCATGTTCATTATTAATAGACAACTAAAGTGCATCGGACTCTAGTAAGAAAGGAGCCCAACCTGGTTTAGAAATGCCATACCATTTTGTGTACATTAAGAGGTGTATATGAGAATAAGTTTACCAGGACAATTAACACTTTCTCTAGTGCAAGTAAATACTTACTTTAAAGACATCTATCTCCTCTGTGTATGTAGCATGTGCTCTTTGATTCAAGCCAAGCTGCTTAAGTCAGATCTACACATACTGTCACTTCAGTCACAAAATTTAAGTGTCCCTTCTACATCTATGGTATAGGAACCCTGCAAGAGACAAAGCACATGTTCAAGGTCACCACCAAAGTAGTCGGCTTAAACATTATCCCCAAGCTCCACTCTGTTCGCTGTAGAATCCCATGACCACTGTCGTGCATCATGGAAGCAAATTCCAGTTCCAGTCAACTCAGGGATCATCCAGGAAGCAAAGGAAAGGATGGACAGTTGTTTACATTAGCTGAGAATGGGAAGCATTTGAGATACCTGCCTTTCTGTAGAGATGATAGAGACTGTAGCTGTAGACCTCTAACTCAGGGAAAGCAGAGTGAAGGGCTTAGACACCATGAGAAATACACAACATGGAGGAAGGAAGTCAGAGCTGGGGGATTTGCAATTCTAGGTGACCTTCAGTTTATATTACACCTGTGTGGAGGGAAGAATGGCAGAAAACACATGACTAGGCCCAATGGACTTGAAAAGTGTCAATATTAGGTTATATCTTTCATAGTTTTCTGGGTTCCTAGATGTTCTGTGCTGAATCTGTTGCTCATTTTCCTAGTTAAAGTTTCTATTACTGTGAAGAGACACCATGACTGAGGCAACACTTCCTCATTTAATTGGGGCTGGCTTACAGTTTCAGAGGTTCAGCTCATTATCATCTTGACAGGAAACATGGCAGCATGCAAGCAGACATGGTGCTGGAGAAGAAGCTGAGAGTTCTACATCTTGATCTGAAAGCAGCAGAGGCAGCCATTTGCCACACTGAGCATAGCTTGAGCATAGAAGATCTCAAAGCCTACTCTCATAGTGACACACTTCCTCCAACAAGGCCACCCCTACTCCAACAAAGCCACATCTCTTAATAATGCCTCTTCCTATGGTGGTCTTTTTCTTTCAAACCACCACATTCCATTCCTTAGCCCATATAGGCTAGCAGCCATATTATAATGCATAAATGCATTCAGTCCAACTTCAAAAGTCCCCATAGTCTATAAACATTCTCAAACTTACAAACTCCAAACCTGCATCTCCATGTCTGATGTCAAAGCTCTCTTCAGATCTCCAACTCCTTTCACCTTTGTCGACTGCAACACACGTCTCTTTCTTGGGGTGGTTCCACTCCCTGCTAGCAGCTCTCCCTGGGAGGTATCCCACAGCTCTGGCATCTCCAAAATCTTGGGGTCTCCAAGGCAATCCAGGTATTACCTTAACAGCTTCATACAGTGACCTCTCCAGGCCTCCATGCAGGAACATCCCTGACACATTCCTGGCCTTGGTAGCTTTCCATAGTCGTGGAGGAAGATTTTATAAGCCCTTTCTTCTATCCTTGACTCTAAAGTCAGACCCACATGGCCAAAGCTGCCAAGTTTTGCTGCTTGCTGGGCCTAGAACATGCCCCCCATTCAATTACAACTCCTCCAAAGAATAATGTTGGGTGGGGCTAGTGACAGAGGACTATAATCACAGCTACTTGGGAGACTAAGGCAGGGAAATTATTGGTTTAAGGCCAGACAGAGCTCCAGAGTAAAATCAAGGCCAGCTTAGACAAGCTAGTGAGACTCCATCTCAAAGTAATAAGAAGTCTTGGGGAATATAACTGAAATGTAAATGTTTGCCTAGCTAGTAGACACAAGGTCCTTGGCTTACTGCCAAGTACTATGGTTACCCTAGAGCAGTAGTACTCAATCTTCCTAATGCTATGACTCTTTAATACAGTTCCTCGTATTGTGATGACCTCTAACCATAAAATTATTTTCATTGTTACTTCATAACTGTCATTTTGGTACTGTTATGAATCATAATGTAAATATCCATGTTTTCCTATGGTCTTAGCCAACCCCTATGAAAGACTTATTCAACCCCCAAAGGGTCGTGACCTACAGGTTGCAAACCATTGTCCTAGAAAGGAAAAAAATAGGAAGAATGATGAGAAGGGGAGAGGGGAGTGAAGAGGAGCAGAGGGAAAAGGAGGGGAGATAGAGGAGAGAGAAAAATAAATGACCCAGAGACTGGGATTGGGGTTCAAGCTTCAAGCTGAAGATCAGAAAAGCAAAGCAGCCAGCCATTAGCTCTTACCTCTACCTCAGCTTAGACCAAAAGGGTGATCTTCAGACTGCTCCCGACTTCACTGCTCCTCAGATTCACTAAGACAGCTTTGCTCTCCTCAACATGGCTAGAGACTCACTCTCAGACTGAAAGCCTCTACCTTTTATACCTCTCAAATCCTGGGATTAAAGGCATGAGCTCTGATTCACTCTCCAATAGCCCAGGGTGGTCTTGGACTCAGAGACCCATCTGTCTTTCCCTGAGTCCTGGGATTAAAGGTATATACCACCATAGTCTGATCTCTAGAGCTTGAGGCTGGTTTGCTTTCTGAATCCTCAGGCAAGTTTTAATAAATCATAAATAATACATCACCACAGTTCCCCTTTTTGTCTAATACAAAAAGAAGGCTACAACCAATATAAGAAAAACTATATACAATAAGTAATATAAGTATATGCAATACATACTGGCAACAAGTTCATCAGCAATGTCTAGTTCATTTGCATTTGGCAAATTCAGAGAAAATACCCCATTGTTTATTGGTGAGTCCAAAGTCTTGCACTTAATTTATTTTCTATTCTAATTTGCATTATCAAATTATCTTTTTATTTCTCTTAGCCTTATATACTTTACATTTCTTTAATGAGCTTCCTTTCTGAGTCTGGTAAACAATGGAAACTATAACTATACTATCTAGTCTTCAACTCCCTCAGAAACCCAAGAAGGAAATAATATTAACTGGGTAAACAAGAAATTCTAGCAAGCTGCTTCCAAAAAATGTGAGAAATAACACAAACAGCTGGTTACCTGGACAGTCACCCAAGATTCCTCTGCAACGTTGGGTCATCCATCTTCAGTCTACCAACTAGCATATCTGACAGACCTTTCTGTGAAGCAGGATATTCTGAAGGACTGGATTACCTTGTCTTGGCAAGGTTTGCAGTCACTCTTTTGGGTGTTCTGTTTGTCCAATTTGAACAACATACTGTCAGTAGTCAAGGCAAGAGCACTTTCTTGCCCAGTGGCTACATTTCCCACAAAGAAAGTAAACTCCATGTGGAGTTTGTTCGATGCTCACCATATTCTCTGAAGTAGATTGGTGCTAGCAGGAGCAGACATGTCTCATTGTCATAAAAAATATCTATACTATTAAAACATTTTAAATGCCATATGCTGTAGATCTCTGAAGTGTTTGAAGACTACCTGTCTTTCTAAAATATATCTATTTGACCTTGAAGACATTACCTAATATGACTGCAAATTCTACTGTAATAGGTAACTAATTACTAACCTACATTTCCTTATTATATTATATAGTTGCTAATAATAACTTTCAAGGACTAGAAATTTGCATTACATTGATAAATGAGCTGTAGAGGTATAATACTTTGAACAAGATTAGAAATATATGTACAGTATGTTTTAACAACTAATTTCAATTTATATCAATATATGGTATTTGTATACAATATACAAAAGTTCAACCCAATGTTAAAACATTTAAAACTAGTAGTTGCTTGTTAAAAGTAGATTTAATAATCTACCTTTTCATCTTATATCTACATCCTCCCCTTTTCTTTTCAAGAGTAGATTCAACAATCTACCCTTTTGTCCTATCATATCTGTATCCCCACTCCCTTTCTCTTTCAGTAGAACATAAGACTCTTAATCTCAGGGTTATGGGGTTGAGCCCCCTGTTGTGGACAGAAGTTTCAGTCCTGCCCAGTCCCTCAGCCGTTTAGTCCCAAATAAACACACAGAGCCTTATGTTAATCATAAACTGTTTGGACTATTGCTCTGGCTTATTACTATGTAGCTCTTACAACTTAAATTAACCCATAATTCCTATCTATGTTTAGCCATGTGGCTTGGTACCTTTTCTCAATAAGGCATTCTCATCTTGCTTCCTCTGTGTCTGGCTGGTGACTGCATCTCTGCCTTCCTTTTCCCAGAATTTTCCTAGTCTGGTAACTCCACATTTAATTCCTGCCCAGCTACTGGCCAATCAGCATTTTATTAAACCAATACGTTTGGCAAATTTTTACAGTGTACAAGAGCATTATCCCACAGCATTGGAGGGGGAATAACGATACGAATAAATGTTAAGAATGGACAACAGTGTTAGCTGCAATGTAAGTTCCTGGATCCCACCTGTCTTACACACTGAGATTCTAGATATTGGGTGGCCTCTGACAATTTAACATTTCTACACAGCTTTCAGGCAGTGCCACAGGAAAGGACCTGTACCCTGAGTTTGAATAGCACTGGATTGCAAAACCCTGACTTTTTAAAGGATGTCTGATAACAACGCATGTTCAAGTGTGCCTATGAATATACAGTAATGAGAGAAAGATTATGGAAAGAGTATAAAAGAGAAAGCTTATCCTTATGAAAGATAAGTGTAGCTAACAAATGCACAGGCAATGATGGATTTGGGGTGGGAAAAATCACCATTTTGCAGTGCCCAGTGCAAGGCTTCCGGGGAACAAAATACAAAGTCTCAAACTATTTATCCTATCAAGTAAATTTCCAATAACTTATTAAGAACTGTTTGCAGTGTGGAGAAAGTCAGAGGATACTAATATAAAATAAGAGATCAAATGTAAGTGCCAGCAATAAGGGGACAAATGGATTTTACGACTCCCTTATAGGTACAGTAAGAGGCATGATTTCATTTGTGGAATACTCTTGCTTTTTAAAAAACACTTGTTCAGAATCCAGTAATGGAGCATTAGATGAATCCAAACTGTGGGGGCATCCTATGAACTACCAGAAGGCATACCCAGGGGCAATCACCTGTAGTCACAGCACTTTGGGAGGTGGAGGCAGAAGGATGAGCCAATCTTGATAACACAGCAAGACTTTCCAGAAAAAGAAAATGTGACCTGAACTTTCCAAAAATTTCCAGGTAGTAAAAAATCAAGAGAACATTCCAAACTAAAGACCAATTACAGTAAATTCTGGGTCAAACTGATTGTGTAGGTGATGACCTGGAGAAAATTTGATTATGAGAAGAGACAGACAGACAGACGGAGTGCAAATATGTCAAAACTGTAATGTTGGGTAATACAGGTAGAAAACAAATGTTTCTTTTACTTTTCTGTCGACTTCTCTAAAGAGTTGGAATTTTTTTTTAAGCTAAAGGAGAACTAAATGCTCTCCTTCCTACCTGTTGTAGGGTGACTCAAATGAGGGTGCTGGGATAGATGTAGGAAGAGGTCAGAGGGCATCTGTGGGGGAAAAAAGGAGGCTACAGAAAGGAAGGTATGGGTGTGTCGGATAGAAGCAAGAAACATGATCCAGTTTATTGGGGGTAATTTAACAGTGGTGGTTCCAGCAACTTCTGAAACTATACAGCTCACCACAAGAAGGGCTGTCACTTATCCAAGTCAGAGTTCTAACCGAAAAAAACTGGCTCGGAGAGGAAAAGGGATCTTCCTATAAAAAATAAATAAATAAATAAAACAGGTGACAGAGCAGAATCCCCATCCTGCCCCGTGTGGAAGCACAAGCAGTTGGTGTCCTGGGCTGGAGTAGACCACAACTGCCATTCCTCCCTTCTGGAGCCCCAGAAGACCTTACTCTAGACTTCAGACCATCTTCTGTGTTCTACAAACATCTTGTAAATACCTTTTGCCCTACACACAATTCTAGGATGTAACAGAGAACAAGACTGCTCCTAACGACTTATCTTCTAGTAAAGAAAAGAAAGAATAAGAAATAAGGAAGTCAGTAGAAGACAGGGATACTGAGACAGGAGGCTCCTTCAAAGAGGATTTGGAGTTGGATATCTCTGTGCTTTGAGTTGGATATCTAAGCAATTTAAAGAGTCAGAGCTGGGGAAATGGTGGCTCAGAAGACCCAGGTCAGATTCCTAGATGCCACATGAGGCAGCTCACAACTGCCTGTAACTCTAGCTCTAGAGAGTTGCAAGCCCTCTGGCCTCTGCAGGCACCTGCACTGATGTGCACATACCCAAACACATACACACAACTAAATAAATAAATAAATACAGAAATAAACAGGTTTGAAGTGTATCCTAAACTGGGGTAACAGGAAGTTCAAGGGCCCTGGTGCAGTCATGAGCTGGAAGTGACAAACAGACATGGAGGCAGTGGAGATGTCCTTCTCAGCCTTAATGCAGCGGGGAGGGGCTTGGTCCTGCCTCAACTTAATGTGCCAGGCTTTGTTGACTCCCCATGGGAGGCCTTACCCTTTGGGAGAAGTGGATGGGGGATGGGCTGGGGGAGGAGTAAGAGGAGAGGTGGGAGGGAGCATTGTGTTTGGAATGTAAAATAGAGAGAGAAAGAGAGAGAGACTCCTTTGGTGAGATATTCACCCCCACTCCCGTTCTTCCCACTGCCTGCTTCCCTCTGCCCATCTCTGCACCCACAGACCTGCATATTCTAATTTAAAGCAATTCCTGGAAGGCATAGTAAAATGATAAATAAACCAAACAACCATTCTTTTATATCGCTTCATTTGCCATATACTTGTATTATCTTGTACATCACTGAGTGTTTATCTTTGTGAGTTTGGTGAAGTGTTTATGTCCTCTTTAAATTCCTTGAATTCTTTGATAAAATTTTATGACAGTTTTTTAAAAAATACCTGTATTCAAAATTCCTGTGTCCCTAGGCAGTTCTCATCTGGGAACACTTCAATAGGATTAGTGGGTTAAGGGAAGACATGCTGTCTTGGTCATTTGTGATGGTTTTGTTTGGGGATGTGGCCTGGGCTGGAGGACTTTCTTTGGCTGTGTTTGTGTGTTTGTAGCTAAAGTAGAGTGGCAGTCAGCCTCTGGATTTCTTTCCCCGGTTTTGCTACAAATATTCCAGAAGAGTTCAGAAACAGACAGTCCAGGGGTGCCACCAGTGCCGTCTGTCTCTGTCTGGCCAGGGCCTGAAGATGGACACCATGGCCCCCAGCTCCTAAGGGCTCAGGACAGTGACTCTGGGGAGCTGGCTTGCCCCTATTTAGGAGAGGAATTAGTCAACCTTCAGGAAAATGTTATTGCAAGTCACTTAAACAATGCACATTCCTGGAAAATATTGGCACAGATTTTGAGGAACACTTGTTGTTGAGGAGAGAGTTTACAAAGACAGGAAAATACCACTTTATCAATTTGCCATACCTTGAGAATGTATATTCCTACTACTCCTACTACACCAATCACACATACCCAAGCTTCCAATATTTTCAATATTTTTTGAGTTTTACATCATACTAGGTTGACCTAATTCATGTTACCAAATAGCAGGAACAAAAGAGACAATCTCTGTTCAGATATTCTGCATTGAAAGAAATGAGTAGTTCCTAATTTTAAGATTAAATTAAAAACACATAAAAAAAAAAAAAAAAACTCCAAGAGGGGAGCTGGAGAGATGGCTCAGAGGTTAAGAACACTGACTGCTCTTCCAGAGGTCCTGAGTTCAATTCCCAGCAACCACGTGATGGCTCACAATCATCTGTAATGAGATCTGGTGCCCTCTTCCGGCCTGCAGGCCTACATGCAAGCAGAACATTGTATACATAATAAATTTAAAAAAAAAAAAAAAAAAACAGAGAGAGGGAGACCTTGTTTCAAAAAAAAAAAAAAAAAAAACTGCAAGAGGAGATATGCATGGGGCTTTAGTCATCTTGTGAAACTCTGAACCTTTATCATCACTGTCCCAGGGCTTCATGAAATCACCAACAGAGCTTTCTACATGTTTCTTATGTCTGTTAGCTTGCTTATCTAGTGCATTTGCCTTCTTTTTTTTCCTAAGAACTTTCTTGTTATTGAATCTATATTGCCTAGAGTTCCTCCATTCCCCTGGGATTATACCCAGGGCATCTTGAATTGCTGGTAAAGTTATTCTAGCAGTGACTTATACACCCAGCCCCAGCTCTTGTGTGCTGGAAGCTCAACTATGATAGAGAAGATAATTTGTCTCTAGAGCAACATGGTAAGGAACAGCAGAGGCCTTTCCTGGAGTCAAACACACCTGATTTCCAGTCTTGAGTCTGTCAATTTCTAAGTTAAAATTAGTGAAAAAAAAGAGAGCACAAATTTGAAAAAAAAAAAAAAAAAGGATGGAAGGGTATATGGGAAGGTTTGGAAGGAGGAAAAAAGAGGAAGAAAAGGTGTGATTATATTATTAAACTGAAAAATAAAAGAAAGGGGAGAAGAAGTTGGCTGGAGAGAGGTCTCAACAGGTAAAGGCACTTGCTGCCGAGCTTGTGACCTCAGTTCAGTGCCCAAGACTTAGGTGGTAGAAGGAACTGACTCTTCTAACCTCCCCCCACCACCACATACGCACTCTCTCTCTCTCTCTCTCTCTCTCTCTCTCTCTCTCTCTCTCTCTCTCTCTCTCTCACACACACACACACACACACACACACACACACACACCCTAATGCAATAAAATTTTGTTCTGTGTGTATGTGAGAGGGGGATGTAATTTCACCTTGTTTAGCCCTGATGCTCACATCTGTAAACTGAAATAATAGTGCCCTTTTCCCTCTCAGAGTAGTTGTAAACGTTACATGAGAAGATATGGGAAAGTGTTTATCCTGATGACTGGTGTACACAGTTTTAAACCAAGAGTCACCAGTATCATACATATGTCATACTATGAAGCCCAAAAGGATCTTTGCTGAGCACATAATATCTACAAGGAGAAAAGAAAATTTTAGGGGAACCTAGGAGGCAACAACCTTGACTTATTTAAGATTTACCTTTATTTTTAGTTCTGTGTATATGTATGTGTGTGCCACATATGTACTGGTGCCCAGAAAAGGGTGTCAGATCCCCTAAAACTGGAGTCCCATGTAATTGTGAGCCAGCCAACATGAGTTAGAAACTCATTCAAGGCCACTGGAAGAGCAGCAAGTGCTCTTAACCTCTGATCCATCTCTCCAGTCCTACACTCAACTTATTAGGCCTTTATTTTCCCTTGTCATCTCAAGATTTATGGCCAGTGGGGTTGCTATGGAGCTCAGTGGCATTATCCTACACCAAAGGAGCCTCACTGGGGTGGAAAGGGGGAAAGTGTCAGTCCCAGGGCCTCTCTGGAAGCTCTACTTCTCTCATGGAATTCCTCAGTTCCTTTGCCACCTAACCACCCACCCCTTCCCTTGGTCATGATGGCTTTGGAGAATCACCTAGTGATGAGAAATTTTCTCGACTAACCTCCACCTGAGTGGGGTCCCTGGTGGTTAAACACCCTCTTCAACTCCCTCTCCTACAAGAAGTGTTTTCCTGTTTCCCTGGGTGTCTCTCCTGCACTAACTTGCAGTGCTTACTGCCTTGCTCAGCTACCAGCTGCGTGTCACTGCATCCGGTGAACTGTAAAGTGTCTGGGAGCAAAGTCTGGCTTCCTGTTTGGACAATACCAGGAGCACCTGTGATCCTAGGTAATGGGCCTGCTGAACTGCCTTTCCACTGAGACTGGTCCGGAGGCTCAGCTCGGTCTACTTGCAGAACCCCTCCTCTGAGCAACTGATCTGAAGTTGTTTAAGACTCACTCTGTGTGTGTGTGTGTGTGTGTGTGTGTGTGTGTGTGTGTAAGAGAGAGAGAGAGAGAGAGAGAGAGAGAGAGAATACCATCAATATACATTGTATGAAATGCTCAAAGAATAAAAAAATATATTTTAAAAAAGAATCAGTGAAGGAAATTATCAGAAATAGATTTCAAAACGCTGGCAGGTTTGGGGCTGGGGTGGGGGAGTTTTGTTTAGAAAACAAAGATTTTGAAGAGGGCAACATCAACCTTTCCCTCTCCATAATTTAATTTTTTTCTCACCACTCAGTTATTACCCAGGAACAGGGTAGAAATTCAGTACTGTAACAATGCAACAGCTGGGGACCATTTGAAAGAATCCTGACTGTATAAGCAGACAGTTATTACTCTGGTGGTCATATAAAATTAGTAAACATTTATCCAGTTCGAAACATGACTTTCAAATCATCCAACACGTTAACCTTTTCAAAAAATAAATTCTTCCATCTCAATGACCATTACCCCATAGTTTTCTATAAAGTTCCTTCTTTAGCTGGACGGGGTGAAATCAACCTCCGGAAAAGTTTAGTAACTCAGTAACTCACTTTTTCACTGTACATGGGAAATAAAACAGAATTCCCATTTCCACGACATCATTGTCTTTCTGAGGCTGAGACGGCCCCGCAGCCTCATTTCTGCTTGAAGAATGCTAAAGTGTCTCTTGTCTTCAGGTGGCTTTTCACAAACTCGGTTAATTTCCTGAAGCCGGCATCCAGCCCTTCTCCGGTGACTGCAGAACAGGGCTGCACGTACCAGTTTCGGTTGCTGCACAGCTTCTTCACCTTGAACATCCTGGTGATGTCCTCTGCGCTCAGAGCGCCGGGCAAGTCTTGTTTGTTGGCTAATATGACGACCGGCGCGTTTTTTATGTGTTCATTCTTCAAAATGTGCTTGAACTCTCTGCGGGAGTCCTCGAGTCGCCGCTTGTCGTCAGAACAGTCCACCACGTACACTAGCCCGTCTGCGTTCTCACAGTAGCAGTCCCAGACAGTTCGCATCTTTTCCTGTCCTCCAACATCCCACACGGTGAGCGGAAGACCGCTGGGAAGCTGGACCATTTCCACGTTGAAGCCGATGGTTGGGATGGTAGTGAAAGTCTCAGCAAGCTTTAACCTGTACAGCAGGGTAGATTTCCCAGCCGAGTCAAGTCCCAGAAGAAGAATGTGGGCTTGCTTGCCTGTGGGATTTTTGGAGCTCTGCAATCCCATTTTGGGCCTTTTCTTCCTTAAAGATCTTCTTTTCTGGCCAGAGACAATGGGTCGGTCCTTCCCAGGTCTTTCATGGAAATGTTTAGGAAGAAAGAGTAAGTGCCACAGTTGTAGCCTGAGAACAGGTGCCTGCCTTCATTTATATTATCGACCTGATTACAGGCAAACAGGGTTTTATTTGCAGTTCCAGCCAATCCTGAAGAATCTGTGGGAGTAACCAGCAGGTATCACAGTGGCTCAAAGGGGACATTCTTCCGGAGTGAGTAGGATTAGGAGTGGCCTGCTGCTGCAGCTTTAGTCTCTCGGGTGCATAAGTTTAGAGGAAATCAAAGACAGACTTTCACCGCCAGTGCAGGGCGAACAAGACATTTTGTGTTAGCCAGCGTTAACTGAACTTTGTAGAGCTATCTTATTCAGCTGTAAATAAGTACCGGGGCTGTCTAAACGTCTGGAGAGTTTATCTCCCGTATCTACACGCTGCTTCCTCTTACCAGTAGGAAACTTTGAGCCCTCCAACCTTCGTCTCCTAAGCAGAGCATCACTTCTTGACTCTTCCAGGCAGGGAATTTACACTATTCACAAAACCAAGTTTGACCCGGGAAAATTTTTTACTCATACACTTTTCAATAAAGCAGACTGACTGAAGCTGGCAAACTGAGTACAAGTATTTATCTCCTCTCGTTCCCAGCACTTCACCAGAGTGATGGTAAAGGGAAAAGGGAGCATGCAAAGTCATTAGAGTCCATCGGAGGGCAGGATTTTTTTTTTTTCTGCAGATTTTTTTTTTTAATTAGAAACAAGATTGTTTTACATGACAATCCCAGTTCCTTCTCCCTCCCGTCCTCCCCTACCATCCCCCCCAACTAAAACCCTACCTATCACATATCCTTTCTGCTCCCCCTGGATGGTGAGGCCTTCCATAGGGTGTCATCAGAGTCTATCGTATCCTTTGGGATAGGGCCTAGGCCCTGCCCCGTGTGTCTTGGCTCAGGGAGTATCCCTCTATGTGGAATGGGCTCCGGAGGGCAGGATTTTAACAGTGATTCCGGAAAATAGAAAATGGCGGAAGATGAGAGATAACTGGCCCAGTGGGGTAGAGCTGAGGCTTGGGGGTTGTTGCACTGGAGAAAGGCATCAGGAAGAGAAAAATAAAATACTCCTAAAGCAATAAACTGGTAAGATAAAAAAGGAACTTAGAAAACAAAGACCAATTCCCGAAAACTTATTTTGAAGAGTAGATATTTTAAAGCCAGTTGGTGGTGGCTCATGCCTTTATTCCAGCACCCGGGAGGCAGAGACAGGTGGATCTCCGAGTTTGAGGCCAGCCTGCTCTACAGAGCAAGTTCCAGGACAGCCAAGGCTACACAGAGAAACCCTGTCTCGGGAAAAAGAAAAGAAAAAGATATGTTAGAAACTGTATCATAGGTTAAAGGCAAACATTAAAGGAATGTCACTGAGAGCAGAAAGTGAAGAAGAAAACAGGGTGAGGATCAGCCTCAGTCACAGTCCAGGACAGTTCTGAGCCTTATTCCTCAGAAGATAGAAGCACGCCAGGAGAACACTGTCAAGTAAACAATATACAAGTGTTTCCCAGTGCTAAAGAATGAACTCTGGGCTGGGTTGCTCAGTGGGGGACTTCATTTGCCACACAAGTCTCTGTGAAAATAAACAATGAAATCTCTAGATGGAAAGAGGCCCCTCAATGCTTAAAGATACAATTTTTACGAAAGAACTTTCTTGAAGCCTATGGTATACATGTTTTACTTTTACTAAAAATTAAAAAAAAAGAAAAAGGAAAAATTTTTGAGATACACTACGGTGTGCACACAAAATACACATGTAAAGAAATGAGAACCTGGAGAGATGGCCCAGAAGTTAAGAATACTTGCTGCTCTTGCAAAGGAATAGTTTGGTTCTTACCACATCTTTGGACAGCTCACAAACTGCCAATAACTCCAGCTACAGAGACCTACTACCTTCCTCTGGCTTCCCCCAGCATGCATGCCCATGACATACACATTCACATAAATAAAAATACAAAGAAAATAAAGTTATGTAAGTAGTTTTACAATTTAAATTTTTAACCAACTCACTATGTCTCAGCAATGAAGGATACTGTAGCCATCTGTTCAACAGATAGATGTAAAGGCAGAATATGTGATTGAGAGATAGAATGCCTGCTCTGTGAACCACCCTTTGCTAGATGCCAGCCCACAAAGATAAATTAGATCTGCCTTTAAACGCCTTTCATTGGTGGGAAGACAAAGAATGTACAAATAAATGAAAAGCACATAAATGAGAAAATGATACACTCCGTAAGAAAGGCTAAGTATCTGGATCTTCAGAGATTGTTTCGGGGTGGAAGAGAATGGTAGGGTGAATTTCAAACATGGAAAAACATGGAATAGAGATAGAAAAACAACAGGTTGTTCACAGGTTGTTGTTGCTGTTTGTATAAACCTGTAAGTGTCCCAAGAAAACCAGCTAAATCTAACCTGTTGTGCATGAAATAAGACAGGTCCAGACTCTTCAGTTATGTTCAAGTCACGACAGAAGTAGAAGTAAGTAGAAGAAAAGGAAGAGGGGAGAACATTAAAAGTGCAACGTGTGGTGTGATCCTCTAAAAGATACTCTACAAAAAAAAAAAAAAAATACCGCTTAAAAAAAAAAATCAATGAAACAACACCAGCAAGGCAGGTGGATCTCCGTTAGTTTGAGGCCAGTCTAGTCTACATAGCAAGTTCCTAGGCCAGCTAGAGAGACACAGTGAGACTCATTTCAAAAAGAGGAAAAATAAGTAAACAAATTAAATAAGTTAGTAGGTGTAAGTATTGGGGAAGTTGTGGAATATTTGTTACATTGGCTGGGACTGAGGATATATGTCTCAGTGGGTAATGTGTTTGATGTACAAGCTCTAAGGTCTGCTAGAAACCCTGACTAAGACACCATCCTCCCAATAAAGTTAAACAAGGGGAAAATACAGCACAAGACAGGCAGTCTGAAGGCTATGGTTGGAACCTGAGAGGGGCCATAGCAACTTTACCCTGATGAAGGATTTATATCAGAACAGTGGTTCAGGCATCTTTGGCCCCAACAATATGTGAAGTCTGACTAGCCAGCAAGCAGCAGGGGGCCAACAAAAACAACAAAGCAGGGCTCTGTAACCCAGACCACCATTAACCTAACTGGTTCCCTTTCAACTTCACTGAAAAAAAGCAGTGGGCGAAGGTCTCCTTTGCTTTAGAGCTCTTCATCTCTATAATCCAAGTTAACTCTGGTGAGCACTGGCTATTTGCTATTTTCCAAATAGGTAACGGTCCATCCCTTAAGAAGTAACTGAAGGTTGTACTATATTTTTGTAATCTTTAAAAATGGGGCTGGAAGGGGGAGGAGCTTAGTCTTGCCTCAACTTGCTAAGTCATGCTTTGTTGATTCCCAAGGGAGACCTTACCCCATCTGAATGCAGATGGAGGAGTGGGGGGGGGGGGTAAAAGGGCAATGGGAAGAGGAAGGAGGGATGGGGTTGGTATGTAAAATAAATTTTTTAAATGATGAATATACAGAAGGGGTGTGGAGAGACGGTTCAGCTGTTAAGAGTGCCTGCTGCTCTTCTAATACCCACTGTGAGTGGCTACAACTGCCGGTAATTCCAGCTGTAAAAGATCTGACCTCCTCTTCTGGTGTCTGTAAGTGCTTGTATACTCATGGCACACACACACATACACAAAAAAGAACAACTATTTAAAACATTTAAAATGTACTTTATATGTAGTTTCGTTCTTTTTGATGAGAATTTTTTTATCTTTAAATCATCTAAACCTTTAAAACTCGGTGTGATTACTAACTGCACTCTTGTCTATTTTTCCTCTTTTAGTTCAGGTGCACATATAATTTACATGCTTTCTTGCATGTCCATCACACTTATATTAAAGTTGGACATGGTGGTATACACCTATTGAAGGGACCAGCCCCCCATTTCGGCAGCCATGACAGTAACACATGCTCGCTATGACTTTGTCTTAATCACTGGAGGTCAGATGCCTGCCTCCTGACAAGGAACCAATCAGAAGCTAGCTGGTGGCGCTATGCTTTACGACCCTGGATGTACTTTATGGACAATCGCACAGCAATGACGCACAGAGCATAGCAACCACCCTGGGAGGGCCTATGGGCCATAACAACAGTTGGCCAATCAACACAGGACAAGCCCTCCAAGTCTGGAGGCACACCAATCATGAGCCTTTGCGTACCCCTAGACACTCCCCTTACACTGCCCTATAAGATCTCTCTCTGCGAGCTGTCTTTTGCGAGCCATCCGCCATGGTGGGTAGGTGAAAGACCCGAGCTAACATGGGGTTAGCTGGTTAAATTACAATAAAGCCTCATGCAGTTTGCAGCAAGCTCTCGAATCTGCCTGGTGATTGGGGTGACCGTGGTCGTGGCCTGGGACCCCAGATACCTGAGTTTTCCGGGGGTCTAACACTATAATCCTAGCACCTGGGAGATTGAGTTTAAGGAGCCTGAGCTATATAGCAAGACTATAAAAAAAAAGAAAGAAAGAAAGAAAGAAAGAAAGAAAGAAAGAAAGAAAGGAAGGGAGAAAGAAAGAAAGAAAGAAAGAAAGAAAGAAAGAAAGAAAGAAAGAAAGAAAGCAAATGGACAAAACTCTTGTACTGGATACAAAGTGTTCCTGTACCTAACACAAAATACCGGCAATGTGAATATACTCCAAATAATCTCCACTCTCAAGGAACTAGCTCTAGGGCTGGGCATGAGGAAAGATGAGAACAGGAACGTAAGGAAGCAAAGAAGTTGTGAAAAGGAGGGTAAAAACACACTGTGTCCAGCTGAGAAAATGGGTGACAGATGAGTAAGAACAGAGGAAGCTGCTGGTCCGTGCCGAGCAAACTTGGCCCTCAACTCATCTCTCAGCCCGAACCTGGACAGCTTGGAAAGCTGAAGGCATGCTAAAAATGAGCAGGTGAGGAAATAAGTGTGAACGGAACTGACCTGCAGAAAATGGCTGCATGATCTCACAAGGACGATCACTTGAGACTGGCCTGGCCTGAGAGCAAGCCTGAGTCAGATTCAGGATGAACACTTTGACCAGTGAGCAACTTCTCAAGTGAATCAACTGGCATTGTCTTAGTCTTCTAGAGAAGAGTGGTAAGAGGGCAGCTTGGGATCACAGCGGGTGCTGGGTGGCCTGTCATGGCTTCATGGAGGTTCAAGGTCAAGGCATTTCACTGAGTTCACTTTCCAGGTCTCCCATGCCCTTGCTTTTCTCCCTTTTCCTTCTCACTTTTGATTTCCTTCTTTCCCCTGTCTTCTTTCCAGCTAAGGGCATATGAGTAAGTTGCCAGGAATAATAATTATTTTTTAAGCATTGGATTACTAGACTTTATTACAAGCTAAATAAACATGGTTTTCCCAGCTAAGGCAGAGGTAGATGGATCTCTGTGAGTTCGAGGCTAGCCTGGCCTACAGAACGAGTGCCAGAACGGCTAGGGCTACACACAGAAACCCTGTCTCAAAAAACAAAAACAAAAACAAAACAAAAAACAGAAACAAAACATGTTTTCACCCCATAACTTGGGTTTGGGCTTTATTTTTGTTTTATGATGTTTTTTCTTGAAAGTAGCCCCACTCCTTCTGGGATGAGTTGTGTTGTAGCCTGATACCAGCTTTATGCTTGTGGCAGACATAATGTCAGTGTGCTGATTAACTTAAAAGTAATCCAACCTGGATGACTTAAGCCTGTAACCCCAGCACTGGTGAGGCAGAGGGAAGAGAATGGTTAAGTCTGATTGTGCTGACGCTACATAGATTCTGTCTCAAAACAAACAAAAAACCCACAAACAGAAACATGCACGCTAACAAAAGTGAATCATTCTGCCCAAAATTACAGTTGGGGGGGATTTATTTATATATTTATATTTAGGCTTTTTTTGTTTTGTTTTGTTTTGTTTTTATCTGTGCCTCTACCTGTGTGGATATGTACCTGTGAGTGCAGTTCACGTAGACACATCAGGTACCCTGGAGCTGGAGTTTCAGGTGGTTGTGAGCCGACTCATGTAGCTGTCAGGAACTGAACTCAGGTCCTCTGTCCTCAGCAACAGCCTCAAGTGCATCCTAACTGCTGAGCCATCTCTCCAGCCCCTACACTATGTCTAAAGAGCATCAAGCTATTAGTTGGGGGAAAAAAAGAAACACCAACCAAAACAAAAGTACATTTCTCTCATGCCCATATAATTTTCATTAAAATCTATATTTCTTAGCAGCAAAGACGCTGAAACTGCAAACTATCACTGACACCTATCATCAAATACAAGCAATGACATTTAAGAACTAAAAATACTCAAAAGAAATAGCTGTCAGGTTTTCATAAAGACATCTATATGGCCAAGAGAGTTAACTTTTGCATTCTTCTTTTACTAGAACAAAAACTTAGGTGATGGCTTGCTGGCCCAGCCAAAGTTGAACCTGTAGTTTTCTTTCCCAGGACTCGCTGCTAGAAGCCAAAAGACATTGGACATTGTTAGCACTTTCTGTTTTATTTCTTTTGAGAACTTTTGACTAAAAAATCTAAAACTTAAAAAATGTATTAGTCGATATCCATCTAAATCTCAAAGCTCTATCATGAAAGAGGAAAAGCAATGTTTGTTCACATGATCATGCAGGGAAAATTCATCTTCAGCCATTTTCAATGTATTCTAATTAAATGATTTAAAAGTATTAAGGAGGCCTGGAAAGATGGCTTAGAAGTTAAGAGCACTGGCTGCTCTTCCAGAGGTCCTGAGTTCAATTCTCAGCAACCACATGATGGCTCACAACCTTCTATAATGAGATTTGGTGCCCTCTTCTGGCACCTTGCATGGTATACATGCAAGCAGAATATTATATACATAATAAATAAATAAATCTTTTTAAAAAAGTATTAAGGAAAGATAACTATATCTGAGTGAAAGCTAGAACTTTCAGAAACAAAGATGCTATATTCTTTTACTCTTTCCTATACCTTTAAAAAGTCCTATGATAAGCATGAAAGTAACAATGGCAGTCATAAAAAGATTGATATGATGAACATGCTTTGGTCCTCAAAGCCCTTCAAGGATATGCCAAAGTATACAACCAAGTTAAACACTTATGCAATTGTCCATGTACTAATACACCCAGAGGAAGGTTCTGATAAGAATTTTAAAGGGAATTTAAAATTTAAAAATAACTAGTAATAAAGGAAATAGTTAAGTGCGATGGAAAAGCAAATGTTATTACAATTAAAGAGACAGTGATCCAGTAAGTCAAGCCACCCAGGAAATATGGGGCTGGGAAGACAACCCAGTGGTAAGAGCACTTGGGCTCTTACAGAGGAAGGAAGTGCATTTCCCAGCATCCACACAGGGCAGCTCACAGCCACCATAATTCCAGCTCCAAGGAATCTACTGCCCTCTTCTGGCACTTTAGGGCACCCACAGACAAGACACAGACAAACACAAACACAAAAGTAAATCATTAAAGAAATAGAGCAGAGGCTGGAGAGATGGCTCAGGGGTTAAGAGCACTGGCTGCTCTTCCAGAGGTCCTGAGTTCAATTCCCAGCAACCACATGGTGGCTCACAACCATCCGTTATGACATCTGGTGCCCTCTTCTGATGTGCAGATATACATGGAAGCAGAATGTTGTATACATAATAAAAAAATAAAATCTTTTAAAAAAAAATAGGGCAGCCCCTAGACCCTATGCCATTGCTAAGGGTCTCAGGATTTTTCTTTCCAGCAATATGAAGCAAGGGTCAGATGAGATGATTATTTCATCAAAGATTCTGCACTTACCTTTTATTCTGTATTAGAGGCCATCTTAACTCATAGTAAATTTAACAAAACAGTTAAGTCTAACTGAAGCATGAGAACTTTCAGCATTTGGATCAAACACTCCAAAAGTAAATGAGAGTCCCAGATTCGGGGTGGGAAAGCACTGGAATTTTCAGGTGTTTAAGTCTAGCACAGACTTCACGCTCAGTCTTGGCGTCTAGTCACAACTGTATCCTTTTCTTTAGGCACAAATCTGCACAAGTTACTTAATCTGTCTGCCCCTGGGGTTATAATAAAGAATAAGTGCCATATGAACCAGCCGAGTATAAATCATGTCAGTAAATGGTTGGAGGAAGAGCAGATAGGTTCATATTTGCTGGCCAGATGAGATGCACTGACAGGCTGTTTTGAGAGTCTAAAGTTATCTCAGTTCTACAGGGCAGAGACACGACTTCAAAGAAGGACTCACTGAATCACAGTTTCATGGTATTTCAGTCTATTAAGGTGGGGACGAGAGTGGGTGGCTTAGTCCATGTCAGCAGGAGTGTGATGCTGCTGGCCACACCACTAAGGCAAATAGTAAGCAGTCAAGAATAGTATACTTGAAAGAGTCTATCACCAATATCCTACTTCCTTTGCAGGTTACAACCTCCCCAAACAGCTCACTAGCTGGAGACCAAGTGTTCAAACATCTGAGCCTACAGGGACATTCCACATCCAGCAGAGAACTCATTTCCACCTGCCCTGAATGTTGGAGAGAGCTTGCTGCTGTGCTTGCTGTAAACTCATTGTCAAACAACACTTCCCAAGTCTATTGCCCCTCCTCCCCATAGCTGAAGCCAATTGATTGCCCCCTCTTTTTTTTTTTCTTAATGCTCAATATGATCTGAGAAGACAAGCAATTAATCAGCTCCAATATTGTAGACCAACAGAATTACCCCAACCATTAGTCCTGTATTGTCCCGACCACAGGATGTCAACCTGGGGCAAGAGTGTCAGGGATAGAGAATGGTCAACATGGGGCAAGAGTGTCAGGGATAGGGAATGGGGACAAGAGGCGCAGAAAGAACGACCACAAGACAGGACTCTGATCAACTGGAAAACTTTACTTTTCTCAGGCTAGCCTATATAATCAGGGTATGGGGGGAGGGGGCAGAATGGGTTGTTTGTGCACCAGGTGTTAGTATAGACAGGATATGAGGAAGCCACAAAGAGGATGTTTCCAAGGGTAAAGAGTTCATGAGTAAGAGGTCCAGGAAGGGGTTGCCTAGGTGACTGAGCCTGCGGGTGGAGAACTGGGTCAAGTTGTTTCTTTTCTTGAGCTGAGGTTCTAAGGAGCTGCTATGTAAAGGTTAACTATGTGGCCTGCCAAGCATGGCCTAGGATCTCATGCCAAGTCCTGAGATTTGGCTCCCAACACAGTATAACATGGTATTCGTTTTCCTTTTTTTTTTTTTTTTTTTTTTAAAGATAGAGTCTCTCTGTGTAGCCCAGTGGTTCTCAACCTTCCCAATGCTGTGACCCTTTAATACAGTTCTTCATGTTGTGGTGACCCCAACCATAAAATTATTTTGTTGTTACTTCATTACTGTAATTTCGCTACTGTAATGAATCATAATGTAAATATTTGATATGTGACCTCCAAAGGGGTAACAATCCTTAGGTTAAGAACATCTGACGTAGCCCTAGCTGTCTTGGAACTTGCTATGTAGACCAGGCTGGCCTTGAATTTAAAGAGATCCACCAATGTCTGCCTCTCAAGCACTGGAATTACAGAAATGCACTACCATGCCTGGCATTTTTCATTTTGTAAACAATGCTGGACTTTGTCTCCAAGAGGATGAAAGTCTCTCTCTCTCTCTCTCTCTCTCTCTCTCTCTCTCTCTCTCTCTCTCTCTCTCTCTCTCTCTCACACACACACACACACACACACACACACACTATGGTGGTTTGAAAGAAAATGTCCCCCAAAGGGAGTGGCACTATTAGGAGGTGTGGCCTTGTTGAAGGAAGTGTGTCACTGTGGGGGTGGGCTTTGAAGCCTCGTATGCTCAAGCTACATTCAGTACAGTATACAGTTCACTTGCTGCTCCCTGTGGATCAAGGTGTAGAACTCAGCTCTTTCTTCAGCACCATGTCTGCCTGCATTTTGCCAGCCAAGATGATAATGGACTAAATCTCTGAAACTGTAGGCCACCCCAAAGAGAGTCTATGGTCATGATGTCTCTTCATAGCAATATAAATTCTAACACACACACACACACACACACACACACACACACACACACACACTAATGTAATAAAAGTGTTTTTGTAATCCTAGTGCTATTGTTCAGTCCTCCACTAGATAACAGGCTCCATGTACTTCAATACCTGACCAACACAAGTGACCCCAAACTAGCGTTGCCATCCCTAAAACCCCTTCAGGATAAACACTTATTAGCTAACAGTTAACCACTACTTTTTTTGAGACAGGTTAACTCTATAGTCCTGGTTGTCCTCAAACTCACTGTGTGGCCCTGGCTATCCCAGAACTCACAGAGAGATACCTGCCTCTGCCTCCCAGGTGCTAGGATTAAAGGAATGTGCCACTTATTCTCAGCACCAAGAACTTTTTATCTGTTGAGTATAGGATTCTCATCATTGCTCACACTGGCCTCTCCATCATTTTTCTGTATAGCAACACTTTACTCAATACTTCTCCAGTAAAACATATACACAGAGCTTATTAGGAAAATATTTACATTAATTCTACTATAAAGTGTAAACAGCTTTGTTTGTTTTGTTGAATAGAATCTTATGTAGCCTGAAACTCACTCTAGAGTCAAGGATGACTTGAACTTAGGATCCTCCTTTGTCTACCTCTCAGGTGTTGGGATCACAGGCTTGAGCCACCCATACCCACTGGGCTGAAAGTTCAAATGTTTACAAGGGAGATCTAAAGTTCATAGAAAGTTTGTATCATAGGATTGTCTCTCTATTCCATTATTGACATTTTTATCTTTTTAGTTCCAAGGGTTGGCAGAAATCATTATTTACTAAGAAAATACCTTTATGCCAGAAATTAGGCAAATATTTATTAATCCCTATGTGCCAGGACCTAGGACAATGGGCACTGTGATTAAGAGAGCCTTATGGAGAATCTGTGGCTCAGTCTCAAGTCAAGGGAAACTTTCTTGGAAGCTGTATTAGTGCTAAGTCTGAGGCCAGCAAATCAGGCAGCAGAGAGGCACAGGGAAATTCAACACCTTTGTGATTACTTGGCCCTCTATGGAGGCTTCTCAGAGCCCACAGCTCTCCTTACCTAGGGAACATTCCTCCTGCGAAGCAGTGCTTCCTTGGGGATTTGAACAGAAAGGCCCTGAAGGCATCTTAACACCTTTTGTGTTTCAATCAAAGTCTCATCTGTGGGTGGAGGGTTCCCCTACTCTCTGGGTTATGTGCAGGAATCAGAAAGAAGGCCTAACCATGATTCTCTCAGCTTGATGATTAACTCATTGCACTTCCTCATCTCACTAATAGCTGCTTTCTCACTCACTTACAATGGTCTCCAGAATCATATACTCCAAACTCCTCCCAAGCAAGCTACTGGCACAGCCTAGTGTGCCATCAGGCCTGGTTTTCACAAAGGAAGGAAAAGAAATTAGCCACCCAGCCGTAAGCCAGAACACCAAATAAACACAAATTTTAAAGATTTATTTTACTTTTAATGTTGTATATGTGCTCATGTCTGTGTTGGGGTATATCCACACAAATTCAGGAAGGCAGATGTGTCAGATACATGGAGCTGGATATACAGACGTTTTGGCTGGGAACCAAACCTGGACGCTCTAAAGGGTAGCCTGTTATCCCATGAGCCATCTCTCCAGGCTCTTATAAACAAAACTTAATATTAAAATGTAATTAATATATTATTTATATTAAATGTACTAACACCACTGAGCCCAAAACAGTAAGGGAGTCATCAAAAAGTCTATGTCTAAGTAAAAAAAAAATAATTACAGATGGCAGCTGGGTGGTGGTGGCACACAACTTTAATTCTAGCACTTCCTAGGCAGAGAGACAGGTGGATTGCTCTGAGTTTGAGGCCAGCCTGGTCTACAGAGTGAGTTCCAGGACAGCCAGAGCTACACAGAGACACCCTGTCTCAGAATAAGCAAAACAAAACAAAACTACAGATGACATGTCTATCTAGAAAACTCCAGAGACTGGGATGACTAGCCAGCCACACCCATCAGTATAGAAAGTACCATTCCTCTTAGCCAACATTAAGGAGAAAGGTTTCCACCCCCAGCAGTGATAGTAACTATAAATTACCGAGACATATTCTCACATATTCATACATGCAGAGAATCTGTATGAAGGAAATAACACATTTTCATAGCTGTTCTTAAAAATAACTGAATACCAGAAGAGGTGTAGCGTTGCAAAACAAACAAACAAACAAAAACAAAAAACCAGCTTGCTGCTAATTTATGGGTTAAATTCAATCCTAATAGAGCATCTAATCATACAAGTTCCTAAGCTGTGGAGATGTGAAGAGCCCCTCATGTCAAGGGTGAGCAGGAAGCAGGAGAGGAAATACACAAACTGTATCACATCCGATAATCGAAAGTGCTGCTGGGGAATGACGGTTGACTAAAAAGGGCAGGCAGGAGACGGGACTCTCCAGTGACTAGGATCCTGGGGGAGGTGGCAGGCAAAGTCAAATGTGAATTATGACAAAGAACAGAAGTGAGAGCAGAGGCCCTAATGCTACGCTGATCACAACCAGCTAAGAGACAGAAGACCAAGGCTGCGGCCAGAACCTTGTCAAACAAGGGAATTCTGGAGGAGATGAGACAGCGTTACTAGAAAGGTCAGTTGTGCAGAAATTGTAGGTCACAGGGAGAAGTTGGTGTTTATTCCCGATTCTTCTGGGAAACCACTGTGACAATTGTGAGCAGGGAAACATCTACTGAGGACTATCCTGACTGCTGTGTGGTGAGGGTAGACAATGTGGAGAAAGGAAGTCCAGTGTCATCCTAGGTGGAGATGATGGCTAGGGGAGCAGGGGACCAGGGCAGCAGGGGAGGAGGAAGTGCAAGGTCACCATGTACACTGGGAGCATCCTGGGGGACTTGCTGGATAGGGGTGTGTGTGTGTGTGTGTGTGTGTGGTGTGTGTGTGTGTGTGTGTGGTGTGTGAGAGAGAGAGAGAGAGAGAGAGAGAGAGAGAGAGAGAGAAGAGAGGGAGGAGGAGGGAGGGAGGGAGGGAGGGAAGAGACAGAGAGAGAGTCCATTGGGTTTGTTTTGGTTTTTATCTAAACAACAGAGAGGATGATGCTACTACTTACTGAGGGATGGAGGAAAAGGCTTTAGGAAGGAAAACCAGAGCTAAAATGCTAGGTCTTTAAGAAAACTTGGCAAGCAGACAGAAGAAAAAGTGAACAAAAGGAAACAAATACAACCATGAAAAATAAGCAATATTTTCTTAAGTCAAGCCAGGTAGGAAATATACCTGCCATATTTGACAAGTAAAACACACATACACATAACTTTTCATGAAAATGTTTACAGAAAGCTCAAAGAATACAGACAGATTCATATACAAACTCTGTCTATATGCCATTATGTCAATGTGTTCTTTAAAAGAATTCTTTATCTTCAACTTTCTTTTGCAGTCAGAGGCGATTACAAATTAAGAAACAGGTGAGCAACAGGCAAGGGAGGCTGGGAGTTTGCTGACATCACAGACACCATGCCTAGACTGCCTCCTTTTCATTTCTTCTCGTGAAAACAAGTAAAACCTCCTGTTTGTGTGGTCCACTTTCACATTTTTGGTCTGTGTTGCTTGAAACCAAATAGAATTCCTTTTCTTCTTCTTCTTTTTTTTTTTTTAAAGATTAGTTTTTGATTGGGGTGTATGTGTGTATGCGGGTGTGTGTGTGTGTGTGTGTGTGTGTGTGTGTGTGTGTGTGTGTTCCTTGAGTGTGGTGGTGCCCTTAGAGGCCAGAAGAGGGTGTTGGATTTCTGGGAGCTGAAGTCACAGGATGCTGTGAGCTGCCCAATGTGGTTTCTGGGAACCCACTTCAGGTCCCCTCAGAGAGGACCATGTACTCTTAAGCACTGAATCATCTTTCCAGCCTCATTGTTTTTGAAACAGGAGGGTTCTTTACAAGACTTTTTTTCTTTTCTTTGTGTTATGGAACTTGTAATTTAAAAAAAAAAAAAAAGTTGCAGGAGGCAAAGGTGGGAAGATCTTTGTGAGTTTGAAGCCAGTCTGGTCTGCGTAGTGAGTTCTAGGACAGCCAGGGCTATGCAGAGAATTCTGACTCAACTGCCCTGCCCTCCCCCAACAGGTCACATATAAAGAAAACTTCAAATGCATAAATACATTTTAGAAATAGAAAATTTCACTAAAAATGTAAATTATCCCAAACTATACATTTGTGAGGAGTATTATCAACTCTCCTGTAGCTGTGATAAAATATCATGACAAGGAACTTAAAGAAGACAGTTTATTGTGGCTTATGGGTTCATAGAGTGAGAGTCCACAACAGTGGCACAGCCTGGTATCGGGAGCAGGAAACTGCCTGACCACATCTTTCATTCACAGACAGGACACTGAGAATAAGCAGGAAGCAGGGCTGTAAACCCTCAAATCCCATCCCCAGAGAGGACTTTTCCTGCAAGGCTGCATCTCCTGAAGGCTCCATAGCCCCTGCCAAACAGCACTGCCCACTGAAGACCAAGTATTAAATCCATGAGTCTATGTGAGTTTCTGATCTAAACTACAAGGTGTGTGTGTGTGTGTGTGTGTGTGTGTGTGTGTGTGTGTGTGTGTGTAGCATATCAACTAGAACATTACTAATGCCACCAACAACCTCTATGTGGCCCTCCATGCCTGCATTTCTCCATTCTCTCAGTTGCCTCACTACTAACCTGCATCCAGGGTTAATAGCATTCCTTCCTTATGGTTGTAGTATGCCCCCCCCGCCCCTTCTTTTGTTTTTAAGACAGAATCTTTCTATTACATAGCTATGGCTGTCATGAAACATACTCTGTCGTCCTGGCTGACTTTGGACTCACAGAGGTCTACATTCCTTTCTGTCCCAAATGATGGAACTAGGCATGCCCACCTAGTTTTTCTACAGAAAGTAAGTCCATTAATAATATATTACTTATTTTCATTGTTTTATAAATTTATATAAATTAATATGAATTTAAATTTATATTAAATTTATGCCAGTTTAGTTTTTGTCGGCCTCACTAAAATTAGAGTCACCTGGGAAGAGGGAACTTCGATAGAGGAATTACCTCTTTCATTGGTCTATGGGTATGTCTGTGGGGTATTTGCTTAATGGCTAATTGTAGGGAGACACTGTAAACCCGCCTCCTAGAAGCCCCTACAGGTGTGCCTGGCCACACCCATGAGGGCGTGGTCAGGAGAGGTAGAAGATGACACTGGGGCAATTCTTAAGGGGCCATGGACACATGGAGACCCCTTCTTCTTTCTCTGGCCTTGCTAGCTTGCTGCCTCTGGGCGTGCTCTGGCTTGCGTTTGGCTGGTGTTTATCTGAATAAAGAAATCTTAGCATTACGGACTACGATCGTCTGCGAGCACGCTATACCTTAAGCACGTTATATCTGGTGCTCAATGTGGGGCACGAACCCACGACCCTGAGATTGAGTCTCATACTCTACCAACTGAGCTAGCCGCCTTAAGCACATTATAGCTAATTGATGTAGGAGGGCCCAGTGCACTGTAGGTAGTTGAGCAAGTATCCCAAGGCTATATAAGGAAGGTAGGGAAGCAAGCCAGTAAGCAGTATCGCTCCATGGTGTCTGCTTCAGTTCTTACCTCTAGGGTCCTGCCTCAAACTCTATCCCTGACTTCCCTCAGAGATGGACTTTACAGTATTAAATGAAATAAACCCTTTCCTCCCTACCTTGTTTTGGTCAGTGTTTTACCACAGAGGCAGAAAAGCAAAGCAGGACAAATATTCACACCTGTAATTCCTCTTTTGATTCACAACGGCGTGTACCTGCAATCTGAGCAGCTGGGAGGCTAATATAAGACTCATGGAGAATTGAAGGCCAGCCTGTGCTACCTAGCAACACCTTGTCTCAAAACAACAAAACAGGGTTGTCCTTCCAATAATCTCTAACACTGCACACAGACGTTGTTTCTTTACTTTAGACTGCTACTTCAGTAAGTATTCATTTTGTTCATGAATATTCAAAAACCTTTTCAAATTTTTTTCTATTATAAATAATGGTGTTGTTATTACTCTTGTTTATATACCTTATTAAACACTGTCAATTTTCTCTGCTGTGTACTGGGAGACAGGTTTAAATGTACTCAATTTTCTTTATTTAAGACTTATTTATTACACTCAGGAGGCAGAGGCAGACGGATCTCTGTGAGTCTGAAGCCAGCCTGGTCTACAGAGAGAGTGACAGAATAGGCTCCAAAGCTACACAGAAAAACCCTGTCTTAAAAAAACAAAAAAAAAATAAAAAGACATTTATTATGTACACAGTGTTCTGCCTTCATGTATGTCTTCATGCCAGAAGAGGCTACCAGATCTCATTATAGATGGTTGTGAGCCACCATGTGGGTGCTGGGAACTTCAGGACCTCTGGGAGAGCAGCCAGTGCTCTTAACTTTTGAGCCATCTCTCCAGCCCTATATTCAGTTTCTTAGCTATTTGGTTAGTGTTTGTTTGCTTGACTTACTTTTAACTTTTAAAGTCCTTTTCTTTAAGTGTGTCTTTAGTTAGAAGTGGAGAATCAGACCACTTCATAAATGCCCTCGGATAGTCTTTGGGTATATCTGGAGAAATGTTTGTTTTAACATCAAGGGTGATTTATGACATATGTCTAACATTTTATATTTTTTGTTTAACTTCCTTACCTACTTACTTCAGTATTTTAACTTTTTCCCCCTAAGTATTAGGTTTTTTTCTTATTCCTTTTTTGAAATTTCAGCTGGTTTGGAAATTGAATAATCTTATTCTAGTTTTTAAATATTAACTGTAGCTGTTGGGTGATGGTAGCACATGCCTTTAATTCCAGTACTCTAGACACAAGAGTAGACAGATATTTAAGTTCAAAGTCAGCCTGGTCTACAGAGCAAGTTCCAGGATAGCCAGGGCTACACAGAGAAACCCTGTCTCAAAAACCTGATTTTTTTTTTAACTGTAGTAGACAGAACTCAGAGTAGCCCTAAAATTATCTCTAGGCTGTCAAGATAGCTTGATGGGTAAAAGCTCTTGCTGCCTTTAGCTTGATCCCTGAGGAGCTACACAGTTGAGGAAGAGTACTTACTCCAGTAAGTTGTCTCTGAGCTCTGTATACACGCATGCACAAATGCACTCGAGCACATGTGCACACACACACACACACACACACACACACACACACACACACACTTTTTAATGTAATAAAGTTATTTACCCCTTTATTATAATTTTCTTCCTACCCCTCATGGGTGTGGGTAGGACTATGTATGTGACAGATGCCATATTTATGATTACATTATATAACAAAGGCAGAGAGGTTTTGAAGATCTAAAGTACCACATTCTCACACAGGATAGCTTTGAACCAATCAAAAGGGAAATTATCTGGATGGGTCTGTTTTAATCATGTGACTTCTATGGAGATCTGGGGCATCCTTGAGAAAGATTTGGAGATTTTCCTGCTGGTCTGAGAAAAGGTGGAGTTCCTTATAAGTTGTCCATGAAGAGGGACAGCCTTACCAGCCCCTTGTCTGAAGCCTCCTGCCTGGGACCACAAGAAACAATTCTGTCAAAAACACAAATTCGACCAGAGAGAATCACACCCTGACCAAAATCCCAACCACTGTCCTGGAGACTCTGGGCAGAGGATTCAGTTGAGCTGCTTGTGGACTTCTTCCCAATTCAGGGAAACCAAGGCACACAAAGTTCTGCTATATTTGTTGTACCTCACTTCGCAGTTATAGCAGCAATCACCTTAGAAATTTTAGCATGTAGTATCTTTAATTTTTGAAAATCACGATCTTCACTTGAAGAAAATTTCAAGGATGTTAGCACTTTATCAATGCCTTAGTATCTAGTCATAGATAGTTTGATGTTCTAACCCACAAAACAAACATTACTGCATAATTCTACTTAGTAAATTCACTAAGTTTTAGCCACATTTACCATGTTGCTTACTCCTCTCTCTCTCTCTCTCTCTCTCTCTCTCTCTCTCTCTCTCTCTCTCTCTGTTTTGGATATTTATCATTCTTATTCCCACCATTTTGATTTTATTTATTTTTAATTTTAATTTGTGGGTGTTTTGCCTATAGGTATGTCTGCACACCACTTACATACCTGGTGTCCAGGGAAGCCAGAGAGGGTGTCAGATCCCCTGGGACTGTAGTTGCAAAGAGATGTGAGCTACCAGGTGAGTGCAAGAAATTGAACCCAGGTTCTCTGGTAGAATAACAAGCACTCTTAACCACTGACCCATTGCTCCCCCCTCTATTTACATATTTATCATTAGCATCACATTTGTGTAAGATGAGTGTGGGTGCGTATGCCACAGTGTACTGTGGGCTCAAAGGACAACTCTGTGGAACTGATTCTCTCCTTCTTCCCTCAGATGGGTCTGGGAATCAAATTCAGGCCATCAGGATAATATGACAAGCACTGCCAGCTAAGCCATTCCTTCATTTTTAATAATGGCATTGTTTAAGTGACTTGCAATAACATTTCCTGAGGGTTGACTAATTGGCTCTCCTGAATAGGGGCAAGCCAGTTCCCCAGAGTCATTGCCCTGAGCCCCACCCCGGGGGGGGGGGGAGGAGCATGGTGTCCAACTTCAGGTCCTGGCCAGACAGAGACAGACGGCACTGGTGGCACCCCTGGACTGTATGTTCCTGAACTCTTCTGGAATATTTGTAGCAAAACTGGGGAAAGAAATCCAGAGGCTGACGGTCACTCTACTTTAGCTACAAACTTGGAAGAGAGAAAGGGAGGAGCCAAGGAAGATGATGCTCTCCAGCTCAGCCTGTCTTCTCAGCTGAGAAAACCACATTTTTCCCCTCTTCTGCACTGCTCTTTTGTGCTGTGTACCCCCTTCGATTCCAGGCCTGAGAGGATGACTGCTTCCACAGCTTTGCACAACAAACAAGCAACAGAATAACCAAGCTTCAAAGTAGCTTTGTGTAATTCCTGCACAAATAACAGATTCAGCAATTAGGTTATAGAGGATCAAGAACTAAAATCAAGAGCCAGCAAGATGGCTCATGGTGTAAATGCACTGCCAAGCATTGCTGGGCTTTATGAGTCTGGTCCCCAGAACAAGCTAGAAGGAGAAAACTGACACAAGCTTTCCTCTGATTTTCACATATGTACTGTAGCACACGTATGCCAAAGCGCGCAGGCGCATGGCGCACACACACACACACACACTTAACAAGATACGTTTTAAAGAGCAAAAAATGAATGCCATAAATATCTTATTTCAGGAAAGTACATGCATTTCCCTCTGGTAATATTCTACCGGGTTTGCCACAACAAAACACCACAGATTGGGTGTCTTAAGTGACCCATATGAATTTATTTTCCCATTCTCTGAAGCCTGGAGTCCAAGATCAAGGGTCTGCAGGGATGGTGTCTGGTGAGCTTTTGCTCCCTGGTGTGCCAATGTGGAGCTACTGTTTGGGTCTGTGAATTGTGTGATGATTCATCTTGCTTGTCAACCTAATGTGATTTAGGATCACCATGGAAACGTACACCTCTGGGTGTTTCTTTGGGGCTGTTTCCAGCAATGCTAAACTGAGGAGAGGAGGTCCACCATGAATCGGAGCAGCTCTATACTGTGGGCTGAGGACACAGTCTGAATAAAAGGGAAAAAGAACTCATTCAATCTTGTGTACCACTCTAAGTGCCTCATTTCTCCTCCCCTGATTCTGCCTTGACATCCCAGAATTGTTCCTCTTTGAACACTGAGAATGAGAACTGGTAGGGAGCCCATCTGAGCTGTGAAACTGCTGGAATTTAATGTCCTAAAGTTAGAAACAGTCCACACAACAAAGACAAACTTCTCTGCTTCATGTGATGGGGTTCACTCCTGTTCAAACTCTCACTCTTCCAAAATTCCTGCTTTTGTGGCTGGTTGCCTGCTTTCTGGCATGAACCTAGTTATAACTTTTTCCTCATACTGGTGCTCCTGAGAAACAAAAATTAAACCTCTCTCTCTCTCTCTCTCTCTCTCTCTCTCTCTCTCTCTCTCTCTCTGTGTGTGTGTGTGTGTGTGTGTGTGTAAGCCTCTTTAAAGTGTGGGATCGGGATCAGGTACCTTGGTGTACTCACCCTAGCCTAGCCATGAGGCTATCACCGGGAAATAAACTTTCTCCCACTCAGGGGCCCTCTCAGGCCTGTCATTGATGGAGTCTTGTTCCCCCTCACAGAATAACAGTATCTTCAGTGTAACATGCCCACAGAGTATTGCAGACATCACCAGGAAACTTAGCAACACTGGTTACCATAACCACACCCATAGGCAAGGAGACAGGGAGGTTTTGTGTTTTGGTTTTTTTATTATTATTTTGTTTTTGGTGTTATTGAGCTATGTAGCATTTTGAATTATTTTATTTTTGTTCTGTTGAATGTGACACAAACATTCTGGCCAAAAGAAATATAGGGAAGAAAAGAGCTCATTTGGCTTACATGTTCATGTCATAGTCTATCACTGATGGAAGCCAGGGTAGGAACCATGAAGGAATGCTGCTTCCTGGCTCACTCTCAGGCTTGTTCTCTGGCTTATGTGTAGCTGACTTTCTTGTACAGCCCACCTCTGCCTAGGGCATAGTGCCTTTCACAGTGGTCTGTGCCCTCCCACATCAATCATCAATCTAGGCAATCCTTCACAAACATGGTCACACTTGTGAGCCTGGTGCCAAAAGAGGACAGAATAGGGTGTTGAAACCTCTGGAACTAGAGTTACAGATGGCTATGAGGTGCCATGTGGCTGCTGGGAATTTAACCTGGGTCCTCTGGAAGAGCAGCCAGTGTTCTAACCACTGAGCCGTCTCCCCAGCCCCAGTGATCACATAATCTTATGTGCTGCTAATTTTCAACATTTTGAGGCTTTGATTTTATTCTTTACTGTGTTTGTCTTACTTTGGAGATTCTCAGTACATTAATGAAGACATGTCTGTAATGATGGCTTAGAAAAGAAGAGCCATATCCAGGATAGCCACGTGTTTTGGGAAAACTGTAACCGTATCAGCTAAAAACCTGGAGCTGAGTGTAATGGAATCCTGTGTGTTTCTGCATGCTCTTAGGGACTTGCTGGGATCCAAAGCAATGTTGAGGTAAACAGTATAAAATTAAATTATAAAATCTTCAGAAGGAGCCAAATATATAAAATTGTAAAATGTCCAAAGTGTTGGGATAAGTAGTCGCATAGGCTAGGCAAGTCTGTATGCAAGGAAAGCAGGGCTTAGCATGCTATTTCACTCCAGGTTACAGCAACATGGGCTCTGTATCTAGAAAACTCTGTCCTAAGAAATCCATTTAAGGATAACAAAGGGGAGGCAACTTTTTATCTCTGTCTGCTTTGGACATTGAACCTCATAACAGTTCGGGACTTGGAACCTCTGTCACATTCTATGAGCTCTTGAGAAAATGCCCTTCCCAGACCTCTAAACTTAAAAATACCACAGTAACATTTAATGGGTGTGGAGCTGATACACAGACATCAGGTGACTCACCATCACAAGAGCCAGAGTTGGAATTCAGCCATTCTGGTCTCCAGTCCAGTGAGTCCTTCCTGTGGACAGTCTGCCAAGAAATGAGTCAATCAACAATCCGATGGCAGAGGCATCAATGCTAGTTCACTTTTCCTTTCCCTGGCTTTTCTCTACAGAGACTTAGGTAGACCATATTTAGCCTATCACACAGAAATGGTGTTTATGTTTGTATAGGTTATATATGTGTGTGCACACACATGTTAAATTTCTAAGCTGCTTAAATTTACTCACACTTAATCTGCATTTCTCAAGGAGTTTCACCTTATTTTTAAAAAGTAATTTAGGGACCAGTGAGATGGTTCAGAGGCTAATAACACATGATGCTAAGTCCAATAACCAGAGTTTGATCCCAATGACCCATATGGTAAAGGGAGAGAAGCAACTAATACAGGTTGCCCTCTGACCTCCACACACATGCACACATACTCATGTGTACATAAAGTAAATCAAAGTCAATAAAAAATTTTAATTAATTTTTCTTTGGTTATTCTAAGACAGGATCTCATAATATACCCCAGGACTGCTCCAAGTTCTAGGCCAGCCAGAGCGACATGGCAATAAGTAAACAGATAAATAAGTAAATAAATGGATACACTTAAAGGACATTTCAGAACAAACCTGCCTCAGAGAAAGCTGCCATTCTCTGATGCACAAGATAAATAATCTGTCTCCTGAAGCTTCAAATTATATTTCAGAGAAATTAATAAATGTCCCATCTGTGAAATTACCATAAATTAATCAAGATGTTTATTCAAATTTTACCTAATAATACATGCTCATGCTTCTATGACTGGAGTTTTGCTTTTCTGATTATAAATGATTGTAGGTGAATGGCATGAAACAGCGTCCTGAATAGATTGTGCTAGTGTTTCGTTTCCTTCATAGCTATTCAAAACGCTTGTCAAATTACCTTATGACCTGACAGAAAATCCCAAATAAAGTTGGCATTTCATGTATATGATGCTGGAGAGGCTGTTTTTCAACTCCAGATTCAGAGTATTAAGAAATCAAGTGTGGAATTGTGAAGTCTTGTTTCTTAGCCATGTATTGAAGATTTGCTGACTCCTTTTAGCCCATAGTTACTCATCCAAACCAACGGCAACCTTGGCTTAGTCTTCAGAAAGGTTAAAAGACAGAAGCTTCTTTTGCCAGGAGTAAACAGTAAAATTAATCAGAAAATATTGACCTGGTACCAGGAACCCATGTTCAGGAGGGTCAGCCTTGAAGTCAGGCACAGAGCCTCAGTTTATGGGGAGAGAAGCAACTGCTCTCCCATGCTCCTTACCTGGAGTCAGTTCATTAAAAAGATCAAGCCGAAGTCGAAGCGAGGCAGCCTGTTGAACATACAACAATGCTGCATATCTTCTTTTAAAAACATTTAATTCACTATTAGTGTGATGTGATGTGTGTATGTAAGTGTAGGTGGGCATGCACCATGGTGCACATGCACAGGGTAAAGGACAACTTTCAGGACTTGGTTCCAGCATGGGGGCTCAGGGATTGAATTTCAAGCCCTCAGTTAGGCTTGGTGGCAAGTGCCTTTACCCTCTGAACCATCTTCCCCATCTTGCATATCTCTTTCTTTACTTTGTAAGAGTATTTTACTCCTTTTTATTTTATGTGCAGGGGTATTTTGCCTGTATGTATGTATGCACACCACATATATGACTGTTGCCCATGGAAGCCAGAAGAAGCCAGATCCCCTGGAACTGGAGTTACAGATGATTGTTAGGCTTCAAATGGGTGCTGGGAGCCTAGTCCTCTGCAAGAGCAACAGGTGTTCCTAACTGCTACATTGTCTCTCTAGTCCCAGCCCCATTTATCTTGTTGTTAAACAAGTGGGGCATGAATTTAAAAAGAGCAAAAGAGCTAAGGCAGCCTTTTGCCAATTAACTTAAGGCAAGACCCCTGAAAGGCAAGTAGAAAATCAGATTAATCCATTGTGTGTCGAATTGGAAATCTAGAATATTCTTTAGGTACCCTATCATCAGTTCACTTATAAATACATGGAATCTATAGACTTGTGAAACATTATATCAGCCATAGGGAAGGGTTTCTGGTCCAATAGCCCAAGATTGCCTCAAGTTTCCATCAACTGTGTCAGCACAGTCGTCATGGCCCACTAAACTAAGCCTCCACACCATCCTGCTCCTCCGTAAATGTTGGTCTTCCCATCTGTTGGCCACTTGAAGAACTTCCTGGATAATAATTATAAAAGGCTTATACAATCAGAAAGCTTAATGTACTTATAAGTTGTGGACTACACAATAATTTAAAGTGGGATATTATTCAAAGAAACAGAAACTATTTTGGGATCTGCCTTAGTTGGAAGTTTCTGTTGCTGTGAAGAGACTCCATAACCTGTAGCATGAATTCTAATGGTTCTTAATAATAAAAAGGAGAGATGGATATTGGTATTAAAGCTGAAAATCAGAGAAGCAAAGTGGCCAGCCACTAGAGAGTTCTCACCTTTAACAACACTCAAACCGAAAGGGTGATCCTGTCCCCAGACAGAATCTCCAGACTGCATCTGTCTCCACCAAACCTCAGACTGCACTGAGCTCTTGTATTCTTCTGCCTTATATTCCTCTCTAGTGCTGGGATTAAAGGCATGGGATCCTAAGTGCTGAGATCACCTTTGTGTGAGCTCTGTTTCTCCTTTAGACGGGATCAATTTTGTGTTGCTCAGGGTGGCCTTGAATTAACAGAGATCTTTCTGCCTCTGTCTCCTGAGTACTGGAATTAAAGGTGTGTGCCACCACTGCCTGGCCTCTATGGCTAAATAGTGTGGCTAGCTTTGCGCTCTGATCTTCAGATAAGCTTTATTTGTTAGATCATAAACAAAATATCACCACATGACCACAGCAACTTCTATAAAGAAAAATATTTAATTGGGGAGCTCACTTACAGTTCAGAGATTCAATCCATTATCATCATGGTGGGTCACGGGGGCATGAAAGCAAACATGGTGCTGGAGAAGTAGGTGCAAGAGTCCTACATCTTATAGGCAACAGGAAGTGGTCTGAGACCCTGGGTGTGACTTAAGCATATATGAGACCTCAAAGCCTGCCTCCACAGCGACACAGTTCCTCCAAAGCCACATCTTCTCCAACAAAGCCATACCTCCCAATAGTGCCACTCCCTTCAGGGGCCATTTCCTTCCAAACCATCACAGGATCCATCTGAAGATGAGACTCAGAAAAAAGCCCCCATTCATCAGAGCAGTTAAGCATTCAGAAGGAAAAAGCACTCTGCATTTCAGTCTACACCAGTGGTTCTCAACGTTCCTAATGCTGTAACCGTTCCTCATGTTGTGGTGACCACCAACCATAAGAGCACAAGAAGAAGAGGAGAGGAGAAGAAATGGAGGAGCAGATATATTGAGTTGGGGGAAGAATAGAGGAGAGAGAGCAGGATGAGAGATACCATATCAGAGGGAGCCACTATAGGTCCGAGAAGAGATCTGGAACTAGAAAGATCTCCAGAGACCTACAAGGATGACACGATCTGACAGTCCGGGCAGTGGAGGAGAGGATGGCCTAGAAGCCCCTCCCCTAGAATGAGAGTGATGACTACTCTCTATGCTATCCTAGAGTCCTCATCCAGTGGCTGATGGAAGCAGAGACAGACATACACAGAAATACACTGAGCTGAATTCTGGAACCTAGTTGAAGAGAGGGAGGAATGAAGAGAAGGGGTCTGTACCAGGTTGGAGAAACCCACATAAACAGTTGGCCTGAAAAAGGGAAAGCATATCGACCCCAGACGCTCTTTGGGAGGCCAGTACGGGACTAATCCAGCCCCCTGATCATGGATGCCATCGGGGAGGCCCCTGCACTCCTGGGAGCCTCCAGAGGTGGACTGGCTTTTTGCCCTGGTGTATGTGGGGGACTTCGAGAGCCCATCCCACTTGAAGGGATGCACTCTGTCTCTGAACACATGGGGAGGGACCCAGGCCCAGCACAGGAAGATTTGGTGGACTTGGTGGAGCCCCGGTTGGGGGCCCTACCCTGCCTGGGGAGTGGTGGGTGGATGGGGTGGGGGGTAGGTTGGAGGTGGGGGAGAAGGAATGGGGGTAAGGGGAGGGAGAGGGAGAGGGAGAGGGGAAGTACATGTGAAACAAGCCTGTTCCCTAACTTGAATTAATAATAATAAAAAGAGAGAAAAAAATTACTTTCATTGCTACTTCATAACTATAATTTTGCTACTGTTAGGAATTGAAATGTAAATATCTGATACATGACAACCCATGGATTGAGAACTGCTAATCTAGAAAGAGCATGGGAAAGAGAAAATTAATTGGAAAGTAGTAGTACCTTAAATAATGACATATCAATTTTAATTTTAATTTTAATCAATACCTTCAACTAATACTTAGACCCTAAAAATAAAGCTCTGCATAAGAATCCAAATAATTTAATTACAATGTTTTAATTATTTGAGAAATCAACTTAATTCCCTACATAATTTTACTGTTTAGCCACACCAAAATGTGGTGTGGCTTGCTAAACAGGACTTGCTAAATTATCTCACATAAGATATGGCTGTCAGTGTAAGAGGAAATTCAATATTAGAACCTCAGAGAAGCAAACAAAACAGATTGTAGTGGACAGAACTAGACTTGGGAAAGTGGGCCTTCTCCTCAATGACTCCATGGCTTTCAGAAAATTATTTAACCCTTGGGTTTCAGTTCCTTTGTCTATAAACAAAATAACATATTACTCTAAACACCCTCCACAGACCCTTAGTATAATGTTCTTTTAATGCTTTTGAATAAAACTTAAGTCCAATATACTACTGCTTTAAGAAAAACAAATGCCTGATGAGATTTCGAACGTTTTCCTTGTGAAATAATGCTATCCATTTTTGTATTCACAGAGGACCTAGTGGAGTTCTTTGATGTAGGAGGATACTCAAAACAGACATTTCCAATGAATGATTTTTTATCAATATTTTTCTCCCTTTCTCTCTTTCTTTCTTTCTTTCTTTCTTTCTTTCTTTCTTTCTTTTTGGTATATTTGGCAAAATTGGATATTACTTTCTGTTTCACATCGTGGTTTGAAAACACATTTAAGTTTATGAGTGGAATCTAAAGATTATGTTTTTGTACTTTCAAAGTGAGTGCCCTAAATCTTCATGCTCCTTTCACTATTTACATCCGGTGTTGGTTTGTGTTTCTAGAAAGCCATATATTCTGAGAGAAACTGGAAAAGAAGGTAACCATAGAATGTTGGGTTAATTACAGAATAAATGAAAGTAAAAAACATATTTCTAATCAGAGAAGTTATGCCTACCAAATTCCATCACTATATTTACACAGTAACCATTCCAGCTCTCCCAATACCGCCCACCTACTGAAATTCAAATGCAGCAACATGAAAAAATGATTATATTCTAGTAACTTACTAGAAAATGTGTATTTTTCATATAACTTTATGTAAAAAATTCTGCATAGATAATAGGACAAGAAGAAACTAAACAAATGACCAAAATACAGTATATTAAATTCCCTAAGAATTAACAAAAAATTATCTTAGAAAAAAAAAGGCAAAAATAGTAATAATGGCAGTGTTAGAATGAGTGATGGTTAATTTTAATTGCCTAGTTTATGGTATCTAAAAGACAGACCTTTGGACATGCCTGTGGGGCTGGAGTAAGGTCTATGGTCCTTCCATGGCCAGTGAATGAGTAGTCTCTCTCTCTCTCTCTCTCTCTCTCTCTCTCTCTCTCTCTCTCTCTCTCTCTCTCTCTGTGTGTGTGTGTGTGTGTGTGTGTGTGTGTGTGTGTGTGTGTATCACCTCTGTGCCTAGAGCCTGAAGAGGCCAGATGAGAGTTCAGCATCCTCTGGAACTGAAGTAACAGATGCTTAGGAGCCACTGTATGGATACCGAGAACTAAACCCAGGTCCTCTGGGAGAACAACAAGTGCTCTTAACCTCTGAGCCTCTACAGGATCATCAAATAATTCATAATGAAGTATTCTCAGAGACAGACTCCAAACTCTATGAACCAACTTTAGACAGAAGCTCATCATGGACCTCTCCACCAAACTGCCTCATCCGTGAGCAGTGTATGAGCAGAGGCCCCTCTGAGAAGAACTGCAAGTGTTCCCCTAGATGGTTCCCCGGCAGAAGACACTGTTCTCTGGTGCTTCCCTCTCATCACATCTTTTGCTTCTATCCTAATCTTCCTGAGTTAACAATTACTTCTCTTTGAATCCTTTGCATCCATCTTCCCTCTGAAGAACATTGGCAATCCACTGGCCCCTTCCTATGACCCAGAAATTCTCTCAGTACCTGGAATGATCTAAAAAAAGGTGTTTTTTTTTTTTTAATTCTCTTCCTTCAATGTATTCCTATTGCTGCGTAAGAAGAGAGGGGAAATTTATGCTGGGAAGGTAGGAAAGTGATTAGAAACAACACAGGAATGTAGTGGTGGCTTTGGAGCCTCTCTTGGAGAGCTAGGGTCCCAGAAACTCATAAGCCACTGAAGCTTCCCAAGTCAGTGGTTTGTCTCATAAATTCCAAAGACAAAATTCATGGACCACAGAGGATGAGTTTTAGAGAGTTTATCATAGATTCATAGATTGGAGCTGAAGAGGGAGAAAGAGCCACATATCAATTTGAGTTAGACATGGAGATCAGCCACAGGGTGGACACAAGCACAAAGTAGGCAAGTGTCACAAGGCTGTGAGGGAAGCTTTACAAGAAGAGTAAAAAGAGCCAGAAGTACCGGGGTTGGGGGCATACTTATGTTCTGGTCAGCACCCAAAGAAAGAAGAGAAGAGAAGGGGAGACTTGCACCTTTTCTGAGTCAGGACTCTGAACAGCAGGCAAACCAAGCAGAAACTCATGGCAGTTTGTAGGGACTGTGCTATGGCAGAGAGGAATTCTGGGAAGGACAAGTGCACTATTTCAATAAGGGATAATTACTCCAACTATCTTTTTAGCATGGTTTAAGGTGAACCTGCCTTCCTGAGGGTGGTCCCTTGGCCTGCTGATTGACTGGTACAACTGGATTAACTCCTAAGGGGCAAACAATGGTCTATCTCTACCCAGAGACAGATCACACTCTATTGACAACAGTATTCTCTTCATGGGCCTACAATGCCAATATAACAGAAGGACACAGACCAGACAATTGCTTTTCTTTTTTCTTTTGTGCCCTGGTCTGCTTTGCTAGCACACTAAAAACTTCAGACATTTTGCCCCATCTCTATGGACAGCTTTCAATGAGTTGTTATGTGCAAATCATATTCCTCCTGCTACTCTGAACTGTAAGCCGATTAACAACACTTTCCCCTCTACCTTGAGCATCCATTATTAAGTCATCTTAGAACCAGCCATTGCACTCTACTGAGGGTTGGGAAGAGACAGCCTCACCCACACATAGTTGCCACAGGTCAGCATAGCAACTATGGCCTATGAGCCAAATGCAGCCCTTTGCCTGTTCTGTAAGTAGTTTTCCTGGAAGACAAGTATGACTACTCATCTATTGACTACACCAGTCTCTGTTCAAGGCAGAGTTGCATTGTTGCAAGAGTGTCCATGTGGATGTAAAACCTTAGATACTGTTCATCTGGTTCCTCAGAGGAAAAGTTTGCCAACCCCTGACACAGCTTCTCCTGCCGAAAAGCAAGGCCACCTCAGGTGGACGGTGGTGGTGTATATCTTTAATCCCAGCCCTCGGGAAGTAGAGGCAGGCAGATCTTTGTGAGTTTTAGGCCAGGTGGTCTACAGAGTGAGTTCCAGGACAGCCAGGACTACACAGAGAAATCCTATCTTGAAATGACAAAAAGAGAGAAAGAAAGAAAGAAAGAAAGAAAGAAAGAAAGAAAGAAAGAAAGAAAGAAAGAAAGAAGGGAAGGGAAGGAGGGAAAGGCCACCCCAACACAAAGGATCCATCTAGCCCTTCTATCTGCTGCTCTGTTCTGACTTCTCACAAATAGGAGACTTGGGCTCTAGATAAATTCATCTTTTTATTCCTCTTTCCTGAACCCTCCTTGCCTTTACTGAGGATAGAGGTGTAATACTGAAGATGGCAGTATCTATAAAAATTAGCATTTTGCAAACCTGACCTTTGCTTTATATGGGCAAGCTCATACACTTGAAACCTTGGTGCCTCTCTTGACTCCCTATCCTCACCCTCTTAAGCTTACCCAACTGGTCATGAACTTAATAATCCTCCTGCTTATGGCCAACATTAATCTCCTTCACTGTTCGAAGTACTCTACTTATATCCGTTCTCTTATCAATGGGCTTGGCCTGGCCATCCTACCCCCATAACCCATTTACCACAGGCATGGCCTCCTGCAAGCCAGAGTCGTTCTCAACTAAGGTACATCTCTACCCTCATAATCAGGTTTCTGCATTATTGAACAATAGCAGCACTATTTTCCTACTCGCTCAAACAAAAGCCTTGGAATCATCTTTTAGCTTACATTTTTTCTTTGTATCTCACACTGTACTTAATCAGCAAGCCCTGTCAGCTCCACTTAAGAAAACTAGAAGAGGAGCCCGGTGCAGTGGCACATGTCTGTGAACCCAGCACTTAGGAGGTACATACAGGAGGATCAAGTGTTCAAAGCTGGCTCTGTCTAAAAAGGCAGTTCCATGACCTACATGAGACCCTGTCTAATGATGATGATGATGATGATGGTGACGTTGATAATAGTAGAATTAGAAAGTTCAGTCATTGATGCCTATGTCTCCACTCTAAGTTAAGAACCAACTGAAAAAAAAAAACCCAAAAGATAAATGGATCTAAAACATTACCTTTACAAAATATTACCTGAAAACAGAACTGCTATCCATACCTCATTCTTCTACCCAGGATAAGAAGGCAGCATATTAGTGAATCCAGCTATTCAGGCTTCCATTCATACCCAGGCCACGGTGGGCTTGGGCATCCCTGTATAGGCGGAGCTAGACAGAGAGCTGCTCCTTTGACACTTCACAACATAGGAATAGGGCCAAACACATACTCTCAGCATGCAGTGGAATGGGTAGAGCTGGAAGGGGAACAGGAGCAGCCTGGTAGCATTCCCCAGTACTGCCTGCTCTGCCGCCAGACTGACACAATCTGAGAAAGGGAAATGATGATTAAAAAGGCAACTAGTTTCCCAGCAGGTCACGGGGGAGATCTGTCCTTTTACTCCATTAGGTTTAACCATTAACTGTTGGTATGGCTGCCATCTACGAGGGACATGATTAAAAGTCTACTCAAACAATCCTAGCCCCACCTTCAAACAGCTACACCCTGAGATCCAGACCTGATTCTTCCAGGATACTGCTGGCTGGAGTTTATTACAGAGAAGATGCCAAAATGGGTCAGAATAATATATAAATCATTTGAAAGCCTGTCTCCCAAGCTGGAAATCCCTTTGCTGTTCTGTTTCCCTGCCCCACTGTGCACTCACGTTAGCCAGTGTAGCTCATCAAACACTGGCACTGAGATGAAAATAACAACATAAAAAATATGCTAATCTTAAAAATGCCAGCAACATGCAAAGTCCTAGATTTGAATATTAACTACCTTCTTACACGGATTTTCCTGGGAGGAAATTAAAGTTAAAAATTAAATCTGCATGCAAATTAATCCAAACATTTCAGAGGTCAGCAGAATCAAAGTCCAAAAATCTTGCTCTCAGTGCTTGGGACTTGAAAATTCAAAGAAACTGAAGTTGAGCCAAACTTTCTCCTCCTAGGCTCTGCTTCTACCTAGTCTAGGCTGTGAGGGCTGGGCTGTAGGTAGAGCTGGGCAGTAACCTCAGCCTCCCTCATCCTCAGTGGCATGGAGGGAAATCTTGAAGGATTTTAGAAGATGAATGTTTCTTCATTTTTTCTGCTACATTTGAAGATTTTACAGTACACTGAAGATTATCACGGCCTTGAACCAAACCCACCACATCTACAAAACAAACTAGTATTATCTAAGGCAGAATGTTTTTGGCGCCCAGGATTTGTGTTGCCCAAGTCACTGGCAATAATTAAATGGGACTAGATGGAAGGAGGTCAGAATAAGAAAAGAGCTTTGGGTTAACCTCTCTGTGACACCAGCTGTCTGGATAGTTCTTCACAGTCTGGTCTCTGCATTTGCAATCGGATTCTCACATTCTGACACGTGTCTGCATATCTGTTGATGGGAGTGAGGCTGAGATCTATAAGTAACCCTCTTTCTATAATAGAATTTAGTTCCTGGCAATCTTCTTGTAGAGTCAGAAGCTTGAACTGTCTGTCAGCAGCATAAATCACAAGGCTTTGTTTGATTTCTCCTTGCTTTTCTGTTTAGCTGTAACTCTGGTTCCCTTTATTCTTTTGAACGCTATTCTTCCAGCACCCTGACACAGAACTGAATTCAAGCCTCATCAATAACCCATGAGCAAACCTTTTCAGGAGCCTGAGCCAGAAAGGGTGTTTCTGTCAGCAGCTGTGGGGCAGGAGCCAGGGACACAAAGCTCCCCGCTGTAGCCACCTGCAGCAGCCTGAGCACTTCTGTTCAGAGAGCTCTACCCAGGTGAAAACATTATTCTTATAGCATTGGCAGTAGCCTGCAATTCTTGGGGTGGTGTCTATGGGAACCGTTTGACCAATGACTCGGCAAGAGGTAACCCATTCCTGGCACTGGAGGTTCTTCTCGATGGCATAAGATGTGTACTTGGGCACTATGTTCCTTATTACATGGTGACCTCTCATAGATTCCTTTCATATCCATACATATTTTAGGACATTTCTACAGCAGTAGGTTTCCACATGGCTTTTCAAAAACCCTTCAGTGTCAATTAGCCCACTCCACATTCCCTTCTTTACCCTACCTTCCTATCTCCCTCCCTATCTAACCCTCCTATTCTAGTTTCCTCTTACCTGTTTAAAACACTATATTTTATTTCCCCTTCTTTGGGAGATTCCCTCCTTCCTGCCGGTCTCTTAGCTCATACAACCTGTTGTTATTTGGACTGAAGAACCAATAACCAAAGCTTAAAAACTAGCATCCACATATCAAAACAAAACATGCAATGTTTGTCTTTCTGGGTCTGGATTTCCTCACTGAGAATGATTGTTTCTAACTTCATTTACCAGAGAATTTTGTAATTTCATTTTTCCTAACAGCAGAATAATATTCCATTGTGTAAATTACTACGTTTTCATTATCCACTCATCAGCTGACAGACATTAAGGCTGTTTCTATTTTCAGGATACTATAATAGAGACACAGAGAACATGGATGAACAAGTGTCTGTAGTAGGATGTAGAGTCTTTTGAGTATATGCCAAAGAGTGGTATATCTGTGTCTTGTGGTCAATAAAATCTCTGTTTTCTAAGCACCTCCACACTGATTTGTACCTGTACCATTTACATTTGTGTCTGTACCATTTACATTCCCATCAGAAATGATTACATGTCCCCCTTCCCTCTGGCTAATCACCTTATCTTTTTGTATTTTGTTTTTCTTCTTATACTTCCTCTGTTCCTTTAGACAAACTGAAATACAACTTTTAAGTCAGTCCACTTAATCTTGGTTTCCTAAGAAAGCCTCCTTGCTAGCATCCTGGACAGGTCCAGAGCTGCTTGAGATGGCATGATAGGACTGAGGGCTGGTCTACAGGCAAGCTGCATGGGCAGAGCAGTGCCAGAATTTCTCTCTTGGGATCGCAATATTCAAAATCATAGCAACAGCATTTCAGACAGCTGGCATGACACTGCTCACCTGTAGCTCAAGACAATAATCTAAACTCAACATTTCCTCCACAATCCTTTGCTAGTTGTTGTTTCTAAATTGTCTCCTTGCCCACCCAACAGTGAATCCTCTACATATCTGCCAGTGATTTTTTAAAACAAATTTACATTGTTTAAGTATGGTGTCTCATGTCTGTAATCTCAGCATCAGGGGACCACAGCAGGGGGATGAGAGTGGGGTGGTTGTGTTTCCTGTCAGAAATCAAACCTGTTTTCCTTTGCTTGACAGGTCTGGGGAAGACCCAGCTACATAACACATCTCTGTTTCAAAAAGGAAAGGGTAACTTACAGAAAAAAGTCAAAGGGTACTATGAAGAAATTTTAAAAACAGCTCATAGTGAAAGAATTATTTTTTAAGCTAGGCATAGTGACGCACACCTTTAATCCCAGCACACCAGAAGCAGAGGCAGGAGGATTTTAAGGCCAGCCAGAGCTACATAGATAAACCCTGTTTTGACAAAAAAAAAAGAATTAATTTTTACAAATAATATATCTGATAAGGGTCGAGAACCTTAAATATATAAAGAACTTTTGTAACTCAACAGTAAAAGACAGTTTTTCCCCCAAATTTTCAGCCAGGCAAGAGACTGAAGAGCCTCTCTTCAGAAAAAAAAAATGTACAAATGGCCCATGGGCATAGGAAATGATAGCACTGTTAGGCACTAGAGAAATGCACATGTTCTGCATGTCGCTGTGATAATCACCATGACCAAAAGCAACTGGAAAAGGAAAGGATTTATTGGCTTGCTGGTTACAGTCAATCATTGAAGGAAACCAAGGCAAGAACTAAGGACAGGACCTGAAGCAGAGACCACTGGGGAACATTACTTAATGGTTTGTCCCTATTCTCCTGCTCAACTACCTTTCTTACACTGCCCAGTTCTAGCTGCCTAGGGATGGCTCTGGCCACAGTGGTCTGGACCCTCCCATATCAATCATTAATCAAGAAAATAGCCACACACACACACATTCTCTCAGGCCAGTCTAATGGAAGCAATTCCTCAACTGAGATTCCTTCTTCCTAGGTGAATCCAGCTTGAGTCAAACTGATACAAATTAACACCGGTAGTAAGTTTAAATGACAATGACAAGCTTTCTGATGCCCATTGTAATGGCTACAAATCACAAAACCAGAAAATAATGTGTCAGGGTGTTGGAATCTTCCTTCATTGTTTCTGGGAATATAAACTGATACAGCCACTTTGGAAAAGAGACTAACAGTTGCTTAAAAAGTTAAGCATACACTTACCATATAACCTATTAATTACCCGTAGTTACAGAGAGAAACAAGGATCCTATCAGAACCTTCATGGTCATGTTCACAATAGCCAAGGTGTGAAACAGTCCAAGTGCTCATAAGCTCATCAATGGAGAAATAAAATATAATACATACATACACTGGAATATCACTCTGCCCTAAATAAGAACAAAGTATTACTATATGCTGTGACATAGATAAACCTTAAAAACACTATGCTCAGGGCTGGAGAGATGGCTCAGTGGTTAAGAACACTGGCTGCTTTTCCAGAGAAACCAGGTTTGATTCCAAGCAACAACATGGTCACTTACAACTGTCTGAAACTCCAGTTCTTGGGATCCAACACCATGGGCATGCAAGTGGTGCACAGACAAACATTCAAGCAAAACACTCATATACTTAAAACCAAACAAAGCATTCTGCTGGGTGAGAGACTATAGGCTGTGCTGGTTAGCTTTTGTCAACTAGATACAAACCTATACACACCTGGAGAGAGGGAACCTCAGTCCAGGAATTGCCCATATCATATTGGCCTGAACCATGTCCATGGAGATATTTTTCCTGATTAACAATTGACGTGGGAGGGCACATACCTCCAGGTATGCCTCTCCTGAGCAGGTGAATTGTGTAAGAAAACAGGCTGAGGAAACCTTGGAGAGAAGCTAAGGCAGCACCCCTCCATGGTCTCTGCATCAATTCCTGCCTGCAGGTTCCTGCCCTGGCTTCCCTGAATGATAGATTGTAACCTGTAAACCAAGTAAATCCTTTCCTCCCCCAAGTTGGTTTTGGTCAGTGTTTATCACAGTAACAGAGAAACAAACTAGAACAGGTTCTATGCTTCATTTACCTGAAATGCCCAGGACATGCAAATCCACACAGACGGGCAGTAAACTAGTGGCTGCCAGGAACTGAAAGGAAAGAGGAATACCTGCCAACAGGAACAGGATTTCTCATGGAAATGTCCTGGAATTTCTGGTTGTGGCTGCACCCATGGTAAAATTCTACAACAAAAGTCCAACAAAAAATCCAAAAGAAACAAATGAAAATAGTAGATTATGTTATAGGAATTATTTCTCCCAATTTTAAAAAAATCACTAAGAGGGAGCTGGAAAGACGGCTGAGTGGTGAAGAGCACTACTGCTCTTACTGAGGAGTGAGGTTTCATTCCCAGCACCCATCAGGCTGCTCACAACGGTCTGTAAGTCCAGGTTCAGTGGATCCTATTCCCTTCCCTCTGTGGGCATGGCATCACGGGCTTTTACTTCCAACTCATGTCTTCACACTTCATATTTCTCCTCCGGCCTGAAGCATTAGCTACCCCAGGCTTCTCATGGATCCCTTCTTTCATATAATGGAGACCTCAGACCACTGTCAACATCTTTTGAAAGGCCCCACTAACTACTCCCATTACCGTCTGTCATGATAGTTTGTATTTCTATCTGTGTAGCTATTATGGTTAGTCTTGGTTGTCAATTTGATTGGCTCAAAAGATGTCCAGGAGTTTAGTAAAGTGCACCCTGGGTGTGTGATAGACTGGGAGTCTAGAGGCAGTTGGCATGGGTACAGTAGCTGAGGTGAGGGAAGACACAACATCAGTGTGGGTGGCACCACCCAGTAGCTAAAGGCTGATGGAGTAGAGGAAGGTAGAAGCTAGATAACACGTACAAGCTGCATTCTTCCCGAGTGATGGGCCCATGGGTGCTCCTGTCACCAGTGCATAGACAAATTCTCTCCAACCTTAACTCGGAACTGTGTCATTGGTTCTTTTTTTCTGAGGCCTTCAGCTTGTTGAGCTGAGCAGCTATGCAGATGGCCGCTGAGAGATCGTTCAGCCTCTAATCATATAAGCCAATACAACAAACCTCCTTTTGTAATTTATAAACATATTCTTTCTATTCATTCTATTCCCCTAGGGAGCCCTAATTGATACAGTAGCACTTATCAGTCTTTGAAATTGTATGTTTGCCTATTTTCTTTCTCATCTGTGAGTACATACAGAGCTTTGGTCTGCCTTGCTCACTGCTATAATCCAAGCGCTTACAGCATTGTTTGGCACCAAGCATGTGATCAGAAATGTTTTCAGTGAATGGAGAGAGTGCCACCAGTGTATTTTGAATACTTTGGTATTATGATGGTATTTTAAGTGCTGACAAAACCCATGTGTTGGAATGAAGACCCCGTAAACCACAGTCCCGGACACATTAAGGCACCATGGGAGAGGATGAGAAAAAAGAGGGAAGTTTCCTGCTGTCATTTCCAAACATCCCCAAAACTTGTAAAAGCTGTTAAATCTGCCCAAAATTTACAAAACCAGCTAGAGAGGGGGAGTAGGAAACATTTCATCTGGAAAGTTGCCTAGACTTTGGTAAACAACCCCTCACTCATGCCCATATAAGCAATCCTAATTAAACTCATTAAGAAACACACACTTCTAGCAAGCTTCTTCAGCAGCCACCGGCTCACAGATAACGACACAGGAACTGATTATGAAATCTTGGCCTTAGCTTATGTTTGTCTCAACTAGCTCTTATAACTTAAAATAACCTATTTATATCAATCTACGTTCTGCCACATGGTGTTACCTCTCTTTCATCTTGTACATCCTGTTTCCTCTCTGAGTCTGGCTCCACCTTTCTTCTTCCTAGAGTTCTCTGCCCAGAAGTCCCACCTATACCTCCTGCCTAGCTGTTTTAGCTGCTCAGCTTTTTATTACCCCAATCACAGCAATACATTTTCACCACACACACTAATGTACACACATGCACACTCACGCACAAACACATACACCGTGTGGGGATAGAGAGAAGACAAAGTCAGTGGGAGTGTGGGAGGACAAAAGGAAGTGAATATAAAAATGTATTATATATGTGTCTGAAAAACAACGAAACTATTAAAAACAATCATCTAGATAAATAATGCAGTGGAATGCTAGATTCTGTTTGTTCCCATATGGAGGGTGTAGTTGCTTGGTTTGTGCTACCAGGAAGAGATCAAAGAGAGGGCCCAATGAGTATCCCTGTGATTGCTGCTCAGATCAACCTCTGGGCTAAAGCTTTGCTTCTGGAGATGAGCAACAATAAAGAACAGAGCACCCATAGACCACAGAGCACCAGCACATCTGCTCACCCATAGACAAGAGTACCAGCACATTACTTGGAGGCCAAGAAAGAGGGCAAGCAGAGAGACAAGGGTGGAGTGATCTAGCCTTTGAGAACTGAGTTAAGAAGCAACCATGAACACACCAGTGTGAGGAGAGGAGAGCATGTAGGATAGTGGAATCCATGTGGTGGCATGCCAGGAATCCAGGAAAGTATGCTATGCAGCAGACTCCCATAAAAGGGTCTAACCTGGCCTCTGTATTTCCCTGGAGAAGACCAAGACACATGCTGAGAAACATGGATTACACACAACGTAACACTACCCACTTCTTCAGATGAGGAATGTATGTATCCTGCTTGTAATTCTGAGATGATCTGAGTTACATGTGAGATAAACTGAGTGGAAGCAACAGTGGGAGAAAAGCCATCTGTCACTCTATATTCTAGTGAGTTTGATCAGCAGGCAAAAGAAAATACCTGTAAACTAAGATAGATGGGGGGGGACCCATAAAGCTAGTTTAGGTTTAGATGATTCAGTAAGGGGAAGGTATTGAGGAAGGAATGAAAAGGCATGGAGGGATGAGAATGGCAGGTGGTACAAGCAAATTAATGGCTAGCTGGCAGCCAGTGAGACAGCTCCATGAGTCAAGTCTGATAACCCAAGTTCAAGCCCAGAAACCTGTATGGTGGAAGGAGGGAACAAACTGCAGGTTGCTCTCTGACCTCCACATGTGCACCATAGGCCCCTACCATCCCAAATGAAATGTAGTTTAAACGCTCTAAAGACTAGTTGGGAAACTAATACTCAAATTATTACTGCAAGCTTGTAGAAACAATGAAAGTGACTTTTGAAAGTTTAAGAAACATTGGGAACCATGGGGAAGTCCATGATCTGAGCTGCCTCTGGCTGCTGTGAGCAGGGAAGCTTCTTTTGCAGTGGTATCGATGACTGCAGACTCATAACTGAGAATGAGAGACATCGAAGGCTTCTGGGGCAACACCCCCCCCAAAAAAAGGAAAGAAACAATCCAGACAAAAAGTCATTGAGAAGAGCTCTTAAAAATTGTGATAAAAGCCTTTCACCAGCTGCAGCGAAGGGCAGAGTGGCCCCCCTTGCACCTCACCTGGGCAAACAGTAGAGCTGGCCCTGGTGATGTAGGTGTTTGCTAGCCAACCCGAGGAAATGAGAGCAGGGGAAATGGTCTTGCCCATTGCTGCTTACGATGCAACACGCAACGCGTAGGGTCGTCTAGCCAGGATGGTGCAGGAGAAATCACCCTGGTGGTGAGGACGAGGGAGAGCTGGAGGGATGACCAGCCCAGCAACCACCCAGACCCAGAACCAGGCCTATGATTTGGATCACCCCAACATCCACACCATCTGTGATCTGCTGGAGCACAGCAAGGGGCTGGTTCTGAAGATCCAAAGCTGCAGAATCTCCATGACACAAGGCAGTCACAGGATATCCCAGAGGAGCCTCAGTGAAGGCTATTGATGATGTAGCAAAAACCAGAGATCTCAAACCAGACCAACAACTGATTGCTATGAACACTTGCAAGTAATAATATATGGACTGAAAAACGGTGTGATTCACTGTTCACACTACAGTTTCCACAAGATTTTTCTTTTCTTTTTCTCTTTTCTTTTTTTTTAAATTTAAATTCTTTAATTACTACTCATATTTACATATCCACCCCCCTTCCCTTGCCCTCCCATTCTCCCATGTTCCCTACCAACCCCCTCAACCCATCCCCTAACTCCTCCTCAGGGATAGTGAGCCCTCCACAGGGGACCTTCAAAGTCTGTCATATTATTTGGGGGAGGGCCTAGGCCCTCCTTGTTGTATCTCGGCTGCAATAGTATCCCTCCATAGGGAATGGGCTCCCAAAGTCCATTTGTGCTCTACAGATAAACACTGGCTCCACTGTTAGAGGTCATATAACTGTCTTGGCCTCCTAGCTGGCACCCACATTCAGAGGACTTGGTTGGGTCCAATGCTGTTTCTCCAGCTTTATGACTAGGGTCTCCATGCTCTTAGTTGGTCAGGTCAACTGTTTCTGTGGATTTCTCTAGCACCATCTTGGCTCCTTTGCTCATTCCTCCTCCCTCTCCACAACTGGATTCCAGGAGTATGGTTCAGTGCTTAGCTGTGGGTGTCTGTCTCTGCTTAGAACAGCTACTGGATGAAGGCTCTAGGAATGGTAACCAGCCTGATCTACAAGGGAGTTCTAGGTCAACCAGGGCTGTTAAACAGGGAAATCCTGTCTCAAAAAACCAGAGAAAGGAAGGAAGGGTGGGAGGGAGGGAGGGAGGAGGAGGGAGGGAGGGAGGGAGGGAGGGAAAGGGAGAGAGGGAGGAAGGAAGGAAGGGAACAGAATGCTATGGGGCCAAACTTAGACAGAGACACTGAAGCAGTAACATCTAAGGGTGTCTTAGGCTGTGAATTAGACACATTTCAGGGTGTGAAAGAGGAGTCCAGTGACAGATTTTCCAGGTTTGAATTTCCAGAGGTGCCTGCTAGGTGTCCTCTGTGGCTAAGGCAGCCCATACATTCATTGGCTGACTCACCTGCCTGAAACAGATCTTCAGTCATTGTGAAGCCAAAAACACACTCCCATGTCTTACTGAATGAATATTTGTGCATTTGCATCTTCCTTTTTTGAACTTTCTATCTTACCCTCTTTCAGGTCTGTCTCTTCACTGGCCTGCTTCTGGGGCTTTGCCCATGCTGCTGCCTTGGTCTGAAACAGACTCCCTGTTGTCTGGCTAACCAAATACCATCCTTCGTCAAGGCCAAGCTCACATTTTGGTTCCACCACAAGTCCTTCTTAATTGCTTTTCTTTTAACTCCTAAAATACAATTGCTCAATTATATTCTGCCATGCATTATTCACAATTGCTTTATACATATTAATGTTGGGAAGTTGAAGACAAGGAAGAGTTTAACAAAGAGAAAGGGAGCTGAAGAGGTTGCTCAGTGGTTAAGGGCCCTCTTGGCTTTTTCAGGGCACTAGCGTTTGATTCCCAACACCCACCATGGGTGGATCATGACTCCTTGTACCTCTAGCTCCCAGAGACCCAATGCTCTCTTCTGGCTTCTGTGAGCACCTGCACAGACACAGACACACACTCACATACACACCCAAACTGAACACACACACTGTGCACACACACTATACACACATGTGCACACACAAGATGCACACACATATGCACACACACAAATGAAAAATATATTTTTAATAAAGAGGAAGCCCACTATAGCTTCTGCTTTGGGAATGGGTATTGCTAACCTTACACTTTGACAGGTGAAGCAAAGTGGTCCAGAGAGACTCTGGTACAGGAAGAGAAGTTGAGCTGGCTCCAGTAAGCATCCTATTTCCATGTCACTCAGCAATTCACCTTACGATTTTGGTACCATGAGGAGTAAGAGGACCACATGGGTGCTCCACATAACAAAGCTTACTGTGTATATTCTTGGACCCCTCTCCTAACTTACTGAATCAGGAGGACATCTACAATGGGACCCATAAATCTATTTTTAATAGCATTCTAGATAATTCAACTACATTGCAATATTTAAATTTTTAAAATTATATTTATTCAGTGGGGGAGGGGTTGCACATGTGCCACCATGTGCATGAGGAGGCCAAAGGACAACTTGCATAAGTCAGTTCTTTCCTTCCACCTTGTGGGTGCCAGGCATCAAACTCAAAGTCCTCTAGCTGGTGGCAGGCACCTTTATCCACTGAGTTATCTACCCAGTCCTTGGATAACTTTAGAGCATAGAAACCTTAAAAAAAAAAAAAAAACTCACTAGGTACAACTACCTCTCACAAATTACATACTCCTTTCATTTTGAAGACAAAGTACTAATTGTGACATCCTATTCCTTGTGGGGACACTCTCTATAATGAGTATCACTTCTTGCCTGGGGTCACTGTCACTAAGAGGCACTATTCTAGACAGAACAATGGGAAGCCTCCTGCCAGAGCCACCTGGTCTCCTCTAGCAACTACAATTAACTACAACTGTCAGTGTTAGTGTGTGTACCCAGCCCTGATTATTACAAGTAACAGTTCTGGAGATTGAGGGTCTTTAATTTGGGGCTTTATAAAAACAACACAATTGCTGCTTGAAATAGGCTGGATCAAAATTTTGTTGTTGTTGTTGTTGTTTTTTCTTGTTTTCTGTACCCCTTCCTTCTCTACCCCCAGCCCTGCCTGGTCCCCACATTCCCTTTTCCCCAGATTCACTCCTCCTCCTTTCTCTTCAGAAAAAAGGTAGGCTTCCCAAGGATAACAGCCAAACAAGGCACATCAAGTTATAATAAAACTAGACACATCCCTCATATTAAGGCTGGATGAGGCAACCCAGTAGGAAGAAAAGGTTCCCAAAAGTAGGCAAAAGAGTCAGTGACAGCCCCTCCCACTTCCACTGTTAGTAGTACCACAGGAACCCCAAGCTATACAACCATAACACATATGCAGAGGACATAGGTCAGCCCCATGCCGGCTCCCTGGTTATGAGTTCAGTCTCTGTGAGCCCCTATGTTGATTCTGCGGGCTGTTTTCTTGTGGTGTCTTGACCCTACTGGCTCCTGCAATCCCTCCTTTCTCTCTTCTGCAGAGCTCTACCTAATGTTTGGCTGTGGGTCTCGGCATCTGCTGCCATCAGTTGCTGAATGAAGCCTCTCTGATAACGATTATACTAGACATCAGTTTGGTTACATACAATGTATGGTTCACCACAGAAACAACTAACCTGGGCTCACAGGAGCTCACAGACTCTGAACCAACAGCTAGGGAGTCTGCATGGGCCTCTACATGTGAATGAAACTTGTGTAGCTTGGTCTAACTGTGACACTCCTAGCAGTGGGATCAGGGCCTACACCTGATGTCCATGGAGGTCAGAAGAAGGTATTGGATCCCCTGGAATTAGAGTCAGAGATGGTTGTGAGCCACCGTGTACATGTGGGAAACCAAACCCAGGTCCTTTGCAAGAGCAAGTGCTGTTAACCTCTGAGTCCTCACTGCAGACCCTATTCTGGATACTATCAGGTCTTTATGAGGGTTGTCATCAGGACTTCAAGCACCTCTCTGGATGGACCCTTTCTCTCTGTATAGCTTTCCGTTCTCATTGTATGAGAAAAACTTAAAAATTAATGACAAAAATCTTAAACACGGAAATTTTTTGTATATACACAATGGAACTGTGTTCAGCCATGAAGAAGAATGAAGTTTGGGACTGTCAAAATGGCTCAATGGGTGAAGTCACTTTTCACCAAGACTGAGGGCTTGAATTCTATCCCTGGAACACACATGGTAGGAAGTGACTCTAGCAAGTTTCTCTCTGACCTCCATTCATACACTCACATACATATATGCACACACATATATGTACACACTAAACAAAATGCAATAAAAATTAAATTAAAAACCATTTTATTGTTTTATGGCTACAAATGCTTTGCCTGTATGTGTGTCTACATATGTGTATGTGTATATGCACTACATGCATCCTGATGCCTATGCAGGCAGGAGTGGGTGTTGGGTTCCCTGGAACTGGAGTTCCAGCCAGCTGTGATGCAAGGGGTTGAACTAAGAACTGACTCTGAAACTAGTTCCCACAGGTATGAAAGTCAAAGGACATGCAGCTTGTCTGTGATAGCCCTGTGAACTCTCTTACACTTTTTATTTTCTAGTTCTTGGACTAAATTGGGAATCTTCTGCCTGCTATCTGATTTCTCTCTTTGAAGACAAGGCAAGTTTTCAAATCAGATGGGACAGAGATTTTTAATTTGTTCACTCCATTTTTTTGTATAATAGAACTTAAGAGTTCTGATATTTGCTTTCATAATCTAACAACCCCCATTTGCAAACAAATATTCATTTTAGGAGTCAATAAATGCAGTACTATAGAACTTTTCATTCCTAGGACAATTGACCACAAAAGTTAGCCATCTAACCTCTGTATATCCTGGAAATCTGATTAATTAGGGTTACCTTCTGTTAGAATATAACTTTGAAAGTCCAAATTAACTGGACACTAACAATGGTCAGACTGAGTAGAGCTTCAAAGTCCTTACAGAATTCATTGAAAATTCTTCTCCTTGTGCTATTCACAAATTAAATCAGGGACATCTGTCCTTCATCATTTTACTTCTTTATCAAGAAAAATCAGGTTATCTCAGCTTTGCAACCTGTCACCTAGAGGCCATTGCAACAGTTGAGTGGGTTTTATACTTAACAATAGTAAGTGGATATATAGGTTAACCCAGAATAACCCAAGTTAATAAAGTTACAGTGTTGGGGCTTGAGAGATGGCTGAGTGGTTAGTAATGTGTACTTCTCTTGCAGAGAACCTGAGTTTGGTTCCTAGCACCCGTGTCAAGTGGCTCAGAACATGTAACTCCAGATCCAGGGAAAGCCAACATCTCTGACCTCCTTCCACAGACACATATGCATACCTCCACAAAAATATACACATAGTTCAAAAACAGCAAAAATAAACCTTAAAATTTTGCAGTGTTAAATTAGCACCTATCAGAATTTAAAATACAGTAAGTCAATGCTTATCCTAAATTACAAGGAGATATTTTACAGTTATTAGCCTAGTGAGAAGGTGGCAAATTCAAGGCCAGCTTGGGCTAGAATAGTGAGACTCTGTCTCAGAAAACTAAACAAAATGAAGTCTGTATCTACTAGGGTTAGAGACATGGCTCAGTGGGTAAGACTGCTTGCTGTACAAACATAGGGATCAGAGTTCAAATCCCAGAACCCAGGTAAAACACTGGACATAGTGGACTGTTTCCCTATAACTCAAGAGCTGTGCGAGTGGAGACGGGAAGATTGCTGGGACTTGTTGGCCCTCAGGCTATCTCCAGGGTCAGTGAGAAACACTGTCTCAAGACACTAAGACAGAGCACCTGATCATTAAGGCAGAATACCTGATTCTCTGCTGGTCTGTGTGTACATCTGTACTCATCACATTCTGTGTCTCTCTGATTCTGACTCTGTCTCTCTCTGTGTGTGTCTCTCTCTCTGTGTGTGTGCACATGTACAAAATAAATTGCTTATTTTCCATGTTATTTATTGTATAGATTCTTTAAAAAAAAAAAACCTTCTATGGTGATGGTGCTGAAGTGTCGTAAATGAGCAGAGAAGACAGAAGACAAAGACTAAGAGGTGAGATTAGAGGAAGATTGCCAGTGTGCACGCTCAGAGCAGGCACAGCAAGCTGAGAGCATGCCAGAAGTGGGGCAGACTGCTCTGCCTCTTTCTCTGGTGTCAGCCACATTCCTGATGGTCCGGTCCAGTAGGTATTGAGCTCAGAAATCCAGAAAGACACATTCTGATGTCTGAGGGAAGCCATTGAAGTCTGAAAATGCAGTGTTGCCCCACCACCACCACATCACAGGTTATCCAGCTATTTGGATCAAATGTGGCCAGTGAGGAGTGGGGAGAAGCTAAACTACTCAGGGAAAAAAATTAAATAAGAACCTATTTCCCCTTTCCTTCCAGAACTATGGTGCTGTCTGATTTTCTCAAATGAAACATGTTTAGAAATATACACACTGCAAGGCCAATTTCCCTTCACAGATGGTGGGACTGATTTGCATTCAAAAATTATCTGGAAAAAAAAATCACTTGTGTTGTTAAGACTGATTTCTAATCCCTGCAGTTTAAGTCCCTTCAAATAGTACCCTAGAGGCAAACATTAAATAAGAATTAAAAGTACCATTTATATTTCCTTCTATGTTAAAAACTGATAATTATATAATGTTTAGTTGAGATGTACCCCTGGTTGGTCTTAAACTCTCTATATAGGTGAAAATTACCTTGAATTCCTTATACTTCTGCCTCCACTTCCAGGGTTAGCCACCACAAGTAGTTTTATGAGGTGTTGGGGATCGAACCTAGTGCCTTGTGCACTCAACTGACCTACATTCTTATCCCAGTATTTAACATTTAAAAAACCTTAGCTGCTTCTTTTGTCACATTGATCCAATGAATCACACAGAATAGGTACTATCTCTTTTATATTTGAGAAGATATAAAGATCTGAGTAATTAAATTAATGGCCAAAGGACATACAACTAGCTAAGCCAAGATGGTGTCGATTCATGACCCTATCTATTGCTTCCCATTAGTTCCATGCTGGCCGTTGGGAGTCTCAGCTTCCCTGGCACCCACCATCATTTTAGAGGAACAATGCTCCAAGCTTTACTGGAGTGAAGGGAGGTTTTGAAATCTCAAGGGAGTGGGTGTTACCTCACACAGGAGCAGGAAGTCCTCCCTGACAGCGCTGCCTGGCTTTATGTTGTGAAGCAATGGGAGTCAGCTCCTTTTACAGCCTCACAAAAACACTGGAATCTAGGGAAGGTAAAGGAAGTTTCGTATGTGACATTTAAAACTTTTTCAACAAAAACAATATGATGTTTGAGATCTTGGAGTTTGCTTTAAAAGAGTGGATAGATATGCAGGGAAAAGGCATAAATACACAGAGCAAGGGAATGGCCTCAGCACAAATATTGAGGCTGAGTTATGAGCATAGGAGTTATTATTTAAGCTTGTCTATATGTGTTTGCAGTCTGAAGACTAAAATGTTCATAAAGTAGCAAAACAAATAATGAAATGGGAAATGGTGAGATAAGTCAGAAGGTGATGGCATTTGCCATGCAACCTGCCACCCAAAGTTTGATCCCAGCTTATGGCAAGGTTGAAGCAGAGAGCTGATGAGTCCACAAAGTTGTACTCTGACCTCTGCACACATGTCCTGACTTGTGACTCCTGCCCTAATAATGAACTTAGAAAATACAAATGAAGAAATCAACACCATTAAAATCAAAGCCAGACTCTGGAAGAAAAGTAGGGAATCTCAAGCTAGAAGATGGAAAGTGTGATTGTTTAGGAGCAAGCTGGCTTGCTCCTAATTCATAGATCTTAAGAGATCACCATTTGAAAACAAATGGAACTAATTTCTGTCAAGCAAAATGGTCTGTCAGACTCAACTCAGAGAGTGAAGGTGGTGTTCTGTAAAGCCATCAGTGACTCTGGGATAGCGGTCCTTGCTATCTGCAACATGTGGTCACCAAGGTCACTTGGTACACCCCAAGCCTGGCCAGTAAGATGAGGGGAACAGCACAATGGCACATCTTGTGAAATCACAGTCCAGATGGGCCATAGTTCTGCTTTTGTGAAACAGCTGTAAGAAAAGTTCAGTGATGTGGTGAAGGCTTGATAGGTGCTGCAGTTCAGATCTGTGTCTGTCAAAGGCTTGCATGCTAAAGGCTTGATTCACAGCTTGGCACTCCTGAGAGGTCATAGAACTGTCAAAGGTGGGATCATGGGCTTACACACTCGAAGGGGATTCTGGGTCTCTCTCTTCTTTGCCCTGTGGTGTTGGGGATCAAATCCAAGGCCTCACCAGGCATCTTAATACTTGGCAACAGGGCCAAGTAATCATGGATTTAAGCCTTCAAAAGCATGAACGCAAGCAAACCTTTTCTAAGTGGGCTGTCTCAGGCTTTTCTGTCAGTGACAGAGAGAGAACACAATAGGCATGGCCTTCTGATAGGTGCAGTGAAATCTGATGACAAATTTTGATTAAACAAAAACTGGTCATTTCTATAAGTACCTAGGAGTCTCAGCTATGGGCAGAGGTCAGTTATAACAATGCTCCTGAGACAGAAACTTCATGCTTAGGGCCTCTCACCAGTGAAGGTCTCATAAGGCTCCACGAGGAGCCTATATTAGTTACCAATTTCTTTATTGGATATATAATGCATTTATTATTATGGTGATGTGGGTGTGGGTGTGATATGCATTTGTGGGAATGCAGATACTCACGTGCTGCAGCATTGTGGGGACAGAGGAAAGCATTCGGGGCTCCGTACCCTCCTTCCATAGGAGGTTGTAGGGATTGAACTCAGGTGTCACTGGCCCCATAGTTTCTTTTTTCTTTTTCTTCCTTCCTTTCTTCCTTCCTTCCTTTCTTTTTTCTCCCTTCTTTTTTTCTTTTCTTTCTTTCTTCCTTTTTATTATTATTTTTCTTAGAGAAAGGGAAGGGTTGGTCTCATATATACCAGGCTGGTCTTAAACTTGCTAAGTAGCCAAGGATGACCTTGAACTTCGGATCCTTCTAACTCTACCTCTCAGGTGCTAGGATTATAGGCTTGGGCCACCAGGCCCGGTTTATATGGTAATAGGGATCAGACCCAGGGCATTGTGCATGTTCGGCAAGCAGTCTACCAACTAAGCCATATCCACAGGCCATGACCACCAATTTCTTCATAACAAGTTGCTCGAAACACAGCAGTTTAAAACAATAAGCTTACTTTTCTCATGCCATTTCTTAGAATGGAGGATGGAGCAGACTCCCTAGGTGATCTGTACTGGGCTATCTCAGGAGCTTGCAAAGCTATCAGTCAGAGCTGCAGCTATCTGCAGGCCTGACCAGGTTTGGAACACCCATTTTTAAAATGGCTCACATGATCATGGGCTAGAGGTATCATTTCTTTGTCCATGCTTCTTTTGAGTGTTCTTATAACATGGTAGCTGGGTTTCCCCAGAGTGAATGCCCTGAGAGAGAGATGGGTTGATGATGTTTCTGTATCCTAGCAACAGAAGTGACTCACTGTCAGTTCTACTGAATTCCATTGGTAAAATACAACACCAACTCAATATGTAAGAGGAACTGTACAAGGTCATGAACATTAGGAGTTAGGAATAATGAAGGGTATTTTTCATAGTAGGAAGCTGCTACCACTAGGCCTTAGTAATGTGTTCACATAATTTACTTTTGTAATAGTTAGAAAATTAAGACATCTCTATGTTCTTTCCCCAAAATCATATTGGGTTTTAGTTCCAATAAATGTAGTTTTTTTCCTATAGGATCTTAGTTGGTACTCTGAAAATTATTTTAGCACTTGGTAAAACTATACTACAAACCAAAATCACAGTACTGAGTCCTGATAGGAATGAATCAGTCTGTCTGTCTGTCTGTCTGTCTCTCTCTCTCTCTCTCTCTCTCTCTCTCTCTCTCTCTCTCTCTCTCTCTTTCCTCCAGGGTCTCACTAATGTAAACTTGGTTGGGCTGGAACTCTCTATGTAGAGGAAGCTGTCCTTGATCTCATAGAGATCCACCTGCCTGTGACTCTTGAGTGCTGGGATTAAAGGAGTGTCCTACCACAATGGCTTTTAATCTGAATTTTTTTATCTTTCATAAAAATGCTTTCCAATCAGGCTGATCAGAGCAAAGAGGGGTTATATGTAGCAATCTGAACACATGCTCCCAGCATAGGTGCTCCCAGCTAGCTCAATCTATATATTAACTATAAATCTTTCTGTGCCACAAATTTCTCAATCACATGATAATGATAAGAGCGCTTCCTTTATATCATGCAATGATTAAATAAGACAGCCTCCCCAAGTGCCTAGAATGTGTCTAATGCTAATGGAATGCTACTAATTTTTATTATTATTATGTCTCTGAAAACTCACCAACCTCAGGAAGCCAATCCTGGAAGCTTTTTACAGTATTGCAGCAATTTATAATTTCAGTGTTCATCTCAGATGATTGCGTGCATTCATATAAGTTGTCTAACAATGATATGAAGCAATATCAAAGACATGGAGCAATTGGAACACATAAACATTTAGTGGTAGGAGTATAAATGGGTATAACTGTAATTTTAAAAAGCTGCACACAAGGGAAAGACACCATTTGACAGAGTTTGGATGGAGGGGTTTTTATTGGAAGAAAGTGAATGGGAAAAGAGGGGAGACCAGCTTCTGAGAACAGGAGTGGCAAAAAAAGAGAGGTGTGGGGAGAGACAGAGAGACAGACAGAGCAGCAGGGAGAGAGAGAGAAAAAAAGAAAAAGATGGGAGGTGGGCAGGACCTTTTAAAAAGGAAACATAGTGAATGTGCATAGGTGGGTGCTCTTAGTGGCTTCGGTTGAGGGCATATCCTGTCAGAACCCCAAGGGCAGGCCAGTACAGATGCCTGAATACTAACAATAATGATTTTGGTATAATGCTTGTTAGAGTAGCCACATAAGATAACTATGTGCACATCCTACAATATAGCAACTCTTCTCCTAGCTATAAACCCAATGGCAATTATGCTAGCATTTACTAAGACCCATATGCAAGAATATTTATAATGGCTTCATTCATGTTAACCCAACATAAAGTAATCCTAATGCCCTCTGACATAAAATAGCATGTTCATGAGGAGGGATGAACATAGGGATGAAAATAACCAATCTCATTAATATCATGTTGAATAAAGGAGTCTAAGAACAAAAATCAGATAGTTCAGAGAAAAAGAAAATATTAAGTTGGGTGGTGTCTTAGGGTTATTGCTGTGATGAAACACCATGAGCAAAAGCAACTGGGGAAGGTAAGGTTTTATTTCCTTCACAGTCCCATATAATGGTTCATCATCATAAGCAGTGAGGACAGGAACTCAAGCAGGGCAATGTAAGAGGACTGAGAGAGGTCCTTGTGCTCATAGACATGCACTAGGGGAACCTGGAATGTTAAGCACACCAGTTGTTCCATTAAGGAAAGGAATGTAAAACCTGTTTTTTGCCCAGAAGCTGGAGTGGACATGCTTTCTAGCCTGGTGGCCTTTGTGCAATCTGCATGTCTGAAGACTTTCCAGCACCATACCTTTCCAGTAAGGCTGTTTCTCTGTCCGTCTACAGAACTTATTCTTATGGAAGGGCCACATATACTTTACAGAGCTTCGTGTAGTCATACTTCATCGGTATTTAGCTTACATTGTACCTCAAGGAGACTTAGGTATGTTTTGTTGTGCACGTGGGATTGAGTTAATCTTCACAAGAATAGTTTTCACAAAATTGTGCTGTTTAAATAAGCCTAAAATAAGCAACTCAGAGTCAAACTCGAGAAGTTTGAACCAACACCTGCCTACCAAGTCATGTTGCCATGAACTGTCTTCTTGTCTCCCTTGGCTCATATATCTGCTGCTTGTGAAGATTGCAGAGACCCCCCACAGGGCTGGAACCTGGTGGCAGGAGCTGATGCAGAGGCCAAGGAGGAGTACTGCATCCTGGCTTGCTCCACATGGGTAACCTGATTTCTTATAGAACCCAGGACCATGAGCCCAAGGGTGACCCCACCCACAATGGGCTGGGCCCTCCCATGTCAATCACTAATTAAGAAAATGCTCTACAGTCAGATTTTATGGAGGAATTTTCTCAATTGAAGTTCCCTCCTTTCAGATGACTCTAGATTGTGTCAAGTTGACATAAAACGAGCCAGCACAGGGGAGTAGGGAGGTAAGTAGTATCTAGATGTTGGGGAGGGAGGAAACATGATCAAAATATATTGTATGGAAAAAATAATAAAATAAAAGAATTAGAGATGAGAAAGGGAAAAAGGCAAATAGTTCATAATTTCATTATGTGGACTTTGAAATTAGTCAAACAATTAATACAGGTTAAAATACTGGTTGTCTTTTGAACAATTCTGACTAGAAGACTGATCAAGGGAGCGTATGTGATATTGAAAACATTCTAACCATCGATCTGAGTAGTGACTACATAGGTGGATATAGGTTAAAAATTTATCAAGCTTCCAATTTTAGATTTGGATATTTTATTGTAAGTTAGTGATGGAGAGCAAGATGTGGTGGCAGATTCTTGTAATCCCCATACTTAGAAAGGTGAGGCAGGAGGACAATGAGTTTAAGGCTGGCTCTAACAATACAAAACTAACAGAAATAATGACTGGGCTATGGAGATGGATTAATGGGTAAGACACTTGCTGTTCAAGCATGACAACCTGACTTTGGATTGGTGTGGCATCAGGCCTGTAATCCCAAGAGGAGACAGGAGGATCCCAGGGACTCGTTAGCCAGCCAGTCTAGCCAATTGGCAGACTCTAGATTTCAGTGAGAGACTGTGTCAAAACTGGGGTGGAGAGTGACTGGCTGAGGAAGATACGGATGCTGCCTTCTGTCCTCCATACGTGCACACACACAAGGATATGCACATGCATGTAAACTTTCTCAATTACTTTTCTATTGGTGTGATAAAATGCCCCCACTGAAAGCAATATGAGAAGAAAGGGTTTATTTCACCTCACAGGTCACAGTCCATCAAAGGAAGTCAGGGCAGGAACTCAAGGCAGGAACCCAAAGGCAGAAGTGGATACAGAGAAGCCAGGGTGGATGCTACTTACTGGCTTGCTCCCCATAACTTGCTCAGCCTGATCTTTTATAGCACACAAAACCACCAGCCCAGGAGTGGCAATATCTACAGTGACCTGGGCACTCCCATACCCATCATCAACCAAGAAAATGCACTACAGGCTGGCCCACAGCCAATTCAGCAGGGGCAATTTCTCAATTGAGATTCCCTCTTCAAAAATGACTCTAGCTTGTGTCAGGTTGACATAAAACTAGTCAGCAAATACACACACACACACACACACACACACACAGAGAGAGAGAGAGAGAGAGAAGAGAGAGAGAGAGAGAGAGAGAGAGAGAGAAAGAGAGAGTAGTGGACATAAAACTAGCCAGCAAATACACACACACACACACACACACACACACACACACAGTAGTGGTATAAAGAAACCCACTGCTGAGAACGTCGACATGGGATAATAGGGTAAGAGGCTTAATAGTGATTGAGGGCTAGTCAAAAGCTTCATTTTGCCCACCCTAAATCTTTATAGTTAGAGTTGCTAAGCAGTGATGAAAAAGAATCGCGTATTTGTTCTTTAATAGTTGTGTCAGTTTCACCATTTCAAAACTATTCAAGAACCAGTATTCTGTGGGACTACTAACGAGGAGAAAATGAGACACAGCTCCTTGACTCACAGTGCTAGATCTGCTGGGGTATGACAAAAAGTAAATCAAAAGCTAACAACAGCAGACTTCTAGCGGGACTAGAAGGACCTTCTCTGTCACTGGGGAATGACGCCAGAGCAAACAATTAGAAGCAGAAGCTGCAATCAGCGTTCCACAGGCTGAAGACAACTGCACATCCTAGGACCCTAGAGGAACTCAATGAGGCTGGGCATACAAGTGCACTAGAGAGGCCCCAAAGGGAGTAACAAAGACTCGAGAAGAACCAACAGAGGGGACACCCTCCGCGCCCCGTGCGGGGCTTATAATGCCATTCATAGGCAGGAGAAAGGCATGATACCACATATCTTAGATGTGTTCACCTGCATTCAGTATGGAAAAAAGATGAGAGGAGGCAAGATTAAGGGAGGACAGACTGCCTGGAAGGCTGTTGCAGCAATGCTGGCTGTTGATGACGGTATTTAAACGAAGGCAGTAGAGATGAAAGTTGAGCAATTCTCAGAAGTGGCAAGACTGGTCGGCTGAGCAAAGGAAAGATGAACAACAGCTAGGGCTCAGCTCTGGCTTCAGCAACCTGTAGACTGTGGTGCCATTCACCTATACAGATGACAGAGGGAAATCGAGCTCTGTTTTATCCATGAGATGCTGAAGTGGAGATATTGGGTCTACAGTTGGTCCTCAGGAGAGGGGACTTGAAGAAGCTGATCTAGAAGACAGTGTGGTATAGAAATGAATTACTATAGGGACAGAGAGCATCTAGAGTCCCTTCCTTGAATGATGCAGAGTGAGAAGCAGATTGAGTTCAGAACACCAAGGGATCCTCTTCAATAAAGGATCATCAGCAGAGAATGAGTGCCCGTCAAAGAGCAGGGAGGGGGCACACAGAAAGAAGGAAGCCACACAGAAGCTTAAAGAAGGGATATCCTTCAGCTAGAATCAGGAAACAGGATCTAAAGCTGCCACGAGGTCACATCTGGAAATCTATCATCTTCACAAAAGCAGCACTACACCTTTTACCCCAGCACTACCAAATCAGAGGCAAGCAGAGCTTTGTGAGCTCGAGGCCAGTCTGCAGTATTTAGTAAGGCTCAGGCCAGTCAGGGAAACACAGCAAGACCCTGCCTCAAGTAAACAAACAAGCAAGGCTCCGGAGAGATGGTTCAGCATTAGGAGCTCTTGTGGCTCTTGGAGAGAGAGGATACAGGTTTGGTTTCCAGCGCTCTTGTGGCTCTTGGAGAGAGAGGATCCAGGTTTGGTTTCCAGCGCCCAGGTGAAGGTTCTCAACTGTCTGTACCTCTGGATCCTGGAGATCTGAAACCTTCGTTTAGCCTCCGTGGGCACCAGGCATGCACACGGTACACATAAATACATGTAAGAAAATACTCTTACACATATACTAAAATAAATAAATCTTGCGGGGCGTTGGCGGCGCACGCCTTTAATCCCAGCACTCAGGAGGCAGAGGCAGGTGGATTTCTGTGAGTTCGAGGCCAGCCTGGTCTCCAGAGCGAGTGCCAGGATAGGCTCCGAAGCTACACAGAGAAACCCTGTCTCGAAAAACCATAAATAAATAAATAAATAAATAAATCTTTAGAAAAAACAAAAATCAAAATAACAAAAACCCAGCAGAGATGTATTCGCCAAATTTCAGAGGTTAAACTGGTTTGGATTGAAGGCTAAATGTTTATATGTCTAATTCTCAAATATCCACCCACTCCTGTGCCTCAAGACTGTGAATCCTAGTCCCCTTGCTAATTTAGAAACAGATCAATTAATATCCTAGGTTTAGACAGCTGAGCACCCGCTCACGTTAATCATAATGGGATTTCTTATGGAGCATTGGTTAACTCACAGCGTGACTCTGAAGGTCCAAGATCAAAGGCTTACCTTTTGTACAGCCATTGACCACACAGTTAGGAGAAATGACTAACCATGACATGGGACTTTTCTAGCAGGAATGTCCCTGTTGATGCCACCTCCTCCTACTGAGTACCCATGTGTCTAGGATCTGGTAAGCAGAACCTCTATGCCAGCTGCATAGAAAAAGCAGAAGCCATGCCTTCCAGAAGAACTGCCTGGTTTCTACACCATACCCACCCCACCTGCTACAGAAGCTGCAGGGTTCTGTCTGCATGGCAAGCAGCATGACCCTTAGCTACATTCTGAGGGAGTCTTGAAAATGTAGATCTTTTTGTTGTTGTTGTTTTGTTTTTTTTCAAGACAGGGTTTCTCTGTGAAACAGCCCTGGCTGTCCCAGAACTCACTTTGTAAACAGACCATGCTGGCCTCAAACTCACAGAGATCTGCTTGCCTCTGCCTCCAGAGTGCTGGGATTGAAGGCATGTGCCACTACCGCCTGACAGGAAATATGGTTAAAGCTCAGAAAGCCAAGCTACAATGAGATTAGAGATGTGTGAAGAGCCAATGACAATATTCTCCACTGTCTCTTTTTCTTCTAGTTTGCTTTATGTTGCTGTAATAAAGGCCATAACTAAAGCAGCTTGGGGAAAAAAGGGCTTATTTTACATCATAGGTTGCAGTCTAACATTTAGAGAAGTAAGGTCAGGAACTCAAGACAGGAACAGGGAGGCAAGAGCTGAAGGATACAGATGAGTGTCACTTACTGACTTGTTCAGCTGCTTATACAGTTCAGGACCAGTTGCCCAGGAGTGGCACCACCCACAGTGGGATGAATCTTCCCACATCAATCATTTAATCAAGAAATTGCCCTACAGAATTACCTACAGGCCAAGCTGTTGGAGGTATTTTCTCAATTGAGATTCCTCTTCCCAGTCAACTCCAGCTTGTGTCAATGGAACAGCAATAAAAGCACCCGATATACATTTCAGATTAAATATCTGTTCACCCCTTTCCCACACTTAAATTACAAACCACAAATCACAAATATAGCAACATGGTCCTGCCTCTTGTTAAGCAATTATTCCTGCTACATAAAAAACTCCGGGGGCTGAAGAGATGGCTCAGAGGTTAAGAGCACTGACTGCTCTTCCAGAGGTCCTGAGTTCAATTCCCAGCAACCACATGGTGGCTCACAACCATCCCTTATGAGATCTGGTGCCCTCTTCTGGTGTACAGATATACATGGAGCAGAATGTTGTATACATAATAAATAAATAAAATCTTTAATTAAAAAAAAAAAAACTCCATGCATCCAGTCTCATGAGATACAGAACCTCATCAAAAACTTTATCTTTAGGTAATGAATGCTTTACCTCATCTGTCACAACTAAGTATTGATACCCTCAAATGTGGAGGTCAGCTGCAAGTATAAAGGGGGAAAAAGAGAAAAACAAGGAAGAAGTGTGGCCATGAGGCCATGGCTGCCCTTATAACTTCCTTCCTCCAGGACTTAGGCAATACTGCCCACACCCTCAGCCAGAAGCTTAAATGGTTGGCCTCATCGACTTGATGAGATGACCTAACCTTCCCTCCCAAAGGATATGTGCCTTTTGTGACTTGACATGTAGACCTCTGAGATTTTGCATAGTTACCCCCCTTCCAAACTAGACTCGTCAAAGGAAAAGGACACTCTAAGGTCCAAATTATCTTTTCCCTTGCCCCCTTCAGTGTACGACAGAAACTTATCTCCCCTCTTAAAATCAGATTGTGCATCTATGACAATATACACAATTGATTTTAAAATTTGTCATTGTTTATTGTGCATGTATGACTTGTGGGATGCATTTTGTCGAGATATTCACGTGGAGGTCAGAGGACAACTTTGTCAGTTCTTCCCAGGGAACATACTCAGGCCTTCAGTTCTGGATGGCAGGTGCTTCTTCTGCTAGGCCATTTTGCTGGCCTAACACACACAATTTGTTTCTTCCCTTGTTCGTGAGGCATGAGAAATTCAAATTCGGAGCAGCCTCAAACCCAAGTTCAACAAGACTGCTCTCGTATGTCCTAAAGGAATATTCCTCATTTGGTAGCATGATTGTTAGAACAAAATTATTCAGACTTGCAGGGGCCATGTGTGGTGACACACACCTTTAATCTCAGGACTCAGAGGCAGGCAGATCTCTATGAGTTTGAGCCCATGCCTGGCCTACGTACCAAGTTCCAGGCCAGCCAGGGCTACACAGTGATATAGTGTCTCAATAAACAAAAGCAAAAACAAACAACGATAAAAACCTTGCAGGGTAGGAAGCCAAAATTTTAGAAGTGAGTCATGAGGTGTACTAGTGATTGTTGTTCACACTTAATTAAATTGGTCCTTAGCCCATGTATTGTGGTCATGGAAGGTGTACACTGGTTACATTCAACCTGATAGTGTTACAACGTCACAAGCTGTAGTTTCTCAGATGGCATGTTAACTGGGTGTCCCAAAGGACCTACAAGCCCAACAACTGCTGGGTGATTCACAACAGTGTTAGTTTAGTACTTCATTCATCAGTAATACAGTCTCAGGTCAGAAACATGGTAAAAAGGATAGCAGATAATTATGCATTTAGGAGGTCTATAGTGATGGAAGTAAGAATCTGGAAAAAAAAAACTATCTATAGGAAACACATGCTACAGTAAGGTAGATTGCTGCCATCACCTTGGAAATATAGCTGTGCCATCAACCTGCCACTGGATGGCTGCTTGATTTTGTAGGAGTGGTAGCTGGATCTTAGAGGTTTAGGTATTTGTCAATGCACCAAATATGTTGAATATTTATGCCTTGATGTAGGTTAGTGCCAGTGGGGCCAGACAACCTTGAGCCTATGTGATTTCAAATATAATTTTTGTTGTTACTGTTTTTGAGACAGGGTCTCACTTTGTAGCCCTGACTGTCCTAGAACTCTCTTTATATGGCCCAGGCTGGTCTTGAACCCATGGTCCCCCCCCATGGGTTGGGGAATGGGGGAGAGAGGAGGGAGAAATCTACCTGTCTCTGTTTCCCAAGTGCTTGGATTAAAATCATACACCACCATACCTGGCCTAGTATAAAGAGCATGTTGTATGTATGTATGCCCGTGCATGTTGGTGTAAATACACACATGTGTGCTATTTTGCCATAGTGCACATGAGAAGGTCAAAGGACAACTTCTGGGAATCAGTTTTTTCTTTCCATATTGGTAAAGTAGATTCTTATGGCTAAACAGATGGACAGATGGCCTAGTAGACAAGAGTACATACTGATGTTACAGAGGACCTGAATTTAGTTGCTAACATCCATATTGGGTGGCTCACAATTGCCTATAACGCCAGCTCTAGTGGAATCTAACACCTCTGACCTCCTTTACAGACACACACACACACACAGAGACAAATATGCATACAACTACATTTTTAAAAAAAATCTTTTTATTTTTTATTTAATTTAAATTTTTATTTATTTTAATACCAACCACAGTTTCTCCTCCCTTCTCTCCTCCTGTTCCCTCTCCCCTTCTTTCTACCACCCCCATCCACTCCTCAGAAAGGGTAAGGTCTCCCATGGAGAGTCAACAAAGCCTGGCATATCAAGTTGAGGAAGGACCAAGCTCCTCTCCCCTGCATCAAGGCTGAGAAAGACATCCCATCATAGGGAATTGGTTCCAAAAAGCCAGCTCATGTGCTAGGGACAGATCTTAGTCCCACTGCTAGGGTCCCCAAAAATAGACCAAGCTAGACAACTGTCACCCACATTCAGAGGGCCTAGGTCTGACCCATGCTGGCTCCCTAGCTGTTGGTTTAGAGTCCCTGAGCTCTCACATGCTCAGGTCAGCTGTCTCTGTGGGTTTCCCCATCATGATTTTGACCTCCCTTTCCCATATATTCCCTCCTTCCTGTCTTTGACTGTACTCCCAGAGCTCTACCTAGTGCTTGGCTGTAGGTCTCTGCATCTGCTTCCTTCAGTTACTGGATGAAGATTCTATGATGACAATTAGGGTAGTCACCAATCTGATTACAGAAGAAGTCCAGTTCAGGCACCCTCTCCACTATTGCTAGGAGTCTTAGCTGGGGTCATCCTTGTGGATTCCTGGGAATTTCCCTAGCACCTAGTTTCTCCCTAACCCCATAATGGCTTTCTTTATCAAGATATCTCTTTCATTGCTCTCCTTCCCCCAAGTCGGCCATCCAGATCCCTCATGTTCCCATCCCCCATCCCTTCTCCTCTACACCCCCCCACTCCTGGTTTACCCAGGAAATCTCATCTATAAAAATCTTTTTTTTTTTTAAAGCAGACTCTTCCTTATTTCTATATCACAATTTACTCCAGGGTAGCTGGTCCACGAGCTTCCTGGTGATTCCATCATAGAGACTTTTTAGAGAAGCCTAATGAACAAAACTCTTCGATGTCTGAGAATGTCTGTTTTGTCCATCTAATTGCTGAGAAAATCCTCTGCAGAAATAGTTTGACAGGTAGCCACACAACACACCATTATTCACCTACTCAGGGCACAATCTGAAGATTGCCCTCTTTTTACATCATATGTCCTAGGCACAGTCTTTCGATCTTGTTCGTTCCATGCCCTCACTTAAGCCCACCTGTGAGTCAATACAGATCCATACCTCAGGACCTGAGCTCAAAACCTCAGGAAAAAAAAAAAAAAAAGCCTGGGCCTGGTCAAACACAGCTGTAAACACAGCACTGCAAGAGGGCGGGGTAGAGAGACGAGAACAACTCTGCGGTTTGCCAGGTTCAGTAAATGGCAAACCCCAGTGATCCTCCTTTAAATAAAACAGTAAGTGATCCCTGCCTGCCTTACAGTATCTACAGACAGCAGTACAGTACTCAACAAAAGAGAGGTAAACTAACTATAAACTAGTAATGTGTTGTGAAAGTAAAACGAAGAAACAACTCACTGTGGTCAGAGCAGAAAAAGTGCATTGGGGGAAACAAGCAGTAGTAATCAGACATCTAAGACGAGTTCTGATGGATGGAATTAGCATGTCAGAGAAGAAAGGAGATGGGAGGCACACTTAAGCTGAGGAAACTGTGTGCAAAGGCCTGAGGACATGAATAGGCATGAGAAGCATCTTAGCCCTTTCAGATTGCCAAAAGAAGATATTCTAAAACCGGTGGCTGTGAGAAACAGAGACTGGGAGCCAGGCAGGGTTGTGTACATCTTAAGTCCCTCTGGAGGGATTAAGATCTTTAAGTACTCAGGAGGCCGAGGCAGTTGAGTTCCAGGGCATCCAGGGCTACACAGAAAGACTCTGCTCAAAGACAGAGGGTTGATTTTTGGTTTTTTTTTGTTTTGTTTTGTTTGTTTTTTGTTTTTTGTTTTGGTGGGGGGAGAGTAGGGTCTGAGAGCAGGTTTCTCTATATTACAGCCCTGTATGTCCTGGAACTCACTCTGTAGACCAGACTGGCCTCAAACTCACAGAGATCCACCTGCCTCTGCCCTCTCAGTGCTAGGATTAAAGGCAGGTACCATCACCACCCAGCAAGAGAGAGGTTTCTGACAGTTCTGGAATCTGGCAAGCATAAGTTTAAGGCACCAGCAAATTCAGGTTTCACTAAGGGCCTGTATTCTGCTTTATAGATGGCAACTTTCATGCCCATACATGGTGGAAAGCTAATGGAGCCTCTTCAGCAAGAGTACTGCCACCAATGATGAGAGCTCTGTTCTCAGGACCAAATCACTCTTCCAGTGTTCCATCTCTTAATACTCTCACCTAGCTGGTTACGATTCCAACACATTTGGGGAAGACTAAGAGTTCCACTATAGAAAGTATGGAGCCATCCATATAGTCAGGTGAAGTAAGAATATAGTATGACACACGCCTTTAATCCCAGCACTTGGTAGACAGAAGCAGGTGGATTTTTGTGAGTTTGAAGCCAGTTGGTCTACAGAGTGAATTCCAGGACTGTCGGGGCTACTTAGTGAGACCCTGTCTCCAAAGTAGTAGTAGTAATTCATATGCATAAAAAAGCTTAGTGGGAGAGTGTGGTAAAAGGAATAGGTAGGCCACATTGCCTTGAAGGTCAGCCTGAGGCATGCACTGAGGAGCCACTGAATGCTTGTGAAAAGGAAATAAGAACTATTCATGTCTTAGGGACATGTCATGTTTTACACAATGTGATGTGTAAAGATCACAAATGTTGAGATTAAGCAGACCTAAATTTGAGTCTTTTCTTGTACACACAGTAGAACCACTTTGGGTGTGTCCCTCAATTTCTGTTTGATTCCAGTTCATCAGTGCAGACTAGACATGATCAACAAAAGAACTCAAACTCAACAGGGTGTATTGTCAAGATAAAAGAAAGAAAGAGGCAAATGTGGAGGTTCCGCTGAGTAGTGTAATGTTAACTTGACTCAAGCTGAAGTCTTCTGGGAAGAAGAAACATCCATTGAGAAATTCCCCCACAAGATTGGCTGGTGGGCAAACCTGTGGTACATTTTCTTGATTGATGATTGTTGTAGGTAGTGGACTAGTGGTCCTGACTAGCCCAGTATTAAGAAAGCAGGCTGAGGGGTCCTGACTTCCTTCAGTGGTGGATTGTAATGTGGAACTATAAGCTGAAATAAACCCTTTACTCTGCAAGTTGCTGTTGGTTATGATGTTTTATTACAGCAATAGAATTCTAAGACAGAGGCTGATGCAACATTGGAATGAGGGCCCAAAATAAGTTATGACTGTGGGAACAAAAATGAATGGACAGACATTAGATTGTGTTATCTGGTGAACAGAACAAAGAGCCAGATGTCCTAACGTGTACAGCAGTGCTCAGAATTGTCCACGGTGCTAACAGGGAGTTGTGTCATCCTGAACTGTTATACATGTGTCATCCTGCACTGTTTATAGGCCAGCTTGGTCTACACAGTGATTCTAGGCTAGTCAGGGATACCTAGCAAGACTGTTTCAAAACATAAACAAACAAACACATAAAAAATAACAATGCTTAAGCCATGCTTGGTGGTACTCAGCTGGCCCAGCATTTATCACTAGAGACAGGAAGCTCAGGAGTTCATGTTTATCCTCAGCAACCCAGTGAGACCAGTGCCAACTTGGACTACACAAGTCTAAAAAACTCCAAAACAAAACAAACAAAAACCCTAGGTAAATAATGCTGAGGTTGAGGGAAGAGCCTGATTCATGAGATAGAGATCAGAGAACAAGTTGTAGGACGTATTTCCCCTTAAAATTAATTTTTAAATTACAGATATTGAAAACATACTTAAAACATAACAAAACGGACATGCACATGCTTACCACTAAAATGAGAATGTCAGGGGTGACATGGGTCTTTTACTCAAGAAGGAAGTAAAGCTGTGACTCTGCATAAGGGCTGGGAAACACTTATGCCCTGTGACTGCCGTCTCCGTCTGAGGAAGTGGCTTAAACATCCCCCAGTCAAGGCCTTTCGATTCTCCTTCAGGGAGCTTTAAAACAGAACTTTCTGAAAGAAATAATTTATTGAATTGGGGTTAAAATTTTCCACTTGACTCATTAAACAATATTAGTAAGCAGTAAGAGAACATATCCAGAACACGAGAAATTGTAGGATGCCGCCAGTGACTATCAGTAAGTAGGGAATAACATCGTGATTTTTGACTTATGCAGAGTCCGAGGGGAGGAGCCAGTCTAGCCTTACTAACGTCTCATGAATTCCGTCAAAGGTGATACTGGCTGAGGAGTCTATATCTATGTGAACATGGCCTGAATGATCATTAGATGTGATGTCTCCAAACATGACACAAACATAAATGAAAAAAGTGGCTCACCCTCAACCACTCTCTGACTTATTTTTGATACAAGGTTTCTCATTGAAAGGAAAACTCACCAGTTTGGCTAGGGGGATTGTCTACTGACCTTACTATGTAGTACAGTCTGGCCACAGTGATCCACCATGATGCATGCACCATCATGCCCAGTCCTGCATTTTTTAAAGATATATTTTAGCTGGGTCTGATCATACACACCTATAGTCCCAGCACTTGAGAGACAGAGATAGGAGGATCTCCATGAATTCAAAGCCATCCAAGTCTATATAGTGAGTTCCAAGACAGCCAGGACCATATAGAGGGACCGGATCTCAAAATAATAATGATGATAATAATCATGTATCTTTTAAAAATATGTGTAGGTGTGTGTTTTCATATGGGCATGGGCATACCAGTGCAGTTGCCCTTAGAAGCCAGAGGCTTGGGACCTCCTGGAGCTGAAGGTACAGATGGTAAAGGATGGCTGGTATGGATGCTGGGAACCACTGTTACACTTCAGTCTTTGGGAAAACACAGTAGGTGCTCTCAACCACTGAGCTGTTGCTCTAGCTCCTGACCTCCATTTTCAGTCTAGAAAACCGGAGCTAGAGAATGGAGAGATGGCTCAGCATTTACTGCTATTTTAGAGTCCCAGAGTTCAGTTCCCAGCACCCATGTCTGGCTTACAACCACTTCTAAAACCACCTCCATGGGATCCAACACATGCCCTCCTCTGATGAGTGTGCAAAAGTGTGCACACACACACACACTAAAATAAATCTTTTTTAAAAGGGGAAACTCAAGATGCCTCCTGTAAACTTTTATGTGAATGATTGCATGCCTTCTTTAACATGCTCATATGACTATCGTATTAAAACAAAGACAATGATTTTAGATAATCATCTAAAGATTTATTTTCACTTTATGTTTATGTGTATAACATACATGCACAGCCCTTAGAGGCTAGAAAAGGATATTCAATTCCCTGGAATTGGAGTTGCAGATGGCTCTTAGTCACCATGTGGGTGCTGAGAACTGAATTTGGGGCCCTCCAGAAAAGCAGCTGGTGCTTTTAACCATTGAACCATCCTTAGTTCCCCACCCCCCAAAAAAAAACATTTAATTTCTATGACACAGAGGGAAAAGAAACATCCCATAACTGTCGTAGAAATGAAAGGGTTTTGAATTTTAAGCAGGTTTCCCTTAGTGTTCCTACAGTTTCCTTACTTAATGTGGTTAATCTGCAAGGTACTTATTCAAGAACCCTCAAAAGGGGTGGGGAACCATATTTTATTGTAAAATCATTTCTAAACATTGTGTCATTTTCATTTTATGTATTAGCAACACCAAAGATGACTCTCAGGAGATAAATGCCATGTGGCTTTTTGCAATGGTGCCAAGGCTTATAGCCCAAGATTATAGTGAGATATTCACCTATAGCACTGACTACACCCGTTTGGGCATGGTCAGAGGTGAAGATGTGAAGGGGAGTGAGTTTAGGTCTGGGGTCCTGGCAGGTGCCTCTCTCTGGCATCCAGTCGGGTCACAGTGAGCAGCCTGTGCAGATCTTAGAGAGGGAACCTGTGGCAGCCATTTGCTTCTTCTGTGACTTCTCCCTGAAATAAATTATATTTAATATTTGAACCTAGTCCCATGAATCATTATCCATGCCACTGTACAAGGTCTTTGATTTAAGTCTTTATTTTAATCCTTCCTAGTCCAATTGCCTACTAGAATGCTGAGAAATCTTGTTGGCTTGATCTCATGGAGGTAACCACAGCTGCAGTGAATTCAGGAATGCTAGGCCATGTGATGTCCTGAAGACAACATTGCACAATGCTCCTCCCCATCCTCCAGCTCTTACAGTTTCTTTTGTCTTTTAATATACCCTTCTTCCAGAAGTTTCTCTCACCTTTTGGGAGGGGAGAGTTTGAGACAGAGTCAAACTCTGTAGTCCAGGCTGATTTGAACTTAAGAGTGACCCTTCTACCCTAGCCTCCCTAGCACTGGGATTATAAACATGGCCACTATTCAGAGGTTTGTTTGGTTATTTATTTGTTTGTTCATTCATTCATTCATTTATTAATTTATTAATTCCCTTAAAAGGTTAGAAATATGGCTTGGTGGTTAAAACTACTTGCTGTTCTTCTAAAGAGCAACAGTCTATTCCCAGAACCCACATGGTAGCTCACAACTATCTATAACTCCATCTCCAGGAGATCCTATGCCCTCTTCTGGCTTTCTCAGCACTAGGCACACATGCGATATACAGACACACATCCAAGCAAAACACCCATACACATAAATTTAAAAGACTAAAATTGAGTTTGATGAGTTATGAATGGCAGTACACACCTTTAATCCTAGCACCCAAGAGGCAGAAACATGCAGAACTCTGTGACTTACAGGCCAGCATGGTCTGTATAGAGAATCCCAGGCCAGCTGTGGCTACACAGTAAGACCGTGTCTCACAAACAAACAAAATAACAACAAAAAGGAAAGGAATAAAAGGAAGGGAGGGGGAGGGAGGAAGAAAGGTAGGAGGGGAGGGAGGGAGGGAGGAGGGGAGGGGAGGGAGGAGGGGAGGGAGGGAGGGAGGAGGGGAGGGAGGGAGGTAGGAGGGGAGGAAGGGAGGCTGAGGGAAGGGATGGAGGGAGGCAGGCAGGCAGGGAAGAAGTAAGGGAGGGAGGCAGGGAGGAAAGGGAGGGAGGGGAAAGAGAGAGGTTGGGAAGAGGGGTGCAATTCACCCTTGTTCATCATTCATAGATCCTCAGCCATGATTCTCCTCAGAAGGGAACCAGCATGTCTGGAAGCATGTCTGGGAGGAGAGTTAGTTTGTACTGACTAATCTGTTTTTTTTTTTTAATGTCTTTATTCCTATCACACATGTGTATGACCTTACAATTACCACAAACCATGACAGTGACACCAAGACATTTACAAGAAGACAGAGAGCCAAACCTCCTAAGTTGTTCTTTGCTTGGGCTATCCCAGTTTCATAGAGCGTGCTTGTATTCTCACTTCAAAGTTCTGTTATGTAGAAACAAAGCTGAACCTCTGTCTGCTCAACAGGAACAAGTTAATTCTGTGTGTTCCCAGCATCACCGCACCAAAAATAAACCAAACTCCTCAAAATCCCTGTCTCTTTTTCATCAAAATTTTTACCTCATCCAAATGACTTCTTGTTAAGCGTACAAAAAGCAAGAAATATAACCAGAGACAAAGTGAGAGGGGACTCAACTGAATTTGGTTAAACTGTATCTTTTTTCTTAGCTTCTGAACTCCAATGAATATTCTGAGCAATGCAAATGTACTGAAACGAAACAACAGAAAAATCTATGTAAGTTAAGAAGGAATTAAGTCATAAGGCACAAAAAAAAGTTAGGAAACAATGGACACTCACTCATCTTAGATCCAGGACTCAAATCACCTGGAAATAAGACTTAGAAAAATTGAAGATGCTACCTGAGTCCCCGTATGATGCGGTTGCACTAGCAACTTAACCTATTAAAGAGTAGTGGCCAAAGAACCATAGGTCATTTTCTTCCTTCATGAGCAATGTCAAAATCAGCCTTCAAACTCTACACCAGAAGTTTATTTGAAGTTTGATTCAGAACCTAAGACCTACACAGTTATAAAAATGTGGTTTGTGTTTGTTTTTTCCCCTTCAGCTCCATGTTAACTCAAAGAAAAGGAATAAATCATACAGTGTTATAAAAGAATTTATTGGGACTGGAGAAATGGCTCAGTGGGTAAAGTCCTTTGTTGTGCAAACATGAGGGCCTGAGTTTGCAAAGCCTGATGTGAAGGTACAAGCCTGTAATCCCAGCACCAAAGGCGGAGGCAGAGACGACTTGCTGACTAGAGTCTAGCAATAGATGAGCTTTAGGCAAATGAGAAACACTGTCTCAAAAACTAAGCAAGTATGATGACAGAAGAGACAAGATGTCCTCTGGACTCCACACGCACATGTGCAGGTGTTTGCACCTCCACATACACGTAGACATATATACATGCAATGCACACTCACCAGGTGTGTGTACCTGCACGGACAAACACACTTGCACACTCAGAGGGAAAATAAACAAAATAAAATTATAAAAAATTAAAATAGGGCCGACAGGATGGCACATTGGTTAAAGGTGCTCACTGTCAAGCCTGACAATCAGAGTCTGGTCCCTGGTACTAGCATAGTGGAAGGAGATAATTGATTCCTGCAAGTTGTCCTCTGACACCCCCACCACCACCACACACCATGGCATGTGCACATCCACGCCACATATACAAATGCATGTAATTTAAAAATAAAATTAAAATTAATTTTTGGCAAGGCCATTTTTTGAGACTTTAATATCTGTTAACTTTGAGCTGGAGAGATGGCTCAGCAGTTAAGATCATTGACTTCCAGAGGACCCAGATTCAATTCCCAGCACCCACATACGATTGCTCACAACTGTCTATAACTCCAGTCCTAGAAGATCCAACACCCTCACACAGACATACAAGCTAGCAAAACACCATTAAAAATTATATTTTTTAAAATCTGTTAACATTAATTTTATTAAATTTTTTCAAAATCGGTTAACATTAACTTTTTTGTTAACTTTATTATTTTTTTTTCTTCTGAACAATGAATACAAAAAAATAGGGGTAGGAATATTATCTAGGGAGACTTACAACTGGACATACAATCTCTGTATATGGTTTAAATGTCAATGTGGTTGCCCTGAACAGGCTGTGGCTATATGTTTTCACAAAGAGGGATGGGCCTGACCTGTGTACAACAGTTTGGAAAGTTGATACAGGCCTGTGAATACACTTTATGTGTACCTGTCCAAATCTAGTGTACACGCTCACACACAAGAACACATTCAACATATAGGGAATGATTTTAGACTTTATCCTGTCCCAGAAAGGACAAAGCACCTTCCCTCCCACCACCAAAGAGAGTCACCATAATGGTGAAATTCTAATTTATCGTTATATGATGTATACATGCCATTAAAAAAAACAAAACAAAACCTGTTCCTTACTGTTACTGTTAGGAACAGTTGTTTGTTTGTTTGTATGCCATGATATTGTGCTTCCAGAAACCTTAGCTGTGTAAAAAAATGAATAAATAAAAATAAGTAAATAAATGAACAATGGCAAATAAAGCTTAACTTACTATTGCAAATTTTTGTTATCTGTAGTTAAATGCTACTTCTCTAACTTGTTGGGTCTTATTTTTTCCTTTGAAAAAAACTTTTGATTCATTTTTAGACATGTAAATACAAAAACAAATAAGCAACTGTTCCAAACAAAAGATCTAACCAAGCCAGACTTGTGGAATGTCATTTGCCCAAGTATCTCTTTACACCATATTATGACTTATTTGAAAAAGTATGATGTAGTTGAGTTTGTTTTTTTGTTTGTTTGTTTGTTTTTTACCTCTTTGGGGGCCCACCACCCAGCTCCCAAATAAACACATGGAGACATAGTTTTTTTAATAATTTATTTTTTATTTATTTGCATTGATATTTTACTGCATGTATATCTGTGTGAGGGTATCCGATCCCCTGGAACTAGAGTTGCAGACAGTGGTGAGCTGCCATGTGGGTGCTGGGAATTGAACCTGGATCTTCTGGAAGAGCAGACAGTGCTCTTAACCACTGAGCCATCTCTCCAGCCCATGGAGACTTATTCTTACCTGTCCCAACCTACAGGACATCAACCTGGGGCAAGAGAGTCAGGGATAGGGAATGGGGACAAGAGACGCAGAAAGAACAACACAAGACAGGATTCTGATCAAGTGGCAAACTTTAGTTTTCTCAGGCTAGCTTATATAGCCGGCAGAGCAGGATATGGGGAGGGGTAGAATGGGTTGTTTGTGAGCCAGGTGTTAGTGTAGGCAGGATATTAGGAAGCCACAAAGAGGATGTTTGGCAGGGTAAAGAGTTTATGAGTAAGAGGTCCAGGAAGGGTTGCCTAGGTGACTGAGCCTGTGGGTGGAGAACTGGGTCAAGTTGTTTCTTTTCTTGAGCTGAGGTTCTAAGGAGCTGCTATGTAAAGGTTAACTATGTGGCCTACCAAGCATGGCCTAGGATCTCATGCCAAGCCCTGAGATTTGGCTCCCAACACTTACCTATGAATGTCCAGCTTTAGCTTGGCTTATTTCTAGCCAGCCTTTCTTAAATTATCCCATCTCCCTTTTGCCTCTGGGCTTTTACTTTTCTCTATTCTATATGTCTTTCTTTACTTCTTCCTCCATGGTTGGCTTGGGCCTGGTGTCCTCCTCTCCTTCTCCTTTTCTCACTCATCTCTCAAGCCTAGATTTCTCCACTATTTATTCTCTCGGCCTGGCAGCCCCTTCTGTCTTCCTGTCTAGGTATTGGCCATTCAGGTTTTTCTTTTTCTAAACCAGTCAGGTGGTTTAGGCAGACACAGTAACACAGCTTTACAGAGTTAAACAAATGCAGCATAAAAGAATGCAACACATCTTTGCCATCATTAAACAAATATTCCACGGCAAAAATGAATGTAACTCATCTTCAACTAATATTCCACAACATTATGACTCAAAAGGGGAGGCAGGGAAATACCTACTACTAAATTGAGTGGCCCTTGTTTGAACCCTTGATCTGATTTTTTTTCATCTTTGTTGAATGAACTGAGGAAAATGATGAAATTTAAATGATGTACATACAGAATAATTTGTATCTTTTTTTCTATGATTATGAGTTGAAACATTTGCAGTAAATTATCCCTAAAAGAGAGGTGACTCAGTAGGGATGTAAACAATGAATTCTCAGAGTTCAGAGCAAGTGAGGGTGTGAAAGCTGACTAATAAGATGTCAAGGTCTGGGGAATACTGTTGAGCAGTGCAGGGGAACACTCTGTGCTGTTCTTTACAACTCTGAAAGCATTGCAAAGTAAGAATTTAATGACTGGGTGTTAAGAGCAGAAGAAATCTGGATATGGTTAGGAGAATCAGTGGTATCCTAGCAAGCTAAGACCATTAGAAAGAGGAGGCAGTAAAAGACCCACAGAGTTGAATGAAGTTGGGTTATTTTGGCCAGTTAAGTGTGCAGGGTGACAATAATGATTGTGTACTGCTGGTGGGACTGGAGTGGTCTAACCTAGTATAATTTTCCTGAAAGACAATCAGGTTTGTGTTTCACACGTTAAAACAGCCATACCCTTGACTCAGCAACTCTACTTCAAGAAATTTATCTTAGGGAGTTAGTGAGGCAAGTATACAACATGTACTAAAGGTGTGCCTACTTTCTGTCACAGGTGCTAAAGTGTGCTTGCTCCCTGCCACATGTACTAAAGTGTGCTTGCTCTTGGTCATAACAAATTATCAAAGGCACATCAGTAGGGAACTGCTAGATTGATTAAACAAATTATGGCTTATCCACATAACCAAGCATCCTTTGGCCATTGCAAAGTATGAACTATATTGATAGGGAGAAATGTCACTAAATGAAAAGGCAGGCTGCAAAATGGTACACAATACGATCCTATTTGCATTTATAGGGCTTATTTACATTTAAAATAGAATCACCATATAGGCATTTCTTTAAAAACTGAGGCAATTCATGGAAAAAAAGTTGTAATAATTTCAAAAGATTATACACTACACCATACCAGGCAGACAACATAATTTGCAAGAGCCAATACAAAATGAAAATGTGGAGCCCCTGTGCAAAAAAACTAAGAATTTCAAGATGGTGACAATAGAGCATTCAACTAAGCATGAGGCCTTATGTAACTGTATCAGCCACATGTTTATAAAGCCAACCCAGCAAATACACACCATATTATACTATACTACATATTATTATATACCACACTGTATAGCACCCAATAACATGTACATTAACTAGGTGGTTCTATATGGGGTGGGTCGGAATATATATGTGGTCTCTTTTTGACCCCCTTTGTTGTATTATTTTAGGCAATATAGTTTGTAATATAGGAAATACAAAGCATATTTAAATTGTTCCTATAAAGAAGTAGCAATTGAGGAGTGGTGAAATTAGCCATCTGCCAGTGTACCTTTTGATCACTTCATAAGAATGCCTCCAAGAGAACTGCCAGGAACAAAGGAATCAGATATGGGTGGCTCTTCAAAGAGATTTCTGCTGGGTTTGGAAATCCCAGCATTTCAGATGCTGAGACAGGAGGACCATCATGAATCTGGGCTGTGGTGAGTTCCAGGACAGTCTGTGATGTAGTGTGAGATTATCTCAGAAACAAAACCAAACGAAACAAAATGATAAAAGGAGGTCTGGATATACAGGCCAGTTGACAGAGTGCTTATCGAGCCTGTATAAAAGCCCTAGTCTCAATCTCCAGCACCACTAAGAACCTGACATGTTAGCACATTCTTATAACCCCACAGGGAATTTTTACACTTGCAAATGGCAAATGTAACTACCCTCCACCATGGGTCTGACAATATAGCCTTAATTGACCTGGGATTCACTATATGGACCTGACTGGTCTTAAACTCACAGACACCTGCCTATATCTGCCTCCCAAGTGCTTTGATTGAAAGTAAATGTTTCTCAGTATAACTAATACCTGGGAAGTCTAATTTGGGATCAGCACAATAGCATATGCTCTGCCTTGGAGAACACAAGGTTTGATTAAACAGATCTCGAGTCTGTAGCCAGAAGACAGGAGTGCAAGACATTCTCATGTTTTTTGGTTTTGGATGAGATGGTCTAATACTTCCCAGGTTTGTATTCCTAGTTATACAGTGAGCAACAATTTGCAGGTGCTAGTGAGTGCTAGAATAAGTGTGTGGGTAAAAGGATGGAGTTTTCCAGCATTTAAAAGTCAAAAGATTTACCAAAAATTTTTCTGAAGTCTATTATAAGGTGATCTGCAGTGACCAAGCTTATCCAGAACATCGGGAGCTTCAGACCATTGATTCTGGAAGCATCTGAAGAATCCATTGAAACTCCATTGGAGAAGGTCTCCAAGAGACTTCAGGGTCTTGTGTGACATGGTGAAAAACTAGAAATAGAGGACTGGTAAATCCTAGGTGGTGTGTATTTCAGGACTAATTTATGTGCCTTGAAAGTACTCAGTCTTGTGTTGTTTTTTATTTTTATTTGATAATTAAATGTGTATACAGAGTATCGTATTCACATGTAGTCTATGCTCATTCATACAGACAAAAACTGGCAAATGCCTTAAACCAACATCTTACTTATATGTGATTATCCAAAGCAGCTACTTGGTTCAGGACACTAGTCTGTCTTCACTGATGCTATTTAAGACACTCCTTCTTGAGAGACTTTTTGCCAGGCTGATTGCCTGTTTTTCCACTGTTCTCAGTTTCAAAACAGAATGTATAATTCAAGTCCAAGACATCTCCGAAGATAAGGGGCTATCACACTCAAAATGCACACACACACACACACACACACACACACACACACACACACACACACACACACACTGAGGGAGGGCAGTGACAGAGAAGGGCAGAAACAGAAACAGTTAATACATTTGCCCTTTTCATTTCCACAAATTCTTAACTATTTTTTTCTTAAGAACTATAATAACATTAAAAAAATAAAAAGCATGTTCTCCCTGTGTAGTCCTCAGTATGGAGAACAGGAAAGCCTAAAATGCATAGAAATCCCCCTGCTGCTGCCTCCCAAGAGCAAGTGCTGGGATTAAAGACATGCACCACCATGTCTGGCCATGACATGTTCTTTTAAGTGATTAAATCAAGCACACAAGTGTTTTGACAAGCATAGTGTGTGTGTGTGTGTGTGTGTGTGTGTGTGTGTGTGTGTGTGTGTGTGTGTCACTGTGGACTTGAACTTTCTATCCTCTTGCCTCAGTACTCCCAATTACCTCCAATTATGGATCTGTCACCTGGCCTAGCTAGAGAAATCATTTTCTAACATAGCTCATATCCTCTGAAGAGTAAATGGGCTACGACTCAAGATATTTTGAGGTGGAAAAACCCAGTTGAAGGGAATATTGATGTGAAAGTTCAAGCACAAGTCAAGATGATGAACTATCTAGATCGTATCTAAGCTCTTCTAGTCATCATGAACATGAAACAGTCTTACTGACCTCAACAGTGGGGGCAGGGGGTTGTAGCTCAGGGAACAGAAAAGCATCAGCATAGAGGACTTGATGAGGATACTAGTTAATCAATATACTTTGTCATAAATTAAGTGTAGGAATGAAGAGAATGGGATTAAAAAAATCAAAGACATCTAGGGTTTTCAGTTGAAGAAACAGGGTCACCTTCAGAAGAATTGATGAAGGATTATGAGTTAACAGCTCTCTGGGATTTTCCTTCACTGATTTGACCAAAAAAGGAATCTCCCTGAGCAGGGCAACCAAAAATAGGAGTGTATTTATGTCTTGTCTGTTGGTGTGAGAGAGGTTATAAAAGGTAAGTCCAGGACAAAAGACCCTATTCCTGACTAAATCTTCAGTGCAGGCCCTGAAAGCCAGACCAGAAGAAGAAAACTACAATGACCGGCAAATGGATTGGGATTCAGCAGCAGAGAAACAGGTAATGAAGACACAACCTCCTGCCTCTTTGGAAACTGACTCAAGAACTGGGCAGGCCCAAGCCTTCAAACAGGTAGAAAAGAAGTTAAGTGCGGGTGCATAAGATATGAACTAACACCAAGAAGAGCAAACTACACTTACATTTGTTCATGGAGCCAATCCTCATGAAGAAGTTATAAAGAAAGCTGTCGGATAAGTGCAAATGGATCAAAGATCTCACCATAAATCCAGCCACACTGAATCTTCTAGAAGAGAAAGTGGGAATTACCCTTGAACAAATTGGCACAGGAGACCGCTTCCTGAACATTATGCCAGTAGCACAGACATTGAGGTCTGCAATTAATAAATGGGACCTCCTGAAACTGAGAAGCTTCTGCAAGGCAAAGGAAACAGTCAGTAGGACAAAACGTCCACAGAATGGGAAAAGATCTTCACCGATCCCACATCTGACAGAGAACTGATTTCCAAAATATATAAGGAGCTCAAGAAGCTAGCCACCAAAACACCAAACAATGAAATTAAAAAGTGGGGTGCAGAACTAAATAGAAAATTCTCAACAGAGGAATCTGAAATGGCTGAAAGACACTTAAGAAAGTGCTCAAAATCCTTGGCCATCAGAGAAATGCAACTCAAAACAACTCTGAGATACCACCTCACGCCTGTCAGAATGGCTAAAATCAAAAATACCAATGACAATCTATGCTGGAGAGGATGTGGAGAAAAAGGAACACTCCTCCATTGCTGGTGGGAGTGCGAACTTGTAAGACCACTCTGGAAATCAGTATGGCAGTTGCTCAGAAAATGGGAATCAGTCTACCTCAAGATCTAGCCATTCCTCTCTTGGGTATATACCCAAATAATGCATGTTCATACAACAAGGACATATGTTCAACCATGTTCACAGCAGCATTGTTTGTAATAGCCAGAACCTGGAAGCAACCTAGATGCACCTCAACTGAAGAATGGATTGAGAAAATGTGTTACATTTATACAATGGAGTACAATGGAGCAGAAAAAAACAATGGAATCTTGAAATTCACAGGCAAATGGATGGAACTAGAAGAAACCATCCTGAGTGAGGTAACCTAGTCACAAAAAGACAAACATGGTATGTACTCACTCATATATGAATTTTAGACATAGAGCAAAGGATTACCAGCCTATAATCCTCTTCACCAAAGAAACTAGGAAACATGAAGGACTCTAAGGGATAAATGGTCCCCAGGAATGGAAGTGGCATGAACTCCTGAACTAATTGGGAGCATGAGGGTAGGGGGGAGGGAGCTGCTACAATAAGAGCAAGAGAAGAGGAGTAGAGAGGAAATGGAGGAGCAGAAATATTGAGTTGGGGGAAGAATAGAGGAGAGAGAGCAGGATGAGAGATACCATATCAGAGGGAGCCACTATAGGTCCGAGAAGAGATCTGGAACCAGGGAGATCTCCAGAGACCTGGACAAGGATGACACGATCTGACAATCCAGGCAATGGTGGAGAGGATAACCTAAAAGCCCTTCCCCTAAAATGAGATTGATGACTTCTCTTTATGCCATCCTAGAGCCCTCATCCAGTGGCTGATAGAAGCAGAGACAGACATCCACAGATATACACTGAACTGAAATCAGTAATTTAGTTGAAGAGAGGGAGGAATGAAGAGCGAAGGGGTCTGTACCAGGTTGGAGAAACCCACAGGAACAGTTGGCCTGAACAAGGGAGAGCACATCGACCCCAGATGCTGTCTGGGAGGCCAGTACAAGACTGATCCAGACCCCTGAACATGGATGTCAATAAGGAGGCCTCTGCACTCCAGGGAGCCTCTGGTAGTGGATTAGTATTTTTCCCTGGTGCAAGAAGGGACTTTGAGAGCCCATCCCACATGAAGGGATACACTCTGGCCCTAGACACATGGGGAAGGGCCCAGAACCAGCACAGGAAGATTTGGTGGACTTTGCAGAGCCCCATTGAGGGCCCTACCCTGCCTGGGGAGTGGTGGGTGAATGGGGTGGGGGTAGGTTGGGGTGGGGGAGGAGGGATGGGGGTGAGGGAGGGAGAGGGAGAAGGGACTTACATGTGAAGCAAGCTTGTTCCCTAACTAGAACTAATAAATAAACAAATAAATAAATAAATAATTGAAAACTGTTGGAAAACTCCAAGTCAGCCTTCGAAACAGGGTCTCTCAGGTTAGATTAAGCTGGCCTCTGACTTGCTATATCGCCAAGAGTAGCCTTGAGTTCCTAATCCTCCTGCCTTCTCCTTTCTAGTGCTGTTGGAGGCAGAAGCAGGCAGATCTCTGTGAGTTCGAGGCCAGCCTGATCTACAGAGTGAGTTTCAGAACAGGCTCCAAAGCTACACAATGAAACCCTGTCTAGAAAAACAAATGAAGACACAAAAATGCTGTTGGAGGAAACTCAAGAGAAAAACTAACTGTAAGAATCCAGGCAAATACAACATAAATCCACTCAACAATACCAACCTGGTTTTTACTAACTTTATTTTACATGACACATGACCCATCACAGTGATGTGTTGCCCTTATTTTTTTTCCTTACCTTAAGGCTGAAAAAAATCTTAAAATTGGCTGTCATGCCAGATCCAGTAGACCTCAAAGTCATCCCAGGGAGCAGAACACCTGCTTTTATTCAGGAGCTTGGACTTTCTAAAGCAGAAAGCCTGGCGAAGGGCCCACCAAAGTGGGGTTTATTCATCCCTGATGATTTTTATGTAATTGAGGGTTGAGCGCTTTGTCTCCTACATTTTAGAGACTAGACTTGAGTGGTACAGCTGAGGTCTGTGTGTGATGGCAGGGAAACAGAGTTCATCTATCAAGTGTGTGGTGTTAAAGCAAGGCACACACTAGCACTCAAGCACCTGCTAGCTGTGTGAAATCCTGAACAGGTTACCTAACCGAACCAAACCTTAGGCTTCTCATACAGGAAATGGAAATAACAGCTCCCTTCAAAGTACACCATGAATACTGACCTTAAGTCCTTCCCAGGAGGCTCTGGTGTCAGGATCAGTGCAAATGCCTGCTCAAAGATTCACTGTGTGACTTAAATCAATTACTACACATCTCTATGGTTCAATTTTCTAGTTTGTAAAGTGAATATAATTACTTCATAGCATCATTGTAAGAACTCAATGCATTTACACAGCTAGATGTGGTGACTTACTCCCACAATCTAAGCATTAGAGAGGAGGAGATAGGAGGATTAGGAACTCAAGGCTACTCTTGAGTAGCAAGTCAGAGGCCAGCTTAATCTAACCTGAGAGATCCTGTAACAACTGATGTTTAGAAGGCTGCCTTGGCCAAGCATGGTGGTATGGCTGTAATCTTAGCATTCAGGAGGCTAAAAATGGAGAATTATGAATTATAGGCAAACCTTAGCTACATAGCTACCTTAGCTACTTAACTACCTTGTCAAAAAAAAAAAAAAAAAAAAAAAAAAAAAAAAAGCTGGGCGGTGGTGCATGCCTTTAATCCCAGCACTCCGGGAGGCAGAGGCAGGTGGATCTCTGAGTTCAAACCAGTCTGGTCTACAAGAGCTAGTTCCAGGTCAGCCTCAAAAGCCATAGAGAAACCATATCTCGAAAACAACATAACAACAAAAACGACTTATTGATAGGTAAGTGCTATTTATAAGAGTAAATATACAAAAAGCAATAATAAAATACCTCACATAAATAAAATGCACAGACTTAGATTATAATAGCAGCTCAATATCTGGTAATGTTATCATTGAGATTATAGAAACCTTAAATTGTTTACAATCTACTGTCTTTTCTATCTTCTAAGTAGCCTCTGTGGATTTTATCAAAATTAACTACCTTAAAAAGAGATTTATTTTTATTAAATGTGTATGATTGTTTCCAGTGTATGTATGTAGGTGCACCACATATATGCAATGCCCTTGGAGGTCAGAGAGAGTGTCAGATCTCTTGGAGCTGTAGTTTTACAGGTAATAGTGAACCACCCAACCTGAGTGTTGGGATCTGAACTTGGATCCTGTGCAAGAGCAGAAAGTGTTCATATCTGCTGAGCCCCTCTCCAGCCCCAAATGCCTATTTTTGATAGTATGATATAAGGTATTACCATTGGAAGCAGTGGAATAAAGGAAAGCAAAATCACATAGTACCTTTTTGTTATAATTCTTATAAATTTGTAACTACCTAAAAATAAAAAGTTTTAAAAATTAAGGCAGGGAACTATCTGAAGTGGGAAGTATTAGGATGAAGGTTGAGCCTAAAATTAAAAGGTTTCTTTGTTTAAATAGTAAAACCAAGTTTGAGAAATAAGTTATCCTGGTGTGGTGGCATATGCAAGTAACACCAGGACTGGAGAGACAGGCAGGAAAATCAGAAGTTCAAGGCCAGCTTTGTCTCCATAAAAAACAAATTGAGGTCAGTCGGGACTAGATGCAATACTAAGTCAAACAAACAAAAACCTAGATGCTTTTCCTCACTCAAATTCATATCAATTCCAAAATAGGCATTTTCTTCAGACTCTCCAAGCTGTAAGTCAGAATCTTCTCATAATAAAAAGACCCCCATGAAATCTCCCATGCCTGGCAATTTTTTTTCCCCAGAGAAAATACAAGGATGCTACTTCATTAATCCATTTGCTGTTACTGTAACAAATCATTTTAGCCTGGCTACTTTTTAAGAAGACAGTTCACAGTTTTGGAGCTGTTCAAATAGCAAAGTGCTGACTCCGGTGACTCCCCTCCTTCTATGGCAGATGGCATCATGGAGGTATGACAGGAAAATTATGGTTATAGAGGCAACCAAAGAAAATTGACCATTGAGGCATGTCATTTATTGTAACAACTTTATCTTGAGAAGTAACAAAGGGCTCCACAAGAACTATCTTAACCCTTTCCTAGAATTCCTCTGAGACTGGTAACCAAGCTTCAATATATGGGCATTAGACACACCATAGTGAGTGCCTATGATTCAGTGTTTTTCTCTCCAAAAAGAACCAGCCCAACTGTAACAAACACAAATTATATTTTAGTAAAATCTATCAATGCCTAAAATTCCTTCTTTCCTTTACTCAATACTATGTACCATTTTGTTCAAGAAATCACTCAAACCAAATTCACATTCTATCTATCTATCTATCTATCTATCTATCTATCTATCTATGCACCACAATTTTCTTATCCTAAGCCCACACTTTCTTTCATTCATTTTATTTATTTTGAGACAGTGTCTCACTCTATAGCACCTAGAAACTCAGACTTTCAAGTGCTGAGATTACAGACATGATTTGCCTCACCTAGATCTCCTGGTTTTGCTTTGGGACACAGGATTCCTTGATGTGCCCAGACTGGCTTCAGAATTCTAGAACTTACTGCCTGAGTCTCCTAATCTGGAATTAGAGCATACACCACCATACTTGGTTTAATCATATTTTAAAATATACTAGTACTCCAGCACACAAACACAATGTCACTTCAGCTAAATGAGCCTTTGGAGAGTAAAAACATATGAGGGAGAGGGGCTTTAATTAAGATAGTTCTTGTGGAGAGGACTTGAGTTTGATCTCCAGTGAAGCCAGTCCAGGTGTACATGCCTACAATCCCAGCATTGGGGGGTGGAGGCAGAAGGATCCTGAGATGACAAGCCAGCACCCTGTCTCAGGGCCATAAGGGAGAGAGAAGTAACAATGTGGGACATCCTTCTCTGGCTTCTTTTGCGCAAGGGTGTGCATACCTGAATATGTCCACGAACCACACACACCCCATCACACATATAATGAACTTAATCTGAATTCAACTTACATTCAAGGTAACCTTCAGTGTGAATTACTTAACAAAGAGATTGTTTGCCAAGCCCAGAACAAAGTATACAAAATACCAGACTTACTTGAAAGGCATTGCTGTGTCTAAAGGATTTTGTTTCCACCATTCCTCCCTTTATAAGCAATCTTTGAGTGATTCCTATAGCGCCACAGCTCTCTTTATCCCTCATTCCTGCGAGAATTCAGTCCTTCATCCTGTCTAAACCCATTGCTACTGTATTATAATTTTAAAAACACCCTTCTTTGACTTGAAAAGTGTTCATGAAATATTTGCATCTTAAACATTTATTTCTACATCAGGTTCTGCCCAAACAAACTCTACCAGAAAAAAATCAGAAGCTGAAAGTTCCCAAAGGGGCTTGTTATAAGGTCTCTTGCCAAGTTCAAACACATCCAGCTTCCCCACTCCTTACTTCTTTCAGTTGCTATTGCTTTACAAATTCGCACACATTTGAACAACTCTTAGTTGGTAAGTAAACACACACACTTGTTTGTTTTTAGACAAGAGTATCACAGTGTGGCTCAGGCTGACCTCAAACTCGGAGATTCACCTGCCTCTGCTTCCTAAGTGCTGGGTTTAAGGCACAGACCACCACGCTCGTCTTAAATATAATTTTGAAAACATTCCCTCATTCTGTTTTCTGAACCAAGGGCTTCCAGCATACTTAGCCACTGCCAGTATGTCGGTATTTTTTATCTTGAGATGCACGCGCGAGCGGGGAGGGAGATGTCACTGAACTGCTCTGAGTGGCTTTGAATTCTCCAGTGCGGGCGGGACTTGCACTTGGGATCTTCCTACTTCAGCTGCTCCCCTCACCCGCAACAGCTAAGATTATAAACTGTGTCATCAGCGGTGACCTCTTCTGAAAAATTTGAGAGGTTCTTTTGTGTCTTGTTTAACTTCCGCCTTTGGTTACAATGTTCCTGGTTAAGATGGTATCTTTGGGACTAACTTCCTTTATCGAGAGTCACAATGTTGCATTTGCCAAGTCAGGGATCATCGTCGTTGCCCTCTATAAATTAATACTTTGTGACCAAGCAGTTTAATTCCAAGACGAAATACCCCAAAAGGGGTATCATAGGTGTAAGTGTCAAGTCTTCCCAAGTTTCTACCTGTTGCGGGCACTTGGGCAGAGGCCCCTTTTCTTTCCCTGTCCCTCTCACTTTCAGAATGCACATCACCCCAGTGAGTCCTAGCACGCCCCTGCACAAGGCTAAGGGCTGGGACCCCGCGTGGAGCTTGGACACACCTCTTTGCCTTCCAAAGTGAATGCAGCGCTCGAGTAACACCGGAGGAGAAAAGAACGGAGCCCAGAATCCCGACATCCAGAGCTACCCCGACAACCGCACCTCCACACACGGGACGACTATAGGCTGCCCATCCCGCCCACTGCCGGGTCTGCCTCTCTTTGGCTTCCTCGAGTTTCTCCCTCCGCACGACGCTCCTCCCCTCCCGAGCCCCTGCGCCCGGGCCCTTTCCTGTCCCAGACTCTCCCTTCCCCTTTCCTTTTGCGCTTCCGCCCCCGCTCTCCATCGCCCCTTTTGATTGGCCAAGCGCGCCGGAGCCCGGCGGGCCAATCGGGGAACCGAGCTGGCGGCGATGGGCGTGGCCGCAGAGCCGGGCCCTCAGATCGAGGCTGCCTCCCCCTCTCAGCCGGCAGCACATTCCGCCGCCGTTGCCGCCGCCGGCCCCGCGGTCGTCTTCGCCGGAGCCGCTGTGGTGCCCGGGCTCGGGACAGGAGCGGGCGGCCGGCTGGACAGCAGAGGCCGGGCGAGAGGAAGAAGCGGACAGGCGGGCGGGCGGCGCGGGCGGCGGCCGGCTTCCTGGGAGCTTCGGTGCGGCGCGGTGGTTGGGGCGGATCCCGCGGGGCCCGGGGGGGGGGGGAGAGTCGCGGCCCGGCCATGGCGGACAACGAGAAATTGGACAACCAACGGCTCAAGAATTTCAAGAACAAGGCCGCGACTTAGAGGTACAGTGAGGTCCGCGGCCTCCGGCCCCGGCGGGAAGCGGGGTGCGTGCGGAGTCGGCGGCGGGCGGGCGGGCGGGGGCCGGCATGGCGCTGGGCAGGCGGGCGGGAGGGCCGCCGTGACGCGGGCGCCGCGCCGGGAAGTTTGTGCCGGGCCTGCTCCGCCTCCGCCGGCGACAGCGCCGGGGCCCGCCGGGTGCGGCCTAGGCCTGCCCTGTCGAGCCGGCTAGACGCGGGTGCGCGGCTGGGGTCAGCCGCGCGCAGGCTCGGCCGCGGCGAAGGCTCCCGCTCGTCTCGGGCCCCGACGCCAGGCGTTGAGGGCGGAGGGCGGCGCGGGGAGCCAGCGGCCACCTCGTAACTTCCCCCGGCCCCGCGGCGCCTCCACAAGCAGGCGTTCGTTGCTGATCTCCCCGACTACTGTTTTACCCCAACGTCTAAACTGCAGGAGTCAACTTCTCGGTTGAAAAAGACACCGGCGCTTCGAGAGGCGGTCCTGGTGATGCTAACTGTGTCTTCCAGCGGCCTGGCTTTCACTCTGGTCCTAGCTGATCAAGATGTGGCTCACGGTGTGCGATCCCCCTTATTTGAGCTTGACCACAATCTCTTTACCCCTCCTCTGCGAAGAAGATATCCATAGCTGCGTTCGTACATAGAAAGCCCAAAGGGTTATACAAAGCTGTCATCCTCTAGTCTACGGTATCCTTTCCCTCCTCCACCTCCTGGTGGTGGTGGCAGTGAGGAATCGGGTGGTCTGTGGACTGACACCATCACGTATTATTTTAAAAGAGGGAAAGAAGGCTTCATTGTCTTAGACACAGCTGCTTCCAAGGTTTGATGTGTTAAACACACAGATTCTCCCCACTGTGTGTGCGTGCTTGTGTGTGTTGCGCCCGTTAATAAACCCTTTTCTTTATTTTGTGAATTTTATAGGTGCCTATTTATATTTTCTTTAACACAAGCCATTCTGGGTCAAGAATTTAGTTCTAAAAAGAAAGTGGTAAAATGTCTTATTTCCTCCTATATGTTTTTGTAACTGATCCTATTGCTGTGGTCTGTGTCTGAACTTGAGAACTTGCCTGATTGACATAGCAACTTTCGTTTACTTTTTACAGTGCCATTTACTCTTTTAATGTAGTTTGTGCTATTTCAGTTGATTGCAATAGTTAGGACTGTCTGTCCCAGGGTGTGTGTGGCTGTTCAGAGATTGTTTGAAAGTTAATAAAGTTTTTGTTATAATTTTCATAGTGGAAGAAATTTAAAATCTTTTAAAGATTTATTTGTAGGAGTGTTTTGTCTTCATGTGTGTATGTACACCGTGTGTGCCTGGTGTCCAGGGAGACCAGAGGAGGGTGTCGGATCCCCTAGAACTGTGAGCTGCAGTGCAGGTGCTTGGAACGGAACCACCGAACCATCTCCTCAGTTCCCAAATTTAACATCCTTATTGGAGTAGTTGATATGTCACAAAACTTAATCTTTTAAATGTACAGTTCATAGTTGTCAATAAATTTACACGTGGAACTGCTTTTTTTTAAGTAATATGAATATTTAGAATGAGAAAAGTCACAAATTAGGAAACTAAAACTGATAAATACCACAAAGTTTAGAAATTCAGAAAAGTATCAGGTAACCAACCAATCTCTCTAATTCTTTTTTCCTTGTCTTTTTGTTTTTCAAGGCAGGGTTTCTCTGTGTAGCTTTGGAGTCTGTCCTGGAACTGGATCTGTAGACCAGGCTGGCCTTGAACTCAGAGAGATCTTCCTGCCTCTGCATTCCAATTGCTGGGTGTTGGGATTAAAGTTGTGCTCCATTGTTTGTTTTTCAAGACAGAGTTTCTCTGTGTAACAGCTCTGACTGCCCTGGAACTCTATTTGTATACCAGGCTGTCCTCATACTCACAGAGGTCCAACTGCCTTTGCCTCTAAGGCATGTGCCACCATACCCAGCTTCTAATCCCTTTCTTTTGCTATCTATTTTTAACCGGTTCATTGAAATGTGATTCACAGAATATACAATTGACCCATATAAAGTGGTTTTTAATATGCTCACGTAGTTGGTGCAATCAGCACGAAAGTCAGTCTTAGAATGTTTACTACTCTAAAGAACCCCTGACATAGTCATAAGCAGGGATTCTTTCTCAGCTACTCCAGCCTGAATGTTTTGTTTGCCTATTTTGAAAGTTTGTGTATATGAAATATACCTTTGATGATACTTTGTGGTTACCTGCCTTGAAGGTTCAGCCATGCTGTAACAAGAGTATTTCATAGGGCTGAATAATAATTTCTGCATATAGTTTACACCACATTGTGTTTAGGCGCTCATCTTCATGGACATTGTTAACCTTTTTATCAGTTACATACTGCTATGAACATTTATGTACACATTTTTTGTAACAGTTTTATTTCTTTTGGTTACAAACTAAGAAATAGATTCTATGATGCTGAAACTTTATATCTGACTTTTTCTAGGGTTGCCAGACCAGACTTACTTTCTCCCTTTCCACCCCTCCCTCTTTTTTTTTTTTTTTTGTTGTTGTTGTTTTTTTAATCTGTTTAAATTCATTTTAGGTGCATTGGTATTAAAGTGTCAGATCCCTGGGAACTGGACAGTTGTGAGCTGCCAAGTGGGTGCTGGGAATTGAACCCAAGTCCTCTGGAAGATCAGCCAGTGCTCTTAACTGCTGAGTCATCTCTCCAGCCCCAACTCTCTTTTTTTTTTTTTTTTTTGGACAGGGTGTCACTATATAACTGTAGCCCAGGATAGACTTACACTCTAAATCCTCCTCCTCATCCTCGTGAATGCTAAAATTATAGGTATGTGCCAGCATGTCCAACCTGCCACGCTGTTGTATTTTTTTTTTATTTTGTGTGTGGTTGGCCCTGCTACTCTCCCAAGTGCTGGGATTGCAGGCATGTGCCACCGGACCCTGTTTTACAGTTATCCTTTTTTTTTTTTTTTTTAATTGCCCTTACTATGTATTTCTTGCTACTGTAGTCTTTAACAGAGTAAATATTGAATCTACCTGGCCACTATGATAATTTAAAACTATATATAAAAGTATATTAGACATGTTTTGGGATCATGATGTAGTAACTTTGACTGAATCCATGTATATGTATTAGAAGTTAGAATATTTACATTTTCCCATCTCCAAATATGACATGACTAAAAATTTTATCTGTATGACTTACTCAAAATCACATAAGTGGTTGTAGTTCATTGGTGAATTATAGCATACATAAGGCCTTGGGTTTGATCCCCAGTGTGTGTAACTTGTAATAAGACAAAAATATCTTCTATTGCTTTTAGGAGGTCTGTTTTATTTGCTACTTGCATGCCTGTATCTTTTGAAAACATGTATGTACATTTTCCCCCTCCAGATATAGTGACTGCACGGTGTTACATATGTAATGTATGTAGAATATAACAAATACTAAGAAATTACTGCTTTTTGGTTTGTTCTTAAGATTTATGATTTAATGGAGGCAGGGCTATTGCTATTAGCCCAATATATCCTAATCCTAAATGCCATTTTAACATTTAATCTATGCTTTAAAAATGAAATATTTCACATAGTTCTTTTGTTACTAAATTTTCAAAATCCAGTTTCCATTTTACACTTACTGTATTTCTGTTTAGGTCAACTGTGTCTTAAGTGTTTAGTATACTAGTCTCACATGGCTGATAGCTACCTTATTAGGCAGTGTATGTGTAAATATACAACATATAGAGTGACATAATTGTTACATTTGGGGGAGAGGTTGATTAGAAATAATGAGTACAAGATCTGCCAATTAAATTTATTTTTACTTGATCTGTAACTATGTGTGACCTTGGAAGAATCATTTTTAAATTTTAGGATTCTGGCAGTGCAGGATTCAGTGTGATTGAATCTCTTGCTTCCTTACTTGGAGTTAGCTGTGTGTGGTTTTTAGGGTCGCCCCCCCCCCAATGTGTGTATATAAAACTTATGTTACTTTGTACTTTATGTTAAAGAGTCAGTGAGAAATTGCTTATTGGAGGACAATTTAGGCACAGTGATGTGACCCTTTAGGTCATAATTTTATGATTCATGGATTTCTATCTAAAATTCATTAGTACTTTTCAGTATATAATGTTAACTCTTCCAAAAATACAGTCATGCTTTCTTGACAGTACAGAAGTCAAAGGACGTGTCTGTGTATTTGAAGTAATGTTTAAGGAGTTACTAGATGATGTTTATCAAAGCTTGACTTCTTCCTGTAGTTTGGTAGAGGATCATCTAATGCCAGTTTGAGGGTAGTAACAGAGAAGGCTGTACATACACAGTACAATATAGAAAATGGGTAGTGACCAAACTGTCTGTGAGGTTTGTCAGGAGCAGCAAGTTAAGCTGCTTTAAGTTTGGCAGTAGAGAGAGGGACTCTTTTGTAGAATTTCTAATAAACTTTCAAAGTTTTTATAGAAATTCTAAAAATTTGCTGATTCAAAGAGAGTGTAAATATGCTAGAAAAGTAATTAGATCTTGTGAAAACAACTTATGCTAATTATGAGTATTGAAATACAACATCATTTTGAGTATAAAATATGAAGGTAGATAGAAAAAATAACAATGATAGGCTGTTTTGTTTTGGGGTAATAGCCTTGTTGACTCAAAGTGTACAGAGTGAAAAACATTGCTAAGCTATTAAGTCTTAGTAACTTTAGAGACTGACCTCTCTCATCACAAATCTTGGAACATATTTACTGTGCTTAAAATAACTACTGTCTGATTCTTCAAATAATAGTCCAAGTATGAAACAATATGAGAGATCTGATAGAAATAGCCCAAGAATTTAAATTATTGTTTCAGTCTCCTATTAGTTTTTCTGGCTTATAAGGCAACTGACTTCAGAATTGCTTCATTGATAACTTTCTTAAACTATCAAGGGACTGGAGAGATGACTCAGTGCTCTTCCAGAGGACCTGGGTTCAATTTCCAGCATCCACATAGCTGTTCATAACTGTCTGTAATTCCAATTCCAGGGGACCCAACACCATAGGAAAAATACCAATGCACATAAAATAAAAATAAATAAAAAATTAAAATATATATCAAGATGTCCTTAGTTTTCATGGTTTACTGGTCAATTACATGTTTCATGGTCAAATGAATATGCACTATTGAGAAGAATGTATGAGTGATTTTTGGAAGAATGAAACAGCTTTAGGAAAAATGCATAGGAAGTTTGTAGGTAATTGAACTAATATAATCATTGTTTGGTGTTTCTATTTTTGAGACAGTATCTCACTGTAACCCCTAGCTGATCTGGAATTTACTATGTAGACCAGACTGGCCCTGAACTCGGAAAAGATCTGCCTACTTCTACCTCTGAAGAGCTGGGATTCAGGGTTTACACCACTATACCCTACTTTATAATAGTTGGAGTTTTTTGTTTGTTTGTTTTGTTTTTGTTTGTTTTTGGTTTTTTTTTTTTTTTTTCTCGAGACAGGGTTTCTCTGTGGCTGTCCTGGAACTAGCTCTTGTAGACCAGGCTAGTCTCGAATTTCCAGAGATCCACCTGCCTATGCCTCCCGAGTGCTAGGATTAAAAGCATGCGCCACCACCGCTTGGCTTAATGGTTGGAGTTTTTAAAAATATTTTTATTTTATGTGTATGGATATTTTGCCTGCATGTATGGCTGTGTACCACATGCATGCCTGTTGTTTGCAGAGGCCAGAAGAGGGTGTCAGATCCCCTGGATCTGGATTTATAGGTGGTTGTGAGCCATTATGTGGGGGCTAGGAGTCAAACCTCTGGAAGAGCAGCTAATACTCTTAGTTGCTGAGCCATCTTTCCAGCTTCATGGGTAGTTGTAAAATATTGATCCCTGACAGTGGTTGCAGTTAATTAAAATATTCTCATTGTTTTCTGTACTGAATGAGAATACATATTCATATTTTGACTTGCATTGTTGTTTTGGGGGCCTTCTGGTTTAGTTTTGGCACGGAGGCAGGAGAATATTTGATGTTTTTGAGCACCTATTACAGGTATGTCTAACTCTTTATTTATCTCAGTCTTAGAAATTAAAAAGAAACTGTGCTCTGACTTAACAGTCAAGGGAGTGATTTTATCTTGGGTGTATTAAAGCCCTCTGTATTTTTTATACTCTACTAACTTAATTCTTCTCAGCCTAATACAGATCTCAATTTTGGTCAGTAGGTTTTGTTTCAAAGCATTTCTAGTCTATTCTATAGGTTAGTCATTACTGTTCCTTTCTGCACAGATTTTTGGAATTTTGTATCACTTGGAACTTTTAACACTAAACACACCGTTTCCATTTAGATTTGGTAAAGTTGGTGTTCAGTGAGACTCTTTCATCTACTAGTCACTATTGTGAGAATAGTTTTTTGAGTGGCATCTACAAAATATGACAGAGCTGAGCCATGGTGGCACATACTTAGAATCCCATATAAAATTAACATTAGTAGTAGTCAGGCTGCTCATATTATCAGCAAATGTCTGTGACCTGAAAATCTTTGTGCATGCTAATCAGTGTGAATTAGAAGTGTTTTCTGAGGCTGGAGTGATGGCTCAGTGGTTAAGAGCACTGAGTTCCTGTCACCCACATGGCTCCTCACAGCCATCTGTAATTCCAGTCCTAGGCATTCTTTCAACAAGCTAGGCTGAGGCAGGAGAATTACCATGGGCTAGCCTGGGCTGCAGTGAGACCAGGGAGGAGGAAGAGAAAGAAAAGAAAAAGGACAGTGGGGGGCAGGGGCGCTGTTTATTTTTTTTAAAAGATTTACTTATTTTTATATGCATTGGTCTTTTGCCTGCATGTATGTCTATGTGAGGGTGCCAGAGTTCCTGGAACTGGAGTTATAGACATTTATGAGCTGCCATGTGGGTGTTGAGAATTGAACCCGGGTCCTCTGGAAGAGCAGCCAGTAGCTCTTAACCTCTGAGCTATCTCTCCAGCCCCAACAGTATGTGTTTTAGTTTAAAAGTCTGCAGATGTTTGAGGATTGAGACTCATTATGTGTTCTTAGTTTTTATTTGGGTATCTCAATATTTCCCATTTGGGAAATTAGAGTGAGTGAGTGTGTGTGTGTGTGTATCTATGTTGTTTGGGTTTTTGAGACAGGGTTTCTTTTTGTGTGGCTCTGGCTGTCCTGGAACTGGGTCTGTTGTCCAGGCTGACCTTGAACTCACAGTTCCACTTGCATCTGCCTCCCGAGTGTTCAGATTAAAGGCCATGCCCAGGTAAAATCAGTACTTTTTTAAATGTTGGGCTGGCAAGGTAACTGGGCAGGCAAAATTGTCTGCTATCAAGCCTGGTGACATGGGTTCAATCCCTGAGACCCACGTGGTGGAAAAATATAAAAATTTTATCCTATCAATTTCTGAATTTAACATACAGATAAGTGTTTGAAAAAAGACATTTACCTTTTCAGGATGCTTAATTGAAGATACTATAATACAGCCCCAGAAAAACATTCCGCTTACAAAACCAAACTGAAGTTATTCAGATCTTCCAAATGCTGACAGTTTGTTATGCAATGAAAAGATTTCCTTCCAACCTAAAGAGATTAAAAGAAAGGAAGGAAGAAAGAAAATTCACAATTGCTATTAGTACAAAATCATTAGTGTTGGAAACATGTCAAGCTCATGGTGATGGACACAGTTTTCTAAAACTAATTTTTACTTGAAAGCCCAAATTTTATCATTAGCAGTAAATACTGTAAATTGTTTTCCTTTAAGCCATAGGATTACTTTGCCCATTTTTTAAGACATCTGCCAGACACTGAATCAAAATAACCATAATTTCTCTGTCATTCTTTCAAGTGAAAATGATGTTTCTTGAAAAAGTGGTTAGTTCAATTCACAATTTAATTGTCCAAGTACTTTTTCTACATCTGATTATAGAAGTTGATATTGCTGCAGGAGTCATTTATGTATACTCCTGTTTTGTCACATAATTCAAAAGAAAAAGTCAATATTTAATTGATAAATACTTTCTGCATGTGTATGCTTATTTATCTATTTATTTATTTATTTATTTATTTATTTATTGAAGCAGATCTCTCACTGTGTAGTCTTGGCTGGCTTATAACTTGTTGTGTAACAGTCAGTGGCCTGGAACTCACTATGTAGACCAGGCTGACCTCACAATCCGAGTGCAGAGCTCAAAGGTGTACACCACCATGCCTGGCAACGAGTATGGGTGTTCAGTCTGCATATATGTCTGTGCACTGTGCATGCCTAGTGTTTCAGAAAGCCAGAAGCGGGTGTTGGATACTCTGGATTGGAGTGACAGATGGTTGTAAGCAGCTGTGTGGGTGCTGAGAATTGAACCCAATTCCTCTGGAAGTACAGCTAGAGTTCTTAACTGCTGAGTCATCTCTCCATCCCCAAGGACATTCTTCAGTAACTTGGCCTAACTAAAGTACTATGACACTATCACAGCATAATGCTGGTTTCTCTTAATTCGTGCCAGAACACTAGCAGTTCTAATCCCATTGCATTCGTGTAGTGTTAACATGTATATGTATACCTATACATAACACACACACATTATTAACTTTTTTCAGGAAGGTAGTTTGATCTTGAAAATTCTAAATGTCTCACCAAGCATGGTGGCCCATGCATTTTATTCTAGCCCTTGAGAAGTAGAGGCAGGTAGATCTCTGAGTTGGAAGTCTGACCCCATGTTTATCATGTTTATAGTTTATTAACATTGCTTTTTTTTTTACAGATAACTATCGCTTATAATTGCTACAGACTCTTATGAAAAACAATCTTTTCCTTTATTTTGTGTGAGTACATGTATACAGGAGTGCATGTTTGCCATAGCAGGCATGTAAGGTCAGTGAAAGAGTTGATTCTACCTTTCTACCATGTAGGTTTGAAGAATCAGACTCAGATCATCGGGCTGTTTTGTTTTTTTCTAAACAGAGTTTCTCTGTGTAGCCCTGGCCGTCCTGGAACACTCTCTATAGACCAGGCTGGCCTAGAACTCAAACCTTGAAACATCTCATTGGGATTAAAGGTGTGATGTGAGCCACTGGTGCAAGGTTTAATGCTTCATGTAGATTTTGTTGCTGCTTTCCCACAAGATTGTAAGTTTCACCAGAAAACAGTTTTTATTTTATGTATATGGGTGTTTTGCCTGCATATAGCCTGCATACCACTTGTGTGCAGTGTCTGCAGAAGCCAGAAAAGACCATCAGATTGCCTGGCACTGGAGTGAGCAGCCATGTGAGTGATTGGAATTTGAACTGGTTACAAAATCAGCCAGTGCTCTTAACTTATAATTCATGTTCTTTAGTATCCGTAAGGATTTTCAGGTCATAGGCATTTGCTGGCAACATAAATAGCTTGACTATTGAAAATTTAAACTTTTTATATTAGATAGTACCAGAACAAAATTTGGTCATTTGCCACATTTACTGTAAATTTAATTTACTTTAAACTTAATGTAAACTCTGCATGATAGGCATACCTATAATCTCAGTACTCAAGAGACCAAAAACAGGAGCATATTGAAGCCAACCTTAGATACACAGTAAGACCCTGGTTTTTGTTGTTGTTTTATTTTGTTTTACATTTTACTTGGAAATTCATTGAATTTTTATTAACAAAAGCCAGGATCCTATGGGAGTACAGTGTTTGCTAATTTGATTATGGACATAATTTCTAATATTAAAAAGCAAATTTTCTAGTTGCTATCTACTGACTCTATTTTAGTCATCATGCTATTATGGCAGACTATATCTCTTGAACCTTGAACCAAAAAAATTCTTCCTCAATTTTACAAAAATAGGAGATATTGTATACTGTCTTGGTGTCTTTACATTATTGCTGTCCCAGCTGAGCTGTGTCAGCTAGTAGCAAGCACTGTTACTGCTCCTAATGCCTGCTTTGGTTTAATGCTTTGTTTGTGGTTCCTCCAAGGAGCTGTTCTATAAATTTTATTTACTTTGAGAATTGTACCCTGGAAGCCCTACATTGAGTGATCTCTGCATAGTCACTGTAGATGGCCCTATCTTGTTAACTATCTGTTCTGCTTCTAACCACTTTTAGCTATTGGTAGTACAGAAAAGGAAGCAAAATGTTAATCTGATATTTTTACATAGTTATGTTCATACCATATTATGGAAACTCAAGTGTGTTTTGGCTGTCTGTTGGTTAGAAGGCTACTGTGGTCTTCTTACAGAAGTATAATGTTTTCAAGGTTATTATATCCATACTGTTACTTATATCAGCAGTCATCCCTAGACTGTGACTCTAATCAAAATGCCAGCTGTTGCTTTGGATTTATCTGATTATAAGAACAAGATTTCCCATTCATTATGCTTGAACTATTTTGAGCTGGGTCAGTTCCCTAAAACAACTACGTAATCTAAAATCAGCTCCTTCTGTTTGAACCTATCAGTCAACTTTCATTTTTATCATCAAAAAGAATTCTTTGGGGCCATGACCAGTTTCCACTACCCAATAGTCACAGTTGAATTTGTGCAAGCAGCTCTTTGTCACTGACTTTTACTTCTATGCTTCCCTTTAATTTCAGGCATTTTTCTGCATCTGTGTCTGAGATCCTGTTATAAGCATGAGTGCAAAGCAATGAACAATGAACAATGTAGGCTGAATTCCTATTCTACCAGGTCAAGAGCTCTCAGAGCCTGGCCTTAGGCTGACCATGAAGCAGAATGTAACTTGTAAGCTAGAGTTGTAGTAAACTGCTTTATGCCATTAACAAATCTTCAGTTTGAAGGGAAAGGCAATCCTAAGTGTTTTGTATTTGTTAACTCTTCCCTTGAATAGAAAAGCCTGATCTCTAGAGTTAGAAGATTTAGGATTGCATCTCATTAGCCACACACTATTAGAAAAGTTTAATGTTTTCAGCCTTAACTTCTGTATCTAAAAAATTAAAATCCCACCTTTGCGACTTGTTTTGAATTAAGCTTTTAGTAATAACAGGGAACCCTTCTTTATTTAGATTAGGGTCAAGTCAGGTAGACTATTAGAAAAGTTACTACACCAGTTTTCACTTTCTCTATGGTACTGAAGGTATGATTGTCTTTGTGAAAATTCGTGGATTTTTACCATACAGCTTGCCAGCTGATGAGTGAGTTTTTTTTTTTTTTTTTTTTTTTTTTTCCTGGCTACTATCTTAGTTTCGGTATTAAGTTAATATGTGTTAAGTTACTGAAGATAATTTGCCTGAGCTTATAAACAGCCCAAGCAAAAGCAGACCAACCAACCTAGATTGTCTTTTTTGAGCCATTGGGTGCTTTTCTCCTAGTTTCCTGCCAGTCAGTTTTACAGGGAGCATCTCACATAAGGAACTTTTAGAAAGCATTGGTAGAAAGCTGTTTCCCTCAGAAAAGGTTGCTACTATAACGGTGTTTGATTATTTTCCTGTTTATTTGCTACAAGTGTGTTACAGTGTTGCAGATCATTATTCTTTACAAAGGGGTTATTTGTTTTGAGATTGCCACTCTTCAATTACAAAAATAGCCAGGGTAAGTAAATAAGACTGGAGAGATGACTCAGCTGCTTGCTATTCCAGAGGATATGAGTTCAATTCCCAGCACCCACATGGCAACTCAAAATTGCCTGTAACTCAACTTCCAGTGGATCTGACACCCTCATATGTACATGCAGGCAAAACACCAATGTGCATAAATTAAAAAAAAATGTTTAAATAAAGTAAATCCGGGCTGAGGAATCCTCAGTGGTGAATGCTTGTCTAGCATGTTTAAGTATTAAGCTTGAAACCCAGGACAAATGGCTGAGGTGCCTACTTAACATATCAAAGCAGACCTGGCTGCCAAGTTTGGCTCCCAGTATACATCTCAGTCCCTACCTGTTACAGGGTATGCCTGGCAACACCCTGGCCTTTACCCTGAACTCTGCAGCACAGGAGCTGGGCTGCTCTTCTCCCAGAGGCTCTTCCTTATACACTCCAAACATTTTAGTTCCCGCCTTCTTTTGAACCCTTGACCTCCTGGCGATGTACCTGCCCTCACCCCCATACACGTGTATACACACACACAGAGCCCAGCTCAGTCTGGTCATGTCCACTCTGGACTGTCCTAAATGTCCCTGCCTCTGACTATGAGATCCACGTATCTATAATCTTTGTCCTTCACCATACGTAGGAGTAGCCATGTTCTTTCCTTTTTATTTTATTTTTTCCATTCATCTGGTACTGAAACCTGGGAAAACAAGAAGTGACAGGGCAAAGCTTTTCATGGTTAAATGGGAACTGGAGAAAGGGAGCTGGTCAGCTGTAAGGTGGGGCTTGTGAGCAGGCACTGAGGGAGGGTAGGGGCTACCATTGACCTTAGCAAGTTAATAGGCACCAGTCATATGTTAATGAAAGGGCCACAAGTTCCTCTTGTCAGATAAGAATGACTCCCTTTTTGGCAAGCAGGAACTTTCTTCAAACCCCTGAGAGAATAGGAGTTTTTCTCTAAATGCCTGACCTTGGGGAAAGGACTTTCTTGGGGCACACCATTATAGAATGCAGGGTTTTTTTGGTATGGCTTAGTTTATCATAGTCACAATCTCAAGATTTTAAATTTTCTTTGGTTGTCTTCTAAGTATAAACTTGAAAGTGATTATATATATCCATCCATCCATCCATCCAGTCTTCTGGCTAGAGGGAAGAAGCCCCTCTTCCAGTCTTTGTACTGAAAAATCAAGATCAAGTGAGCTTTTGCCTTTCTACTCCACAGGTTTCTTTCCTTTCTGAGCTCGCCTTTTAACCCAAAATTATTTCCCAAGCTTCTACTGTGACGAAAAGGTGTGTGCAAGTCTACTGCCTTTTCTACAATATGGATTTCAGTACAGATTACAAACACTGGGAATGGTAACATCTAAATTTTCTAGCAGCTTGGTGTTAAATATTTAGCAAAGATATAAGTAGTTAGACATTCATCTTAAATCAGCTTTTGTTAATCTAAATAGACCTTTATGTAAAATTTTATCATATACAGTATATTCTAAACCAAAGTTGAATTACATATATAGTATGTTGTAGAAAATGTTAGGGTCCTAGGTTTTATACCCAGTAGTACGAAACAAACAAAGCATCCTCCCCTGCCTTAATAGCTTCCTATGTGCCACATTTAGTTCTGAATGCCCAGTTAGACTTTCAAATCCTTCAGATTTGGTCTTTCTACTTTTCCTACCTGCGTCTTCTGTTTTCTTCTAGCTTGTAGACATCTGTAGTACTCTTCTTTATGCCCTTTATGCAGGCTCTTCTGACTGTCAGAATGCGTTTCCCACCTTCTCAAATTCCTGTGCTTAAAGTTGTATAATTAGTCACCTTCTCCCAAAGCTGTGAAGTTCACTGTTCCATACCATCCTTGGACTTTTGAGTTGAAGTGATCTTCCTCCCCCTCAGCCTCTTGAGTAACTAGGACTTTAGACCTGTATTACTGAACCTGCCATATAATTGACACTAAAGGAAGTATTTTAGGGAATTATTCAATAATTTTTGAGATAAGGCTTCACTAAGTTACCCAGGGTAGCTTTGAATCTGAAATTACCTTGCCTTAGCCTCCTAAATACCTGGATTATAGTTGTATGCCACCATGCCCAAATGAAAAAATTTTAAGAGAGAAAAAGAAAGTAAGAGTGTGCTCTAGGATGGTTTTTATTATTACTATTATTATTCAAGTTCATTTTTTTTCCTCTTTGTAAGTAGGTAGTACATAGAAATTTGATTTAATTTTATTTTTTCTGACATAGTGTTTCACTACATAGCCTAGATTGGCTTTGAGCAGCCATTCTCCTGCCTTAACATCCCAAGAGTTTGGATTTAGGTATATGCCATTATACCTGGATTCCTTCCTTTTTTTTCCTTTGCCCTTTTCTCTTCTCCTCTTTCCTCTCCTCTCCTCCTTTTCCCTCCTCTACCCTCCTTTCCAATACTTGAACTTAATTCTTTCATGGCAGTAACTCAGTAGACTATAGCAGTGTTTTTCAATCTTGACAGTATTGATATTTGGGGCCACATATTTTGTTGAGAGAGGCTATCTTAGTCTGAATGATCTCAACAACAACAAGAGCTATTTGTTTTTTAAAGTAAGCAAAAGACTTAAATAGGCATTTCTCCAAAGATGATGTGTAAAGAGACAAGTTCTTGAAGTGTTCTAGTAACGCTTAGGCAGAAGAAAACCATTAGATGCCACACCCACCCATAGCATTGACCATTATTAAAGGAACAACTGGGTTGCTGTTGAATTTCCTCTTTCAGTTTCCCCTGCTGCAAGTAGCCAGTGTAATTAAAGAACCTGATTACCTGAAATCTGGCTTGGCACATCTCTCTACCAAAGTTGGAAGGTATCTTTATTATTTAAAACAATGATGAGGTGCAGAATTTACAGTGGACATCCATAGAGAGAATTGGAACTTGAACGAGCCAGGATTGCTGCTGTAAAAAGGCAAAGTGGGGTCTTATGGCATGGCTCAGCAGCAGGCCTAATGACCATGAGTTCCTGTGTGGTAGAGGAGACAGCCAATACCCATAAGTTGTGCTCTGACCTCCACACATAGCCTGCTAAGTGATGAGCATATGCCTATGCATATAAAGTGTAATGTAAATAATAAGAACAAGTAAATAAAACATAAACTTGGATACATCTTTTAAAAGGAACAAAAAAGAAAATTGTGTTGGTAAAGAGAATTTGGAATCTTTGTGCACTCTTGATGAGAATAAAAAATGGTGCAGGTGTGTTAGAAAAGTGTTCCTCAAATTAAAATAGAATTATCATATGATATCAATCCTGCTTCTAGGTATATAGGCTGAGATAAACTGAAAACAAGACTTCTGTCTACCCATATTCACAGCAGTGGTATTCACAATATCCAAAGGGTGAAAATGTTCTTTGATAGACAAAATGGCTAAGTAGAAATTTGACTAAGTATGGTAGAGGGTAACCCTTAAAATAAAATGCTGAGACTTTGTCAAAAATAGACTGCTTGCAGTCTGGTTCCAAGAAAGCAAAGGAGGGCTGGAAAGTGAGAGTGTTTTCATTGAGAAATTTTAGATACCTAAACTTTATTCACTGATTTACTCAGTTATAATACCATGGCAGAGTAAATGAGATGTGAGTTAGCTGCTCTGTAAGTACATTATTTTAAGTGAATTGAATGTCTAGTGGTGGGAATAAATGATAGTGGAAATAAGCCATATCTCACAGTAGATGAAGGGTTTGAAATCTTTATTCTTATGGTGATTGTTAACTATTTTGTTACTTTTTTGTTTGTTTTCATGTATTTAGTAATGAGTAGTTTTCAGGCTTCATCTTTTTTTATTTTTGAAGCATTAGTGTGTGTGTGTGTGTGTGTGTGTGTGTGTGTGTGTGTGTGTGTGTGTACTGTGCACACACTTCACCCATGCATATAGAAATTAAAGGACAGGGCTGTGGAGATTATTCCAGGGAACAAGCTGAGGTTGTCAGACTTGTATGTTAAGTGCCTTTGCCTGCTGAGCCACCCCACAGTCTTCATCAGTGTATTTGATATATGCTCCTTTGAGAAGACTCCCTCCCCGCAAGTGGTTCCAGATTCCTGTGTTCTGTCTCACGAACTGTTCCTTCTTCTATTTCTTAGGGGTCCCTAGTGTGTATTTGTACTGTAGGTGATTTCATCAGGTCATCTGGTCTTGAATTTTTTGTAATGACAGCTTTCTAAATTGTTATCTTCCCCTCCTCCCTTTCTTCATTTTGTTGTTTTTTACTTTGAAATTTTGAGACACAGTCTCACTGTAATGGCCTGGGCTGACTTGGAATTCATAGTCCTACTTCAGCCTTCTGAGTGCTGGGAATGCAAGCAGGCATCATTATGCCTGGCTAGTCAGTCCCAACTTGATTGAATTCCAGATTCATTTGACTATTTTGCCATGTTGTTTTATACGTTGTAAGAATTTTAATCTTAAGTGACATAACCCATCCAGCTCCCTGAACCTACCTGATAATCGTTCAAACTGCCCTATCTCAGTAAATGACACTTCTGTCCTTCAGTTACTTGAGCCAAAACCTTAGTGTCTTCATCTCATTACATTCTTGTCCTGTTCAATATAATAAATTTTGTAGGTTTAAATCACACACACACATACACACACACACACACACACACACACACACACACACACACTTACACTTTAGATCTTTGATTCCACTCTAGTCTCTTCCATAAAATGCTACAGTTACGGTATATTGTTAACATGGAAGCTTGGGAGATATGTTTTTTTTGTTTTTTTGGTTTTTTGGTTTTTTTTTTTTTTTTCAAAACAGGGTTTCTCTGAGCTCTGACTGTCCTAGAACTCTCTCTGTAGAACAGGCTGGCCTCAAACTTAGAGTTCCACCTGCCTCTGCCTCCTCAGTGCTAGGATTCAAGGCATGAACAGAGACTTGATATTCTTTTTTTGGTTTTTCAAGACAGGGTATCTCTGTGGCTTTGGAGTCTGCCCTGGAACTAGCTCTTGTAGACCAGGCTGGTCTCGAACTCACAGAGATCCGCCTGCCTCTGCCTCCCGAGTGCTGGGATTAAAGGCGTGCGCCACCAATGCCCATCTGAGACTTGATATTCTTAAGAAAGTCACTTGATCTCAGTTCCTGTCTCTAAGATGAAATAATTTAAAGTAAATGACTTTTATTCTTTCTAGTTACAAAATCCTACAATGTTATTTGTTGAAATTTTTCTGAGGAGCTGGAGAGATGGTTCTGGGGTTAGAAGAATTCTGACTTCTTCCAGGTTCAATTCCCATCACCCATGGTGGCTCACAACCATCTCTTACTCCAGTTCTAAGGGGTCAGACACCCTCTTCTCACTTCCATGGGCAACAGATGTGAAAGTGATGTGCAGACAAACATACAAGCAAAACACCCATACACATAATTTTAACATTTATTTATTATGTATACAACATTCTGCTTCCATGTATATCTGCACACCAGAAGAAGGCACCAGATCTCATAACGGATGGTTGGGAGCCACCATGTGGTTGCTGGGTATTGAATTCCGGACCTCTGGAAGAGCAACCTGCTCTTAACCTCTAAGCCATCTCTCCAGCCCCTAAAATAGTAAATTTTTTAAATTAAAAATATTTTTCATGAAAAAATGAATAGAAACAATTAGAAAGGAAAAATCACACTGACAGCCTTTTCTGAACAACTTCAAAGGACTATCCAAGGAGACAACCAGCTTTGCCCAGGAACTCCAATAAACCATACTTGCAAGGCTATATAGATAAGCTTTGGGGGACTGAGTGCAAAAGCCAGAAGCCTAAGGAGGAAGCAGCAGGGGTACCCAGGAAGTATTTTGTTATGTAGTTGGCACTTTATCAGTTTCTTCCATCTAGAGAAACTAGGGTCGAAATGGCCCATGGAGATGAGAGCAGCTACCAGGGACACCTTATAAAATCACTCCCTTAATCAGTGTGGCTTTTAACAGCCACATAAACGAGTCTCCTTAGCCTCTGGCCCACAAGTTGCTAATGTCATGTTTTGTTTGTTTGTTTGTTTGTTTGTGCTTCATTTTCTTTCCTTTTACATGTCTTTATTGATTTTTATTAAATGTATTGATTCATTAAAACAAAGGCAGGATCTAGAGAAGAGATGCTTTACTGTTTCCCAGCTCTGAATGTGTTAAAGCAATAGACAATTTTTTTAAGTTTATTTTGTTCCTATAGAAAGAAAGCATTCCTTTTTTTGTTTTGTTTTGAGACAGGGCTTCTCTGTGGCTTTGGAGGTTGCTTTTGTTTCTCCTGTTACAAACATGAAAAGTTTGAAGAAACAGGAACATTCTTGCAAGCAGTAGTTGGTCATTTTAGTCTATTTATCTACTTTGTTTATCATAATACATTTCTATGTTGTCCTCAGTCACTGCCATTGCTTTCAAATGTCCACTTTCCAGTTTCTCCAACAGCAACCAGCATAGTATTTAAAGTTCCAAATAGTGTTAAATGCCTGCTCTGGTGGGTAAGTGATATCTACTGTGGGAAAACTCCCACTGTAACCCTTTACTAAGAAAATTCAGTGAGGAAGAGGTTTGGTTCTTTCTTTCAAACCATAATCTAAATTTCTCAAAGATTACATAGTGAGAGGCTGTCTCAACACTCTTCTGTCATAAAAGTACAACCTTGTTTTTTAAAACTATTTTATTTATTACAGCGTGTATGGGTGTGCATGTGCACCCATTCACACTACACCACTTATGTCAGAGGACAGCTTTTAGGGGTAGATCTTTCCTTCTATATAGGTGGGTCCCAGGGATCAAACTCAAGTCCTTTTGGTTTTTCGAGACAGGGTTTCTCTGTGTAGCCTTGGAGCCTATCCTGGCACTTGCTCTGGAGACCAGGCTGGCCTCGAACTCACAGAGATCTGTCTGCCTCTGCCTCCGAGTGCTGGGGTTAAAGGCGTGCGCCACCAGCACCTGGCAAACTCAAGTCTTTAAGCCTGATGGCATATGATTTTCTCCTGAGCTATCTCTCTTGAGGGTGTGGATATTCTTGTATTTGTAGTGCTTAGCAAATAGGTGGTTAATAAGTTTTTCATAGATTGATTTACTACCTCAGTCCCTCAGAAGTCTGCCTTATTTTTTTAAAGTTTGGTTTTCGAGACAGTTTCTCTGTAGCTTTGAAGAAGTCTGTCTTATTAACCTTATTTAAGCCATCTTTTAGGTAGTATATCTTAGAGGCACACTAGTCTACATGAGGCATAGAGCATAGCTATTTGTCTTGTGTTACAGTAAAAGCAAAGCTCATTGGTCAGGTTGAGTATCTCTCACCCAAAATGTATGGGCCAGAATATATTTACATTTCAAATTTTTTGCATATATTTAAGACCAAAGCCCAAACATGAAATTCATTTATATCTCATGATATATATATGACATATCATATATATAATAAATTATAGTTACATAATATGTCAAATAATTTTGACCATGAAGTAATTTGTAGTGTATAGTTTATCACTGGAGACATATCAACATTCCAAATATGGATGAGAATTTTGTATTTCAGATTTTCATATTACTGAATCTCAGCCTGTAATGCTTTACTTTAATATGAACCTTAGACTCTCAAATTGGCTTGAATTCTATTTCCAGACGTTTGGAAAAATGTGCTTACTGCTAATGGGCTTTGGATGATACTGGATTCTAATCCTCTAGGGGCTAGTTTACTATAAGCTTCAGTTTTCATATTTGCATAAATATGTAAGAATAATAAAAATTTCTTCAGGTTGTCATGCTTAAAGGAGATACTAGATCTTAAAACTCTTAGTAGTCCATAGCTGATTATTCATTTTGCAATATTTATCTTGTTAGCATTTTTAATTTTGCCAGTATTATTAAAATCCTTATCTGTACCAAAAATCAGAAAACCACAGAATAAAAAGTAATGTCATCAAAAATTGGGGCAAAGTTTTTTGCACATACAAAATTAAGATAGTTGAGAAGAAATAATGGTTATATATTATAGTGGGAGATTAATAATAAGCAAATAAAATTGTTTAGTAATTGAGGGTGTGATACATGTCATGATAAGGAGGAAAAGTTAGGCATGATAAAGGATAGTATATAGATGGAAAGTTGGTGAAATCACTTGGATAAGGAAGACTGAACACAGCAGATGGTAGGGGAAGAACATTCCAATGTGAGGTCATAGCAGTAATGATAAGACTAACACACTGGAAGTGTCTTAAGTACTTTAATGTATTTGCTTATTTAAGTCTTACTGTAAATGTTAGAAGTAGGTTGAGTGGGGTCTGGTGGCAAAACCCTGTAAATCCCAACTACTAAGACTAAGGGAAGAGGATAACAATTTCAAAACTTGCCTGAGTGAGTCAGCCTGGGCAGCATAATAAGACCCTGTCTTAAAAAACAAAAAGAGGCAGGCATTGGTGGCACACGCCTTTAATCTCAGCACTGGGGAGGTAGAGGCAGGAGGATCTCTGTGAGGCCAGCCTGGTCTACAAAGCTACACAGAGAAACCTTGTCTCAAAAAAACAAAACAAAAAAAAAAAAAAAAAAAAAAAAAGAGAGAGAGAGAGAGGACTGGAGATTGAGCTATTTGAGTGTGGTGTAACTTGCCTTTAATACCAATCCTCAAGCAGTGGCAGGCTGGTCTATGTGAGTTCTAGGCCAGCCTGGACAACATAATGAGTTCTGGGCTAGCCCAGATTGTATATGATGAAATACTTTTGCAAAAGTCCACCCACCAAAAAATGGGGATGGGGGATCTTATCCTACCATTTTGTAGATGAGGAAGTTGAAGTACAGAGAGGTACTGTGTCTAAAACTGAACCCTAATCCATCTTCTTGGGAAATGCTACCTACTCTGTGTGTGTGTGTGTGTGTGTGTGTGTGTGTGTGTGTGTGTGTGTGTGTGTGTGTGTGTGTGTGTGTGTGTGTGTGTGTGTGTGTGTGTAGTCCGTGCTTCCTTGCTTAAAAATACTATACCAGAAGATTAAATTTTTTGATTTTTACCCGGTTGCCAAAGGAGTCCTTATATAGTATACAAAACTTAAAGCTATGAAGATTATTGGGGTTGCTCTCATGAGAGTAGTTTTGGGTGAAAGTTTGAGAAAATTTAGTATATAGACAGATGGAAACAAGAAGTTTATTGTTGTTATTTTTTGTAGACTATGAGAAGACAACGAAACGAAGTTGTAGTTGAATTAAGGAAGGTAAGTATGGCTTACAGTAATTGGTATTATGAGAAATAATCCTGATAACAGTGTATAGAAAATATTAAGAATTATATCTTTTGTAAAATATACTACCTGTTGCATAATGAATTGTATTTATTGAATATAGTCAAGCATTTTCAGTCTCAAGTGCTCAACAACATTTCTTTTTTTGTTTTTTTGAGACAGGGTTTCTCTGTAGTTTTGGAGCCTGTCCTGGAACTAACTCACTTTGTAGACCAGGCTGGCCTCGAACTCATTGAGATCCACCTGCTTTTGCCTCCCAAGTGCTGGGGTTAAAGTCGTGCACCACCGCAGCCTGGCTTTTTTTTTTCCTCCTAACAAGTTTTTGTTTTTAAATAAGTCTAGAAAGCTGTTGAAATTGGCAAGATAAAATTTGCCCACTTTCCACTAATAGATATGAGCAAGTTTACTTTTTGTAACTTTTAATAATTTGTGTAAAGTCTAATCTAGGTAGTAGTTGTACTTTGTTAATTTGTTACATATTAGTTTTATTAAAGTAGACTAGAGTTGAGAATATAATTTTTGATTTGCCCCAAACATTTCAAGTAAAATTGAAACGGTCCTTGACTTTTATTAATTTGCCTAATTTTAACTGCCCAGCTTCTGCTTTGATTCTGCTTTTAGATAATAGTCACTTCCAGATAATGGTTTACTACCTTTGAGTGGAGGCGGGCTTAAACTGTACATTAGCCATTTTAGTAAAACTATTTTCATTTGTTTTTACAATAGTTCACAGTTCATTAGAAATGAATAGTATTTGTGATTTGGGACTCAAATTAACTTATTTCGAAATTTCATATTTTTTTGCATTTGTTTTTACATTTAAAAGGTACTTCATTATTTTAGTTTGTAGGCACAGGATTGCTTAACTTTTATGAAAATAGTTAACTGTTTTTCTTTTGCTTATCTGAAATTGTTTGACTTTTTTCTTAAAGAATAAAAGAGATGAACATCTCTTAAAGAGAAGGAATGTACCACAAGAAGATATCTGTGAAGATTCTGATATAGATGGTGATTATAGAGTGGTAAGTTATTCTGGTATTCTTAGACTTCCAGTAGATTTTTATGAATACAACATTTAAAGATGACCTTTTAACTTTGTTTTCTCTTTAACTTCTTGCCAGCAAAATACCTCTCTAGAAGCTATTGTTCAAGTAAGTTGGGTTTTATTTACCTCTCTTTGTACTTTCTGAACAAAACAACTAATTACTGTGTATCCATGTGATAAATTGTTCTACTTTTTTTTTTTTTAGAATGCTTCAAGTGATAACCAAGGAATTCAATTAAGTGCAGTTCAAGCTGCTAGGTGAGTTAAATGATCAAATTTAAGTTCTTCAGGCCCTATTTTAGGTAGCTAAGTGCTTATATTAGTGCTACATTAGTCAAAACTGTAAATTGAATTATAAGCGTAATGTATCATGTATAACAAGTATACATTAAGTGTATATTGCTGCATATACACTAGTATTTTTCTAAGCCAGAAATGCCAAATCTTTTGTACATTTCAGTTGTGAAACCTGTGTTGTCATATTTTTAGGAAAAAGCCAGAAAAACTTAGTGAGGAGCTGAGGAGATAGCTCCACCTGGAAAGTGCTTGCTGTGCAAGCTCGAGGACCCAAGTTAAGTCCCCAGAACCCATGTAAAAAGCTGAACATGTAGTGCTGGCCTGTAATCCTAGCACTGGAAGTGGAGAATAGACCTATCCTTGGGGCTCCCCTGGCCAGGCAACATAGCTGACTTGGTGAGGCCTGGGCCAGTGAGAAACTCTGTCTCAAAAACAAGGTGGGTAGCTTCTGAGGAATGGATTCTGAGGTTGACCTCTGGCTTTCACATATATGTGCATGCACACATACATGAACACACACATACCCAATTTATTATTGAGAAAGATCTTTGAATTAACTAGTATATTGAAGAAGATATGGTTATATTATAATATAATGGTTGCTTTTTATATTTATAAATTTAAAAGGATTGTTCGTACAAAAATATTTCAAGAAGATACTGGTTGTAGTTGGTAAGATTTCAAAGTACAAAAAATTTTCACAGATTTATGTAATATCAAATTGTGAATCTTTTATGTTGCATTACATGTCCTACTAATGTGTATTTACGGTAACTAAGACAAATAGGGAAAATGTAGCACTACATTATTGTATCCCATAGACTAAAGATACTTAGAGTTTGCTATAAGAGAGATTATGTTTTGAAACAGTAAATTCGTGTTTGTGAGATTAAGATGTGAATTATGTGGGTTCCAGGGAAATCCTGAGCCAGTTTCAGGGATATGTAAGAACAAACTGATTTCAAGATAATTTTAGGATTTATTGAACAATGTTCCTGCAAAAAAAGAACTACAGGTAAAACTATTGGAGCCTTAATACAAATAAAGTCTCTGGCACCAAAGTGATTCATATTCTTATTTTGTAGCTATTGTACTCTTTATTATCAAATAAGAAAAGCAGGGTCTGGAGATACGGCTCAGTGCTTAAAAACATCTGCTGTTCTTGCAGAAGACCTGGGTTGAGTTCCCAACACCCACAGCTCACATGGCAGTTCACACCTGTCCACAACTCCCAATTTTAGAGAACCTGATAACCTTTTGACTTCCTTGGGTATGAGGCACACACATGTGGTGCACAGACACACATGCAAGTAAAAAACTCATATACATAAAATAAGTAAATCTTTTAAGAAATTAAGGGGGACCAGCCGGGGTGGGGGAGGGAGAGAGTATTGGCATGTGAAGCAGGCTTGTTTCTAATTTGAACTAATCAAAATATAATTTCTAAAAAAAAAATCTTTTAAGAAATTAAGATTTAAAAAATAAAAAAGAAAGAAATTAAGATAAAAGCCCCTGATCTTATTCACTCTTGGGCTAAGCTCTGTGCCATGAATTTTGGACAGTATTATAAAAATGCTATGCAATAGTATTTTCTTGATTTTAATAGAATATTTTTATTCTTTATAGGAAAATTTCTTACATGCATACCATGTATTTTGACCATATCTACCTCTCACTTCTCTAACTTCTCTGACCTCCTCCCAACAGATCCCCTTTCTAACGTCATGTCTTCCCTTTTAAAAAGAGTTCCCTTAACCTACTGTGTCCAATTAGTGCTTCTCATCTACTGGGGCTTGGGCAACCTACCAGTGGCCACGCCTCCAAAAAGAAACGACTGCCTCTCAATAGCCATCAAATGCCAACAGCTCTTTAGCTAGGAGTGAGGCCTTGTGAACCCCTCCCTCATCTATGCTGGAAAGCTTGGTCTTGTGAAGGTAACCATACCTGTTGTGAGTTCTTGAGTGCCATGGCCATCTTATGTCCTGAAGACAGTATTCACAGCACTGTTCTCAGTCCTCCAGCTTTTGCATACTTTCTTTACCTGTTTCTGTGATGTGCACTGATCCTTGAAGAGAGAGCATGTTGATAAAGATGTCCCATTTTGGACTGAAAACTCAACAGTCACTTATTCTCAATACTTTGTTCAGTTATAGATCTCTATATTAACCATTACAAAAATACTTCTGACCAAGCACATATCTATGGGCAGAAACATAAATATTTATAAGGCAGTTTGGGAACATGATGATTTGGCTGAACTACAATTGTAAGTTTACCCCTAAGAACTATAATCTCCCTAACCATCGGCTTTTGACCAGGTTTGTGATAACTGATAAGAATTTCTTCTATGGAACAGGACTCAAATCCAATGAGAAAGGAGTTGGTTGCCCTTTTTAACAATCAGGCTACCATTGCATCAGTGGGTACATTTTTCTTGGCATGTCAGTATTGTCCCATACTGATTACAGCCATTAGTGTCTGTTCTTCTCCACCCTGCCCACCCTCCATCCCCAGTGGCCTACATTGTCCTTCCCACACTATGAAAACTAACTAATACAGAGGAAGTTTCTGGGTCAGTTCCAGATTAATTTTTCATGTCCTACCTGCAAGGTATAATATAATTTCTTCCTCAAGTTTAGATTCTAGCCTGAGGATATATAGCTCAGTTGGTAGAATGCTTACCTGGTACGTACAGATTTGATAGCAAGCTCTGTGTAAAACATATCTGTAATCACAGTTCTTGGGAGTAGAAACAGGAGGATCAGAAATATATGATCATCCTTAGCCCCATAGGAAGTTTGAAACCTAGCCTTGTATATATGAGAACCTGTCAGAGAGGGGGGGGCGTAATTGTTTAGGATTTAATAGTGATGGGCTGGAGAGATGGCTCAGTGGTTTAGAGCACTGGCTGCTCTTCCTGAGTTCAATTCCCAGCAACCATATGGTGGCTCACAACCATCTGTAATGAGATCTGGTGCCCTCTTCTGGCCTGCAGGCACACATGCAGACAGGACATTGTACATAATAAATAAATAAATCTAAAAAACCCCAAGAATTTAATAGGGAATGCAGAGCTATTCTCTGGCAAAGTACTCGCAGAATACTGTAAACATAATAAATAAAACCTTTATTTATAAATAAATAGTGGCACCCAGCAACAAGTGTGGGACTGTGCTGTACACATACTGTACCTGAGAGATGGTATGGAACCTGAAATAAATAAATGACTAGCCATTCCTATTGAGAGTAGGATACAAAGTGCTTAGAGATGAGATCACAGTGATACCAGGCTTCAGTTAGATGAGGTGTGGAGCACCTTATGGAGCAGTTGAAAGGTAAGACAAGGAGTTTTATATTCATAGGATAGTAAATAAATAACTGTCCCTTATATAGGGACAGTTTATATAGGGTGATGCTCTGATAAGATTTTCTTAAACCTTATATTTATATAGTTGTACATCAAATTCCAGTAAGAAGATTTATGTTAGTTATTGTTGGGCTTTCATGATATTTTATAGGATATAGAGTGGGATGAATGAATGTGACCACTTTAAGCATACCACCCTTTGGACTCTTAGCCTTTGTAGGGCCTGATATGCCTAATTTGAGACATTTTGAAAACGTATTAATTCTTTTTTAGCAAAGTAAATGTTATGTTGAAATTTGTCTACCTGTTCTCTAAGCATAAAATTAACTCCGAACATAGCACATACAAAAACTTTTAGTTGTGCCATACCTTTAATCCCAGCATTCAGAGACAGAAGCCAGGACTACATAGTAAGAACCTGTCTTTAAAAAAAAAAAAAAATTAGTTGCCTTTTTAGTTGCTATATTCAGAACTGTGTTGAGGGAATAGTGTTGTATTATTAAAAGTGGCAAGATGTCTACCAAAATTTTCTAATTATTGGCCCTATTTATAAATTTAATTTATTAAAAATCTTTTCATGATTAAAGAAAATAAATTGCATTACTTGAAATATAAGAAGTAATTTTCAAAGTGTATACTTATGCCATCTCTTCAGATTTACAGCAGTACCTATATATCCAATGTGAATTTGAATTTAGTTGTAATAATATATATCATTAAGTTTTACAAGAGGTATCTGTCTTACAGGAAGCTTTTGTCCAGTGATCGAAATCCACCAATTGATGACTTAATAAAATCTGGAATATTGCCTATTTTAGTTCATTGTCTTGAAAGAGATGACAAGTAAGTATATAATTATTGTTGTAAACTAGAATGTGTTCTTTTGCAAGGGTAGATTTTCTAATTTAATCTAGGAAAAAGACTCAAGAGGTAGTGACAGGAGGGTCAGAAGTTGAAAGTGATCCTGGGCTATACATAATGAGTTTGGGACAATCAAAAGTAAAGTGTTACAGGATAGAATTGAAAGTTAAAATCAAGAATCAAGGTAAGAACCAAAAAAAATTTGAAAATTATTTTTAATGTGTGAACTTTGAAAATTGGCAAGATAAGTATTTAAAAACTGATGAATAATATGAAAATGTCTGTTTCAGTAAAGATATAAATAAAACTACTAAGAAGGGACATTTGGGGACATGTCTGAACTTCATAATGAAATGATTGGGTTGTTATGTTTTTAAGGATAGATGGATAAATCAACTTGAGCAACATTTTAAATACTGAAGGGAAGAAATGGTTGGTAGTCAGTTGGGTGAAGTGAAATGTGTGATTTAAAAATCTCTTGTTCTTTGGTAGTCCTTCTTTACAGTTTGAAGCTGCATGGGCTTTGACAAACATTGCATCTGGAACTTCTGAACAGACACAAGCAGTGGTTCAGTCCAGTAAGTTGTTAATTAGCAAAATTGTGATTTATTTATTTATTTATTTATTTATTTATTTATTTATTTATTTTTGCCTCATTGGTAAAAAATAAATTGTGATGGCCAAGCATAGTGGCATATGCTTTTAATCCCAGGCTTTGGTTAGCTGACATAGAAGGATCATGAGTTTGAGGCCTCATCTTATAAATAAATAAATCTATAGATCCTCCTAAAAGATATAGTTAGTATCTACCGATAAGACAGGGTTGTTGAAACAGCTGCCTTGAGTATGTTACCTTACTCATCTTGTTTTATTGACTGATAAACCCATTTGCCAAAGTCCTTTTGATTCCTTTGATTCCTTTCTGTATGATTTAAAAGAGCAGAGCACATACATTATTCAACTAGTAAGTATGTTACATCTTAATGTGTGTGATATTAGTTAGAAATTACCTGAAATCCTCCTAAAACTGGTTTTGTTTTATTGGATAGATTTTATGGTCCTATCAGTGTGTCACATTTTCTTTCACTTTTTTAAAACCATTTACTTTTTTTGTTATGTTTTAAGTTTTTTAAGTTTAAGTTTTTTTAAGTTTAAGTTGTTAAGTTTTTAAGTTTTTTAAATATTTTTATTTTATTTACATTGGGTTTTGGCCTGCAGGTATGTGTGAGGGCACCAGATTCTCTGGAACAGGAGTTACAGGCAATTGTAAACTGCCATGTGGGTGCAGGCAATTAAACCCAGGTTCTCTCAAAGAGCAGCCAGTGCTTTTAACAGCTCCACCATCTCTCCAGCCCCACATTTACTCTTTTATATAGTTCTTTTTTTTTGGTTTTTCGAGACAGGGTTTCTCTGTGTAGCTTTGGAGCCTGTCCTGGCACTCCCTCTGGAGACCAGGCTAGCCTCGAACTCACAGAGATCCGCCTGCCTCTGCCTCCCGAGTGCTGGGATTAAAGGCATGCCCGGCCTTTTATATAGTTCTTAATGACTAGGAAGAAGCTGAGTTTTTTTGTTTTGTTTTGTTAAAACAGGGTCTCATGTAGCCCAGGCTGGACTCAAACTCACTATGTAGGTAGGCTAGCTTTGAACTGCTAATCTTCCTGCTTCCAACCTTCATCTAAGTGCTAGGATTACAGGTGTTTTCTACTTTGGATTTGTTTATCATTGCTATTTTATATGGTATCCAAAAATCATAGATAATCATGAGCATGATTGATCTGCATACTTATAAATTATGTAGTGTTCTTTGGAGTTCTGTCTAAAGACAGGAAGAAAAAAGCCAGTGCATGTTAGTGTGCTCAGGTATGTGGAGACCTGTTTCTGTGTTTGCTATCCACTTAAGCAACAGAATCACCAGCCTAAGAACTCAGATAGTGTTAATTTAAATTTCCCTATCTAAAAATTGTTTAAGCAAAGCAAGCGAGATGGCTCAGCAGAGAAAATACTTCCTGCCAATCCTTATAACCTCAGTTAACTCCCTGGGACCCTGATGGAAGAAGGAAACAATTGGCTTTTGCAAATCGTCCTCTGACTTATTTATGCACACCCATACACACCTCACGAGTACACCCATATACAGCCATATTATACCACACATACTCAAATACAACAAACACAAATACAACATTCACACATATACACCACATACGTGCACTCATGTATACCATGCACACCATTAACATACATACACACTTTCTTTCTCAAACTAAATACTATAAAAAAATTTCAAAAGGCAGAACTTGCCTAAAAAGTTGGGCTTTTTCTCTGAGTTTGAAGGTAATACTTACTCTATAAGGAATTAATCTTGAAATTGGAATTCTGTCTAAGCTAGAGCCATAGTGCAGTTTTAGACTATGAGGACAACTTACAGAGTGCATTGGGTTCAGTCCAAGATTGTGAATGAAACAGGGAATTTAATTTGGAATTGTTTATATATTAAATTTTACTTTGATGTTTTCCACAAAAAATATTTAACAAAGTGATGTTTTAAAATAGTTTTGGTAGTTTGTATAATCTTTTGTTGGGGTCTCAGTCAAAAAAGAATTGAAGGGGCTTATATTTTCTTCATCTTTAATTGTTATGTATTTTCCTCTTTCAGATGCTGTGCCACTCTTCCTGAGGCTTCTGCGTTCATCCCATCAGAATGTCTGTGAGCAGGCAGTGTGGGCACTGGGAAATATCATAGGTTTGTATAAAACTTAGAATGCTGACCCAATAAGTTAGATAAATCATACACTATCCAATAAAAATGACTGCTAGTAGTTGAAAAGTAATTTCTTGTCATTTCCAGTTTTTGTGACATTAGCAGAGAAATTTTAACTGTATAACTATGTAAGTGTAAAGCAACAGTAAACAGAAGGAGCATGTTTGTAAGTTACCATATCTTTTTGTTGGTAGTCAATTCTTATTTAAAGGATTGTAAGATATATAAATTATTGATATTTTTCATATTAATGCCCACTTTATTAACTTTCTCCATTTAAGTAATAGGCAAATTTTAAACTGATAATTTTCCCCTTTATAGCACACTTGAAAAGTCTAAAAATAAAACTTTATATAAGACATTAAAATTTAAGCCGGGTGTTGGTGGCTCATGCCTTTAATCCCAGCACTCAGGAGGCAGAGGCAGTCGGATCTCTGTGAGTTTGAGGCCAGCCTGGTATACAGAGCGAGTTCCAGGAAACCTCCAAAGCAATACAGAGAAACCCTGTCTCAAAAAAATAAATAAATAAATAAAATTTAGTAATGTATAAAATATAACACCATTATTGTTTCACACATACACGTGTGTGCTGGGATTGCAGCTATGCATCACCATGGCTGTTTAGTAGAGGATATAGTAAACCAAACTTTTAAATTCAAGGAACTAATCCCAGCACTCGGGAAGTTGAGGCAAGAGAATTTTTGTGAGTTCAAGGCTAGCCTATACTACATAATAAGACCCTGTCTGAAAAAAAATAATGGAAAACTTCTGGGTTTTGAGTTAGTGTGTTCCTGCTATAGCTCAAGACCTCAACTATGGAGGATGGGGTTTTTAAAATCCCTTTTTAGAGGCCTCATTACTTTGATAATTGGATTCCGAGATTGTTTTTAAATGATGACATTTCACTTATTTTGTGTGTATGTGTGTTTGCATGTGTCCTGCAGCATATATTTTCCAGGCTGACCTTGAACTCACTATGTAGCCCAAGTTACATTGAACTCAGACCAATTTTCCTACCTTAGCCGCCTCTTTAATTCTGGGGTTTATGGGTATGCGTCATCACAATTAGTTGCATGTATATATTAGTATTGTTCTGATACCTCTTTATTGTCCCATTCTAGGTCTAATATGAGAATGTATGATTGGGAGTTTTTGTGGGCAGCTTGCTCTGTAAACTTACTAGTATAGAACACACTACCTTCATAAACATGGCGTTGCACATCCAGGTGCCTCTTTCCTTTGCTCTTATACCAAGTTTTAGGTATAAAATTGTTAAAGCACTGGTTCTCAACCTTACTAATGTTGTAACCCTTTAATACAGTTACTCATGTTGTGGTGACCCCCAACTGTAAAATTATTTCATTGCTACTTCATAACTGTTATTTTGCTACTGTTGCAAATTGGGTTGTTTTTGTTTTTGTTTGGTATTTCAAGACAGGGTTTCTCTGTGTAGCTTTGGAGCCTATCCTGGAATAGCTCTTGTAGACCAGACTGGGCTCGAACTCAGAGATCCGCCTGCCTCTGCCTCCCAAGTGCTGGGATTAAAGACATGTGCCACCACGGCATGGCTCTGTTAAAAATTGTAATGTAAATATCTGATATTCAACCTCCAAAGGGGTTGAGACCCACAGGTTAAAGGAACATCATAGTATTTGGGGTTTTGTTTTGCTTTTAATTCTAGATACATCTTGGAATTAATTCAAATACATCAGCAGATATTATCGTACAAGAAAGTTTTTCTTGTGAATTTTTAGTTTTGCTTTAATAGTGGGTCTCATGTAGCCTAGGCTGACTTTGAATTCATTATGTAGCTAAAGCTAGCCTTGACTCATTCTTCTGACTCCACCTCCAAAACGGTAGGATTACAGACTTGTGCCACCACACTATACTAATATTGGATCATAACTATGAATTCTGCATATGTGTTCTCAATAGTTATTTTGCTGTATCTTGTATTAATTTGAAACTTTGTTAAACTGAAAGTGTCATTGGGGTAACAGTAACAGATACCTGCTTAAGGTATATAAAAGAATTCTTAGTCTGCCACACTTGAGGGCATAGATGCATCCTGTGAGCAAGCAGCTATAAAGACACAGATTCAAGTAATAGGAGTGTATGACTTGCATTGTTTCTCTTGGCTCAAAGACCTAGAGTTCTTACTTGTTAAATTCCTAAACCTTTATATAAAATTAAAGAGATCTTATTAAAGTACCCAGCGCTTTATGTTTTACGAAAAGACTTACTATTGATTTATCTTATTAAATTAATCCTTCTACAGGTGATGGGCCTCAGTGTAGAGATTATGTGATAAGTCTTGGAGTTGTAAAACCTCTGCTTTCATTCATAAGTCCGTCTATTCCTATAACATTCTTAAGAAATGTTACTTGGGTTATGGTCAATTTATGTCGCCACAAAGACCCACCACCACCAATGGAAACGATTCAGGAGGTAAACAAGAAAAATACTCATATACCATTGTATGTATTTTTTTAATCTGTATATGTTTTGAATTGTACATATTTCTCTCCTCAGATTCTTCCAGCTCTTTGTGTATTAATTCATCACACAGATGTAAATGTGAGTAAACTCTCTTTGTATATTTATTTATGTGTATATACATATGTACTGGACTTGCTCTATGATATAGGAGAGATGAAAACAATGTACTTGTATTCTCTCATACTTTAACATTTCAAGAATTGAGGTATGTATATTATATATATATTTACTCTGTTTCCTATAGCATAAACTGTAGCTTCAGTGAAGAATCAAGCCTGTCATAAAGATGCAGTTAGTCATCTCTCGTTATCATTATTGATTATTCATAACCTCTGTGATTACCCTATCACAAAGCCTCTCCCATAGTTACAGCTGTATGAAATATGTATTTTTAAGGCGTTACTGTTTTTACATATTTATTGCCCTGATCTTAATCTGTGGGGAGCTTCTAAGAAATCACCTGTAGTGTTTTCTTGTTGTTGTTTGTGGCATTGAGAATTAAACCTAAGACCTTATAAATAATAGACAAATACATAACCACTAAGCTATATTTATCCCTAGCCCTCTTTTTACCTTTTGTTTTGAGACAGGATCTCATGTAGTGTCTCAGGTTGTCTTTCAGCTCAAGTTTATAGCCCAGGCTAGCCTTGAACTTGTGATCTTCATGTCTCAGCCTTTGTTTTATTTTTTTCTTAGCATGTATCAGTTATGCATAGTAATGGATTTTATTGTGCCATTTTTACACTTGTACATAATGTGTTTTAATTAATCTCTCTCTTACACATGCGCACACACACGTATCCTCTTTTGTCCTGATAATTTTCTTCCTGTTTCGAATTTGATGCCCTTCAACTTTCATGTCTTTAGTGTGTATGTGTGTGACCCAGTGAGCTTCATTGGGCTTGCTTGCAGGAAGTGCATGCATTAGGGAGTTGGAAGTGACTTTCTAGTTGCTGTACCACTGAAGAAAATGCTCCTCCTTCTCCTGTTAACCTTTAACTGGTCAAGGTGGTGGGGGGGGGCGCTGGGGGCGGAGGTTACATGTCTCATGAGTCTCTCACCCTTCCAAACAGGGTATTGGCAGGCCCAGGACTATGCAGATGGTCACAACTGCTCTGAGTTCAAGAATAAAATAGACATGTCATGCTAAGAAATTAGAGTCATAAACCTTCCTTTCCACTTCTTCAGTAATGTTCCTAGGTAGTAGGAGTAGGAGTAGTATGCATTCCTTCATGGAGCTAACAGTATTAGAGAATTTAAAAAATATATTTGACCTGTACTAAGCATTATAAACCACTGTGTATGTTGGATGGGTATGTGTGGTAGATGGACAATATATTTGGACCTATCATACTGCATTGTGAGCATCTGAGAAAAAAATGTTGGGTGGATTTTGTGTTTGGTTGGTTGGTTGGTTGGCTGATTTTTCTATTTAATGTGCCGTGTAGTTTGCTGCATTAAGATCGAATACTGATCTGAGATTAGGACCATAGTCAATTTATACATTCTAAGTATAGTTAAAGATGTTCCATTGAGTTGAAACAAGAAGAGAAAGATCTCAGATTGGTTGTATGGTTAGGAATTATTAAAATGGCCAAGTAGTGGCACCTACCTTTAATCCCAGCACTTGGAAGACAAGGGCAGATGGATCTCTTAAGTTTGAGGCCAGCCTGGTCTATAGAGCACGTTCCAGGACAGCTAGAGCTATATAGAGAAACCCTATTTTGAACTGCCCCCCCCCAAAAAAGAAAAGAATTATTAAAATGAGAAAATATTTAAGATTTGAACTTCTGTTTTACTTATTAGATATTGGTAGATACTGTCTGGGCCCTCTCCTACCTTACGGATGCTGGCAATGAACAGATACAGATGGTAATAGACTCCGGAATAGTTCCTCATTTGGTTCCTCTACTCAGCCACCAGGAAGTTAAAGTTCAAGTAAGTTCATTTTGAATAAGATGAGTTTTTCTCACCACAACTTGACTTAAGCATGACATTCAAAGATTACCAGTTTCAATAACGTAAAGCATATTATTCACTTAACAATGAAATGTGTCTTTGATTGGGAAAAGGTGAGTTATTTTATCCTAATTTTAAAGTGGAGGAAATGAGGTAAGAGCACTCTGGTTCATTAGGAACCTTCCTTCCCCTGCCAAACAGGGACACTCTACTGTGAAGAAGTGATTTCTACTCTAGAGAAGCATGCTTTAGTGAAGCACCTTGGGTGGCATCGGAAAGCATTCTTGTTAACAAGTTTGGTTAACCCTGATTTACTGATTCTGAGATAAAGGATTTGAACTGAAATGTGCAGTTTAAGGGCTTCCTAATTGTTTCTCTATTTTATGTTTTTAAGTCCTTTCACGTACTCTTTATCTCAGTGAGGCTCCATGTATAACAAGCAGGGAAAAGTTATAGCTGGAGCTGAGGATATAGCTCAGATGTACAGCCACTTGTCTTACTTGTGCAAAGTTCAGCTTTAGCCATCCCCACCACACACACACACACACACACACACACACACACACACACACACACACACACACACACGCAGAGATAGTCAAACTGCAGTGATAAAGGAGCTTAAGCAAGCACACAACTCCCACATATACAATGTCTGTTACAGCATTATTCATAATAACCCTAAAGCAGAAGTAAACTGTTACTAACCACATAACAGATTATTATTTGGCCAAAAAAAGAATGAATACCACTGAGTGCCATGACATGAACTTGTTTCTGTTTATATGAAATGTGCAGAATATACAGATTAATAGACATGGGGAGGGGTATTGCCAGGGACCTGGGATTGAGGACAATGTTGATGACAGTTAATGGGTATATAACTTCTTTGGGATATAATAAAAATGTTTGTAATTTGATGATGTTGGTTGTGCAGCTTGGAGTACTCCAGTAAGTACTGAATTGCCTGTTCTTGAAAGAATAAGTTTGTGTGTTTAAACAGCTAAATCATTTATCTAAGGAGGAAAACTTACAGAAAATGAAAATTACTTCTTTATTTTCTTTATAGGTGTAATTACTATCAAAAATGCTCCTTATATTGATATAAATTCTCTTAAAATAACTTAAGCTACATAAGGCCTAGAATGTACATATTTCATATTTCCACTGTTGTTTCTAGATTACTGTTGTTCCTGGCATGGAGTAAGTGCTCAAAAGGAATAAGTTAGTTGTAGTGAAAGATTTTTGTGAAAGAATGAATCTGTCTCAAGTTGCCTGACACTGGTTGATAAGAATGCTTAACATTAGCAGGGTGTTGATGGCTCATGCCTTTAATCCCAGCACTCTGGAGGCAGAGGCAAGCAGATCTCTGTGAGTTCGAGACCAGCCTGGTCTACAAGAGCGAGTTCCAGGACAGCCTCCTAAACCACAGAGAAACCCTGTCTCAAAAAACCAAAAAGAACAACAACAAAAAAGAATGCTTAACGTTGAACATCTCATTGAATCTTCCATTTCAGACTGCTGCACTTCGAGCTGTGGGCAACATTGTCACTGGAACTGATGAGCAAACACAAGTAGTTTTAAACTGTGATGCTCTTTCACACTTCCCAGCACTCCTCACTCATCCCAAAGAAAAAATTAATAAAGTAAGTATTTTAAAAGATACTAATAAAATGATAGTTTTTGTTTCTGGAATTAGGTTCCGAGGAATTATTACATTGACTTTTAATATATGCTGATAAAAGCTTCAAGAGAAAATATCTCACTCTTTATAAGATGCTCATGGGATTCTAGATTCAAACCCAGAGCCTTTGACTTGCTAAGTACTCGCTCTACCACTGAGTTATACTATACCATCACCAACAAAGTACATTTTAGGCTCTCTTGGAAATGATGAAATAGAGATACTTGGGTGTTGAATGTTGTCATGAGTGGAAACTTTTAATACGTAGAGTAGTTCTCCTAGTTTAATGTTTCATTTATACTTAATAGTGTGAGTGCATGCGTGCATGTGTGTGTGTGTGTGGTGGCTATGAAAGGGGGCACTGAATGGTGATGCTGATATTGGAGTGCATCTGAGGCTGTTGTAGAAATAACGTGGGTTGTTGATTACAATATTGCCGATGATTATAACCCAAAAACAGCTCACCTAAGTAGCCCAGCACCCTAAAATCTCTAACAGGCTCATTAAATGTCCTGTGATCTGATCCAGAGAGTCTAGTTATGGTTGTGTTTATAATACTAATTACTAAATTGGTGAATTTAAGTTTGGTAAATTCTAATAATATCCTCTGTAGGATGTTAAATATTTGTTGTGTTGTTTATTGCTAACTTGGATTTTAATAATGCATTTATTTTGTTTTAAAGATTTATTCATTTATTTATTTATTACATACACAGTGTTCTTTCTGAATGTATGCCTGCAGGCCAGAAGAGGGCACCAGATTTCATTACAGAAATGGTTGTGAGTCACCATGTGGTTGCTGGGAATTGAACTTGGGACCTCTGGAAAAGCAGTCATAGGTCTTAACTTCTGAGCCATCTCTCCAGCCCCTAGTAATGCATTTATTATCTTTGAAGCTTATGAAACACTGTGATCACTATCATCCCAGAAATAGCTTAGCATCTTTGGTATTAATGGAAGCATTCAGAGGTCATTAAAATAGACCAATCTAGCAAACCAACTAGTTCCACATTTAGCTCTTGAGAGGACTGGTACGATGAATGGCTATTATAAATAAGGACACTAAAAGAATTCACTTGCATTTTGATGGTCTTCATTGTCATGGCTAATTGAGATTTATCTACTAGGATAGGATTGTAAAGGTAGACTAGGGAGAGTAGAATAAAGTGTGTTATTTAAGAAAAGGGTGCTGAATCTCATCTGCAATAGTTTTAGGATTTATAGTTTATGACATCTTCCTTGTATTTGTTCAGCCAAACTTCTTTTAAGACATACAGTTCTCAGACAGCATTGCCTGTAAAAATTCTTTAGAAGAGTTAGCTCATTGTGACTTGAATTAGAAGCCAGTTGTGATTTATCCAAAGAAAAATGTAGGAAAGGTATTAGTTAATGTGTAAACTATATTGTTATATAGAAAATCAAGTGTGGAGGACTAGGCATGGTAGCACACACCTTTAATTTCAGCACTTGGGAGACAGAAGAAGCAGGTGGGTCTCTAGGAGTTCTAGGCCATCCAGGGCTACACAATGAGACCTTTTCTTTATTTAAAAAGCAAAACAAAACAAAAAAACGGCTTTAATCAAATATTCTTGTTTTTTTTAGTACAGAAAAGAGATCGTAGAATTGAAGTTTCTAAGATTTTTTTTATAGAACTCATTCAGTAATAAAATAATTGAGAATACTAGTTAGTGAATATGTTTTCATAGTTCAAACACAGGTTCTATTTTTTTAGTAAGAAATATTGAAAGCATCTTGTTCCACAGGAAGCAGTTTGGTTCCTCTCCAACATCACTGCAGGAAATCAACAGCAGGTTCAGGCAGTAATTGATGCCAATCTTGTACCAATGATAATACACCTTTTGGATAAGGTAAGAAAATCATGGTGGTATCATGTGACAAATACTTTTCTGTTTAATAAAACACTCACTACACAGTGGTGTGAATACTACTATAAAATATGACTGATAATAAAACTTTTCAACCCAACAATATTATATAGAACAGATGTTTCTTCTTGAAAACCCCTCTTTGTCATTACTTGCCCAAGATAGCCATCGCTTTAGAATTAACTTAAAACAAGTGGTATCATTACCAGTAGTCAACAGGTATCATACTGTTCTAAGCATTTTGTAAATATTACCTCTTTTAATATAACAAGCTGATCCAGCAAAATAGTGAGCCTGGAGTTCTGAGTTTTATCCCTGGGACTTAAATGGAGGAAGGAAAGAAAGAGCCTCCTTCCCACAGATTTAAGGATTTATGTCCACTTGACAGGTGAAACTATTGCATGAGCAAATCACTTGCCTAAAATCCAGTGGCCAGTGAGTGTGCTATTGTGTGCCATTTCATTCCTTATACTCACTAAGATTTGTAGGAAAAACTATTTTGTTTTCAGATAGTCATTGATTATTGCTTGGATTCATTATTTAATTAAAGAGTGACAAAATGGTGACTTTCTAATTCTCCCATTCTTGGCATATTGCACATAGTTCTTTAGCATTTCTTCTTTTTTTTTGTTAGTTTGTTTTTTGAGACAGGGTTTCTCTATGGCTTTGGAGGTTTCTTTTATTTTTTAAATTAAAATATAGTTACATCACTTTCCCTCTTTCCTCCCTCCAACCTTCCATGTTCTTTTCCATTTCCCCTATGCTATTACAAATTGATAACCTCTTTATTATTTTTACATATATAGATGTATAAATACAGAATGCTGAGTTCATTTTTGTTGCTTGAGTCTATACAGTTTCAGAGCTGACCGTTTTTGTATTGGATAACTAATTAAGAAGGTCATCCCTGGGATATGCTAATTTTCTATCTCTCAGCAGTCATTAGTTGCCTGTAGTTCTTTGGGGGTGGGGCCCCATGAAATGACAGTCTTCAGCATTAATATAATTTGATACAGATCTTTTTGGTTTTTTGAGACAGGGTTTCTCTGTGTAGCTTTGGAGCCTATCCTGGCACTCGCTCTGTAGACCAGGCTGGCCTCAAACTTACAGAGATCCGCCTGCCTCTGCCTCCCTGGGATTAAAGGTGTTAGCCACCGATGCTCAGCTTTGATATGGTTCTTATTTAGGTTTATTCAGGCTGCCATAGTGTTAGGTTTCGTGGGTATAGCTTCCCTGTCATTTCTAGGATACATAATCTCCCAGCAGACTTTCTAGTTCTCAGGCTTTTAGTCTTTCTAACCCTAACTTCCATGATGTTCCTTGAACCTAAGGTTCAAGGGTTGTGTTTTAGATGAATCACTTGGAGCTAGACACCCTATAATGTGTTGTTCTCCACATTATGGCCAGTTGTGGTTTTCTGTGTTGGTCTCCATTTGCTGGGAAGAGAGACTTCTTTGATGAGAGGTGAGAGCTATACTTACCTGTGGGTATAAAACCGGCTTTAGAATGTAATCACATTCACATCAATCACAAATTGATGATCTCTTTATTATTGTTACATATATACATTGTATGTATGTATGTATGTATGTATGTATAAATTGTGCTGGTATAGTAAGTTAAGTTTTCTTCTAAGATCACTAGTCCAACTAGAATAGTTGGCTATGTTTCTAGTACCAAGCATGATTTCCTCCTGTTAACAGGCCTTAAGTCTAGTTAGATAGCTGCTGGTTACTGACAACATATGAGTACCATTGTTGCACATTGAGGGATCTCTCACCATGCTGGTTATTGTTGTGGTTCATAGGTACCACATGGCTGTATAGGACTGTTGATTGCTTCTCTCTCTTAGAAGCTTTTGTACTTTCTAGTACTATGAAAGCTAAACCACAGAAAAGGAGGTGTTCAGGTTAGATCCAGTAACTCTCTCCTTCTGTTTTGAAGTCCTTCCTCCCCATATTTCCCCTTTCATATCACCTGTATCCTGTTATTCTCTCATCCCCTATCCCACTCCCTTTATAATTCCCTGGTTACTCCATGTTGTATACATGTCAGAGGATTTGGAGGTAGGAATTGCTGATAAGAGGACATAGGGCTTTTGTCTTTCTGGGTATGGGTTACCTCACTCAATATAATATTTTCTAGTTCCATCCATTTAACCTGCAACAACCAAAAAAAAAAAAAAAGGATCCCTTTTTTAATTGGGACATTTGTCTTCTAGATTAGTTGTTGTTTTTTGGGTTTTTTGTTTGTTTTGTTTTTGTTTGTGGAGTTTTGTTTTTAGTTCTTGGCTTATTCTGGTTGTTGATACTCTGTCAGATGTATTGCTGGCAAAAGTGGGTTTCTCTGCTTGATTGTTTCTTTTGCTACACAGAAGCTTTTTAGTTCTATGAGGTCCCACTTGTCAGTTGTTGGCTTAAATTCCTGAGCAAATGGAACCCTATTCAGAAATTCATTTTCTGTATCTTTTTTGGTTTTTCAAGACAGAGTTTCTCTGTGGCTTTGGAGGCTGTCCTGGAACTAGCTCTTGTAGACCAAACTGGTCTCAAACTCACAGAGATCTGCCTGCCTCTGCCTTCCGAGTGCATTTTCTACATCTTTATCTTATAGAGTACTGCCTAAATTCTCTTCTAAATGCAGTTTTAGCATTTCAGGTTGTAAATTGAAGTCTTTGATCCACTTGAAGTTAATTTTTGTGCAGGGTTATGGATATGGGTCTGATTACATTCTGCTGCATGTAGACACCTAGTTTTCCTAGCACCATTTGTTAATAGTGTATTTTTTAGCATCTTTGTCAAATGTCAGATGCCTATAATTATGTGTGCTCATATGTGGGTCTTCTCTTTGATTTGCATGTCTGTTTTATGCTGGTTCCATATTGTTTGTTTACTATAGAGCTCTACTATATCTTGAAGTCGGGAATGGCAATTGTCAAATATTGTTCGTGTTGCTCTGGTTTGCTTTGGCTGTCTGGGATCTATTATGGTTCCATATGAATTTTAATGTTTTCTTTCCTATTTATGTGAAAAATATTCTGAGTATTTTTATTGAGATTGTATTGAATCTATAAATTGCTTTTGGTAGGATGGTCATTTTCACAATATTCTACTAGTCTATGAATATGGAGTGTCTTTCCATTTTCTAGTATCTTTGTCGTTTGTTTTTGTTTTTCAGAAATTTGATTTTTGTGTGTATGTGGCAGTCTTTCACCTCTTTTGGTTAGTTTTGATTTTGTTTGGTTTTTGTTTTTGACAGGGTTTTTTGGTTAGATTTCACAACGTTTTATTGTCTTTGAAGCTATTATAAATGGGATTGTGTCCATGGTCTTTTCTTATTTTAGCCCGATTGTTAGTGGGGTATAGAAAGACAACTGATGTGTTATAAGTTGGTTTTGTATTCTGCCACTTGCTGAAATTGTTCATTGTTTCTAGAAATTTCCTGGTGGAATTTTGGGACTCTCTTACATATCATATCAGCTCTTCTGCAAATACAGAAACTTGACTTCTTTTCCTCTTTGTATACCTTTAATTTCCTTCTCTTGCTTTACTGGTCCAGCTAGTGCTTCGAGTGCTATATTGAAAAGGTGGGGACTAAGAGGAAGATAATGGACAGACCTGTCTCATTCTTTGTCTTAATGAGATTGCTTTAAGATTTTCTCCATTTAGGTAATATTGGCTATGGGTTTGACCTATATAGTCTTTCTTAAGTTGAAGTATGTTTCCTCCAGTTCTGCTCTCTGTGGCTTTTATTGTCAAAACTTGTTGGGAATTGTCAAAGGTTTTTCTCCATATATTAAGATGATCATATGATTTTTTTCTTTAATATATTTATATGACTTACTATGTTTATTGACTCATCCTGCATTTATTTCCAGAATAAAGCAAATTTAATCATGGTGGATGAACTTGATATTTGCCTGCATTTGGTTTACTAGAATTTTTTGAGGATTTTTGAGTCTGTATCCTTCAGAAATTGGTCTGTAACTTTGTTTTGTTTTGTCTTTACCTGGGTTTGGTATTAGAGTAATCCTGGCTTCATAAAGTGAGCTTGGGGCTGCTCCTCTGTTTCTTTTCTTTTTTAAAATAATTTAAGGCGTATTGGTTGTCAGTCATCTTTTGAAAGTCTGGTATAATTGTCTGTGGATCCATTTGGGCTCAGGTTTTTTGTTGTTGTTTTGATCAAAAGGCTTTTATTACTATTTCAATCACATTTGTTATTAATCTGTTTAAGCTGTTAACTTCTAGATTCAATTTTGGTGTTTTGGTTGAGTCTAGAAATTTCCCCATTTCTATTAGGTTTTCCAGCTTAATGGAGGACAGGTTTTTAACGTATTCTCTTATAGTATCTAAATTTCTTTGGTGTCTGATATAATGTTTTCTGTGTTCATTTCTGATTCTGTTAATTTGGGTCATCTCTTTGTTGTTGTTTGAGACAGGGTTTCTCTATGTAACAGCCCTGACTGTCCTGAAACTCACTCTTTAGACCAGGCAGGCTGACCTCAAACTTACAAAAAGGCAAAAGGTGTGCGCCACCACCGCCCCAGGCCAATTTGGGTCATCTCTTGGTCTGTCAATCTTGTTTGTATTCTCAGAAAACAACAGTTCTTATTCATTGATTCCTTGCATTGTTTTCTTTGTTTCTGTTTCATTAAATCTTTTTTTTTAATTATTTTTTAAAAATTATTTCTAGTTGACTACTAGATTGTGGTTTCATTTATTCTTGTTTTTCCAAATACTTGAGTTGTGCTATTAATCCATTTATGTGTGTGCTTTCTGATTTTTTAATGTAGGAACTTAGGGCTTCGGATTTCTCTCTTAGAGCTGCTCTTAATTTGTTGCAGAAGTTTTGTTGTGTTTTCATTTAGTTCCATGATTTTTTTTATTTATTTCTTCTTTAGCCCATTCAGTGATAAATTATGAATCTCCATGCATTTAAACACTTACTAGAAATTTACTATAGTTTTTTGTTTTTATGATGTGGAATTTACTTCAGTTTTTCTGAATTTGTTAAGTTTGTTTTGTGTCTGTGGGTATGGTCTGTTTTAGAGAAGCTTCCATGGGCTGCTGAGTAGAATGTATTTATAGGTGTTTGAGTGGAATATTCTGTAGATATGTTAAGTCCATTTGATGTATAGTGACATTTAATATTGAAGTTCCTCCTGTTAATTTTTTATTCAGATGTTATGTCTGTGGAGAAAGTGAGGGGAAATCTATAATTCTAGAAATTATTTACTGGTATATTGGGCTGGGTGTTAATCTGTTTCTTTAATTCCAATAGTGTGCTTTCTGTGGTACATGTAAGTTTAGGATAGTAATGTTGGTTAGTTGTTCCCTTGATTACAATGAAAATGCCCTCTTGTCTCTTCTGATTAGTTTTAATCTGAAATATATTTTGTTAGATACTAGGATGGCAACACCTGCTTGCTTCCTAACACCATTTGCTTGGGATACTTTTTTCCATCCTTTCATTTTAGGGTGGTACCTACCATTAGAGCTAAGCTTTTTGTAGACTGCAGAATGAGAGGTTTTTGTTTCTTATTTCACTCACCTAGCCTATTGATTGGACATTTAATCAATCTGTTATTGATGACATTTAAGTTGTTTCTGAGTTTCACTGTTAAAATTAGTGGTATTTTAAAGAATAGCTTGTGGGTCATGGTAGCGTCATCCCAGTACTCTAAAGGCAGACACAGTACAATATGGAGTTTAAGGCTAGTCTGGGTGGATATCCTCTTTTTCCCCAAGTTATATTTAGCATAACTGGGTAAATGAGAAAATATTGCTGCATAATTCCCTTTCACCTCTGTAAGACTATACCCATTTGCACCATTATCTCCCTCACAGATATTTAGATTTCCTTAGTTCTCATTTCCATTCTGATTTAGATTTCTTATTTGTGAATGTTTTGTGATGATATTTTGTTTGTGACCTAATAAAGCTTACCTGAAGATCAGAAGGCAAAGCTAGCTACAGCCATAGAGGCCAGGCAGTGGTGCTGTACACCTTTAAATACAGCACTAGAGAGTCATGCTGCATTCAGTGAGTGTAAGGAGCAGCTCCTTGGATATGCAATGAGGACAGGATCGCCCTTTCAGTCTGAGGTAGAGGTAACAGCTAGTGGCTGGCTGCTTTGCTTCTCTGATCTTCAGCTTTAACCCCAGTATCTGTCTCTGGGTTTTTAATTATTTGTATACAGTTTTTTTTTTCTTAATATAACATTCTTTCCAGGCTTCTAGTCTTGATTTTTAATGGCTTATGTTATTTCATTTTGAAAATTTACTGTATTAATTATATACCTGCTGAAAACATTAAATGAGTCTGCTTTTTGGCTGTTACTGTGTTATAGCAAAATATAGAAAGATGTACATTATTAAATTATTTTTCTGGTAGAATCTCAATTGAGGTTACTGGAATCTACATACATATGTCTTTTTAAAAGTTTTCAATTTGTATTCTTTTTTTTAATGAAATTGCATTTGACTTTTATTTACTCTGATTTTGAAGAGTAATATTGTCATCCCCACCTACCCAGAGAGTTCATAGAAAGTAATTTTTATTTCTTCAGAATAGATTCACTGTGGTTCAAGACTTATCAGTAAATAAAAATTACACATGTATAAACATACCTCCAGAGAAACTTAGAAATAAGCAACTGAAAAACATTTTAGAAAATATCTTTTTAAATTTACCCTGTATTCTTTTTTGCTTCATTTTGTTTTTAAGGGAGATTTTGGCACACAGAAAGAAGCTGCTTGGGCCATAAGTAACTTAACAATTAGTGGGAGGAAAGACCAAGTAAGTTGAACTTTTATTTTTCAAAACCGGTAAAATTAACAATATAGGTAATTATATCTTTATATTTAAGTGAGTTATGTAAAATAATAGAAGACTATATTTTGTAGGTAAGTTTTGGTTTTAGGTTGTGTATGAACTCTGTGTTCATGTGTGCATGCAGGTCACATATGCCAAAGATTGAGCCCATATGCTAAGCCTATACTCTACCACTGAGATACACCTCCAAACTCTGCTCTATGATTTTTTTTTTTAATATAAACATAAAAGTATCTCCTTAACTTCCTTTACTCATGTTTCTTAGGAAAGGCGTGTTTTTCTAGTGGTTACATTGCTGGCCATTGAACATAATGCTTTATGAATGTCCAAGTGTTACCTACTAAATGAAATTCAAAATTAATATGGTAGAAAGAAATCACATTAGTGATTCTCCTAAAAAGAATAACTGCAAACAGATTCACTAGCAGAAAAGCAAAGGAGTCACATAGCTGGGACTAGAAAACAGGGCAAAGAATGTGAGGAGCACATTATTAACATGTCCCAATGAGTAATATAAATGGCAGAATTTAGACATATGGGAAGCAACACTGGTACTAAAGGTCTCGGAGCTCATCCATAAAACAAGTAATAAAGGTAAATAATGAACCAAGTGGCAACTGATAATTTATTATTTTTTTTAAAAAAGCTCAATTTAAATGCAAACCTGAGTGCTGAGGAGATAGCTCTGTGGGAAAGAACACTTGCTACACACAGCATGAGGACCTGATTTCAGACACCCAGTACCCATGTAAAAGAGGTATTGCTGCTTACACCTGTAATCCAGCACTGTGGGCAGGAGGAAACAGGAGGATCTTCCAGCTTCAGTGAAAAATGTTGAGCTTCAAGTTTAATGAGAACCGTATCCCAAGGGTAAAGACTAGTGTGATAAATTAGTACACCTGATGTCTTCCTCTGTTGCCTTAAAAAATAGCCTCTCATCTCACTTCAGAATGCTAAAACAACACAGTGTGGAGCCAGTAGGTACTGTTACTAGAACAATCATAGTGTTTAAAAAATATAAGTCAATCTCTTGGTTGGTTTAAAGGATCTTGGGTAAAGGTACTTTTATAGAAAAAGAATATTATATAATAAGAGGTTAAGTCTTCACTTTAGTCACACACACATCCCCCACTAAATTTTAGAAAAATAAACTTGCTGCATTAAAAAGAAGTTATTTGATTAATAATGGAATCTGACTGACATCGGAGAGAGATGTTCATGTTTTCATACTGAGTTTGGAAGTCAACATTATTTCCGTTATAAGTAAATAAATAAATAAATAATAGTTGACCCTTATTTTGTCAATTCATGGAATCCGCATTTTTCAGGTGGCCTATCTTATCCAACAAAATGTTATTCCACCTTTCTGCAATTTGCTGACTGTAAAAGATGCACAAGTTGTGCAAGTAGTACTTGATGGACTAAGTAATATATTAAAAATGGCTGAAGATGAAGCAGAAACCATAGCCAATCTCATAGAAGAATGTGGTGGTAAGTTTATAATGGGGTGTTGTATACATTTTAATGTTCTATTTGTGACTACTGTATTTTTCTATCATAGGTAGTTAAGTAACAATAAAGTATATTCTATATGTATAGTCTGTATATTTTTAGGTAACTGAGTTGTTGCTGTATAGTGAAGGCACCCTACTCAGGTAGTAGGAAGACAGTGGTAAACAAAACAGCCCCTCAAGGTACATAGTTTAGACTTAAAAGAAATATGATATGAACTGATTTAGTGTGCTAATTACCCTAATAGAAATGTACAACAAAATGGGTTAACTAATCCATTCTGGAAGAAGCAGGAAATGACAGCTGAACTGGATTGTGAGAAATGAATGAGGATTAATAAAGTAAAAAGGGATGAAAAGTGTTCTGGGCAGAGATAAAAACATGAGCAAAGTTGAGGTGAGAAATAGCATTCAGCAAATTATAAGTAATTCAATATTGCTGAATCACAGAGTATGAGATGGCAACAGCCCTGAGTTGAAGCTTAAAAAGCAGCCAATGACCAGACCCTAGGAAGTCATGAGCAAATACTTTATTCTGCAGGGCAATAAACATCAAATCTGGCTTCAGACCAGAGCCACCTAGAATGTGAACAACACAATATTTTTTTTTAACTCTTAAGGTTAACATTTAGGCAAAAAACTGAAGTGCCAGTTGTGTCTTTGGTAGAAAATTTGAGTGTCAACCTAAATAACCATAATTGTCTAACTCAAGTTGGAACATGAATGAAAGAGTAGAAGAACCTGTAAAAGTTAAGTGGGAAACCTAGAAATTGGAAAACTAATGCAATAAGAAATAGGCAATAGGACACTGGCTCTGTAAGTGTTTGCTAGTATGCTTGAAGCACTGTGTTCAATCCTCAGTCTGTGTCTCCCCACCCCTGAAAACATAATGAAGAAAAAATAGATATTGAATACTATCTTATTAATGCAACAAGAAATAGGCATATTAGAATTGCTAATATGACAAATAGAAGAAAAAATAGTGTAGCAACTATCAGAGTGGGAAGAGGACATAAGGAATAGGATAGAGAAATAATTAGTAAAACCATGGTAAGAAAATTATTTTACCACTTGATTTACCATATAAACATTTTAATGAGTAATTTTATATATTAAAATTTTAAGAATTTTTTGAGCATTATTTGTCTTACTAGTAATGAGTGTGTTTTATAAATTTCAGTGGGTTCTTCCATAAAGAATGTCAGGCCCTTGGTACACTTTATCTAAGTGGATGTGTTCAAATGGATGTCTGGCACATAGGGCCTTGGGAGAAAGGAGGCACAGAAACCAGGTAGCAAAGTACATAGAGGACAGGCTACAATAAGTGAAGGTAATAATAATGTAGACAAAGGAAGGACAATAGAACTCCTGAATGATTTTGTGAGGTTTTCGAGCTTAGATTGAAGGTAAGGAACGAAAGCTTTCTTAGATATTGTTTATTACTGAAAGAGGCAAGTAATCATTGTACTTCAGATAGTCTGAGTTTTAGAAATCTTTGAAATGTCCTTGTGGAATTTTGCAGGCATTTTTATATTTATGAAACTCTAAAAAGTAGTGAAGATAACAAATTATCAGTCCTTGGTCTGTTTGTGGTAAATAAAGTTTTTGATGGAAGAAACATCGAGAGTGAGTTGTGACAAGCTCCCAAAATAACTTCCTCTACACAGGAATGATTAGCGGAATACTTCATGGGGAAAAATAACTTTTCTTCATTTCAGCACTCTTAAAATCATCACTTCTATAAAGCAGATCAGTAAGTTTAATATATATACATTTTTTAATGTCCTGTCTATGATTTAGTAAACATACTAAGGTTCAGTTAGTTCTCCTTCGCCTGAGATACTGTGGTTGACTTGATTGTTTGCGGTGAGTGTCACAGAATTATTGAATTTATTGCTGGTATCTTCAGTTTCTTTTTCATACATATTAACTCAAAACAGACTGGGCAGATGCTAGAAATGGAAAGATGTGCTTATTATGTTTAATAATTAAAAATAATTTTACAGTGTTTTTGTGAACGTTGGATTTATTGTAAAGTGAGATTTTCTGGCCTGGCAAGTGCCCCAGCCCTAGAGCCCCCAAATAATCACACAGACACTATATTAGTTATAAGTACTGTTGGCCTTTGGCTAAGGTTTCTTATTTGCTAGCTCAGTCTTAATTATTAACCTATTTCTAATAATGTAAGTATTTCCATGTGGCCTTATCTTACTGGAGATAAGGTCCGGGCCTCTTATTCCGTTGGGGTCTACATCTCATCTGCTCAGCGTATCTGAAGAGAAAAGAGAAAAGAGAAAAGGGGAGGGGAGAAGAGAAGAGAAGAAAGCGATTTTCCTGTTTGTTCTATTACTGCCTGCCACATCACTTCCTGCTGGGATCACATGGCGACTTCTCTTTACTACATTCCCAGAAATCTCCTTGTCTCCTAGTCCTGCCTATCTTGCTTCCCTATTGACCAACAGTGCTTTATTCAACAACCAATAAAATAAACATGTACAGAAGACTTCCCCCATCATCTCTTTTCAATCTAAATAAAAAGGGTTTTAACTTTAACATAGTAAAATATGTAACAAAACAATTACCCAGTAAGAACTATAGTTATAATATTTAGTTCGTTACATTTGGCAAAATTTATAGAAAATATTTGTCTTTAATCCTAACTAAGGAAAACTATACCCATAACTATGTCTTCAACTCCATCAAAGACCACAGAAGGATAGTATGTAAACTCTAGAACTGATAGAGACATCTTGCTGCCTAGACAGTCACCAAAGTTCCTCTGTAATGTTGGGGCATCCATCTTCAGCCTATAGGCCATAGTGTGCCTGGCACACTTCTCTGTGAAGCAGGAGATTTTAAACTGCCTGCCTCCATTAGCAGTTTGTCAGTTAATTTCCTCTGTGTTCTGCAGAATGTCTGGCAGACTCTTCCATGAAGTAGGAACCCTTCAGGACTGTCCATCTTGTTTTCCAAGTTCAGCAGTCACTTTTTTGTGGGTCCTGCATGTCCAGTTTATACAGCAACATTCAAACAGTCCAGGCAAGAGCAGTTTCTTGCCCAAATGGATAGTTTTATCATATTGAAAGTAAACTCCATAGTGAGTTTCTTTGATGCCCATCATCTTCTCTGACATAGATTGGTGCTGCCAGGAGCACATTTCTCATTGTCAAGAAAAACCCTAAACCATTTTAAATGCCATTTTCTGAAGGTCTTTGAAAGGTTTGAAGAATATCTATCCATCTCAAATATATCTCTGTATATCTAGAAAACCTAACTAACCTAACTATAAGTTCTGACTATTATAGGTGACTATATACAATCTGTATTTAATTATACATTACATTTTAAAAGATCAGTATAAACATAATATTTAAACAAGAGGAGAAATATACATATCACAAAACTGACCATAAATTTGTATCAACAAATGAAAATCCATTCCAACAGAAAGTATTCATTTCTATATCCTATTCCCCTTTTTCCCTTTAAAAAGAGATTGACTGTGATCATTACATTTATAACTAACCCCATTTAAATGAAAACAAACATTTATAAACAATATTTGGGAACGTGGGCATTGTTGTTCTCGCCAAAGTGCTTCCTGCTGTTTAGGGGTGCTGTCATGGAGATCCAAAGAAAACCCAGAAATCCTGGCTGTAGTGGTCTATGACTGCATCATCCCAGGTGTCTTCACTGTTGGGTCACCTGGAACACTGCTTCAGGAGGTCTTGCTTCATCAAACCATATTAGTCTGGGAGGAATCCACAGCTTTTCATTTTCCGTGGAAACAAAATCTCTTTTCCAAAGTAATATATCCCTATACTTAAATTTTGAAGTCAAGGCATTTTTAAAATACAAGTTGGATTAATCCAGCAGCATTTCTTTTAGCAGTTGTTGCTATTTCCTCAGCAAACAATTCAAAGACAACACAGAAGCATACAGTATCCAGACTGTGTGTTTTCTATCTTTATGTGGCTTATTTATTTAATACTCTATTTCTTTTACTTTTTCCGTTTTTTGAGGTAAGGTTTCTCTGTGTGCTTTGGCTGCCCTTGAACTCATGCTATACACCAGGCTGCCCTTGAAATCACAGAGATCTGCTTGGCTCTGCCTCCTGAGTGCCAAGACTAAAGGCATGTGCCACCACTGCACCCAGCTACTCTTACTTCTTTTTTTCTTTTTAATTACTTTACCCTGTTTATTTTCTCTCACAGGCCTATGTATATTTTTAAACACATTGTAAACTTTAGAGGTTTTACTTTTTCCCTCTGAATCTGTCTTTAATGTATATCTTTATCTTTTTCTGGCCACCTGGTGTTTTATCTGCTAAACAACATTGCTAAAATTAAAGCTGCAGCTATTTTAGCCACTGTCTTTTCAAGATGGAGGGGGTATGTTTACTGCCAGCATGGAGAGCTGTGCTTACTGCCTTGGACTATGCTGCCATCAAGCATCAGGTTGCTGACTTGGAGATGTGGTCACTGCCACTTCCAGCTGCTCGTACACCATTCACTTGTTAGCAGGGCCTCGTAAAAGAGCCTTGCAGTTTTTTGCCGCTATGCTGAGTCAGGAAGATTCCTTAAGGGAGCTGCTCAAGTCTCTGTTTGTCTCTGTTCTTTTAGTTCTCAAATCCCTTTTTAAACTTTTGTCAAGTTTTAAGTGGAAATTTGTGCCTCACATTGGGCGCCATTTTGTAAAGTGAGGTTTTCTGGCCCAGCCAGTTCTCAGCCCTAGAGCCCCCAGATAATCCCACAGACACTATATTAGTTATAAGTCCTGTTGGCCTTTGGTTTCTTATTTGCTAGCTCAGTCTTAATTATTAACCCATTTCTAATAATGGAAGTATTTCCATGTGGCCTTATCTTACTGGAGATAAGGTCCAGGCCTCTTATTCCATTGGGGTCTACATTGCATCTGTTCAGTGTCACCACAGAGAAGAGAAGAAAGGAAGAGAGCAATTTCCTGTTTGTTCTTGCCTACACACTGTTTGTCACTTCCTGCTTGGATCACATGGCGACTTCTCTTTGCTACATTTCCTAGAATTAGTTCTCCTTGTCTCCTAGTCCCACCTATCTTGCTTCCCTAATGGCCAACAGTGCTTTATTCAGCAACTAATAAGATAAACATGTACAAAAGACTTCCCCCATCAGTCTATAATTAATAGATGTCCCATTAATTTATACATTTGCATGCTGTTGCTCAAATTGTTAGTCTTTTTAAGGTAAATGTATTCTTTGTATATGAAATCTCAGCTAGAACTTACCAGTACAGTAGACCCAGCAATTTTACAGTATGAAGATCACATTGTGTGTTTCAAGGTTCTTGTTATTTCCGGCACATTAATTGCCTTTGTTCACTTCATAAATTCTCTTGCAGGACTGGAGAAAATTGAACAACTTCAGAATCATGAAAATGAAGACATCTACAAATTGGCCTATGAGATCATTGACCAGTTCTTCTCTTCAGATGATGTACTTATACTTAATACATTTCTAGTTTTCTATGCTAAGCAAATCTGGATGAAAGAGTATAGTAAACTAGAATATATACATGTGTATACTTTTTTTTGATATACTTACCCATAGATGGGATAACATTGTCCCTCTCTTTGAAAACAAATTTCAGTGTTTAAATCAATAACAAGCAGACAAGAAATTTTGTTACACTAGATAAGCTGTTTCTTTCTAGTTCTCATACTTTTGTTATTATTGTTTTTCTTTTTGCTTTTTTGTTTTGTTTTTGAGATAGGGTTTCTTGGTAGCCCTGGCTGTACTAGAACTTGCTCTGTAGACAAGGCTGGCCTCCAATTCATAGAGATCTGCCTGCTTCAGCCTCCCAAGTGCTGGGATTAAAGGAGTGTGGCACCACCACCCAGGTAAATTCTCATACTTTTACATTAGTAATAACTTGTCTATAAACAAAACAAAAAACAGTAGCACCAAGCATGATGGCACTCAGCTATAACCCCACTGCTTGGGAGGCTGATGCAGAAGAAGGATCAGGAGTTAGAGGCTGTCTTTGGCTTCATAGGGAATTCAAGGCCACCAGGGCATTGGAGACCTGTCTCAAAAAAAAAAAAAAAAAAAAAAAAAAGCAAGCAAACAAAACCAGTAATACTAGTCTAACTGCATTAAATCCTTTATAACTTTAGTTAGTCCATGTTTTCAAATGTCATTTTTTATTGGTAGTTAAAAACAGATAAGATAAAGAGACAAGATGAGCATAATAAATCATCAAAATGTAACATATGCAATATATGGAGTGGTCACTAAATAATAGTTGAAATTAAAGGGTTGTTTACTTATTTGGATTTTGTTAGAAAATGTATTGCTATATATGCCTGGCTGTCCATGAACTTTATGTAAAGTCTTCCTACCTAGCCTTTCAAGTGCTCAGATTATAGGGCATGTACCACTATACCCTATAAATGATTTTCCCAACTTTTCAAGAAAGAAGTTTCAGAGCTGGAGAAATGGCTCAGAGGGTAAGAGCACTGACTCCTCTTCCAGAGGACCCAAGTTCAATTTCCAGCTCCCACTTAGTGACTCACAACCATCTGTAACTCTAGTTCCAGGGAATCTAACACCCATTTCTGGCCTCCATGCCAAGCACACATGTGGTAAAACAGACATACATTCAGGCAAAATACCCATGCACATAACATAACATAACCTAAGGTGGTTATTTTGTTTTTTCGAGACAGGATTTCTCTATTGTTTTGGAGGCTTTCCTGGAACTTGATCTGTAGACCAGATTAACCTCGAATTAAACAGAGATCCACCTGCCTCTTTCAAGTGCTGGGATTAAAGGCATGCATAACCACTGCCCAGCTATAGTTTTTGCTTTTTATTTTAAGAACTAAATTTCATACCACATTTCCACATTACCAAAAAGAGTCAAGTATTAGAAAAAGAAACCCACAGGCCACTTTGAAATGTCCTCACTAGGACTAGCAAGTGGTTCTTAGGGGAAGACTGACAATCTGAACTCAGTCCCGGAATCAGCCTATGTGATAGAAGAGCACTAACTCTCCTGGTTGCCCTCTGACTTCCACATACATAACATTGGGAAATGTCTCCCCCACACACACAATAACCACATAAGTAAGTAAATAAATAAATAAATAATGCCAGTATAGAAAAACAGGCTGGAGAGTTCACTCAGCAGTTATGAGCACTTGTTGCTTTCATAGTGAATCCAGGTTTGATTCCTAATACCTACATGATAATCCAAACAGATAGAAAAATAGAAAAGGAAATTTCATACTAAATCCTATCTAAATACTAAGTTAAATACATCAGAAATCCAGACAAAGCATACTGCCTAAGGAATATATCCTTATGGGTAGATAGCTTTAATTGTGATATTTTTCGGTTTTTTTCTTGTTTGCTTGTTGGTTTGTTTTTTCTAGGCAGGGTCTCTTTGTGTAGATCAGCCTGGCCTCAGACTCTCAGATTCATCGACCTTTGCCTTCCAAGTGCTGGAATTAAAGGCGTGCACCACCACCGTCCAGCTAATTGTGTCTTATAATTGAAAGTTTGGAAGTCCCAATTTGTAGCTAGGAATAACACTGCCTATACATTCCAAAAGTAAAATTAGAACATTTACTTTCTGCTAATGTTTGTGTGTTGGAGGCTTTTGGATCGGGTGTTTTTGAGACCCAGGGTCTTTCTTTTGTTTGTTTGTTTGTTTGTTTTTGTTTTTGTTTTTTCGAGACAGAGTTTCCCTGTGGCTTTGGAGGCTGTCCTGGAACTAGCTCTTGAAGACCAGGCTGGTCTCGAACTCACAGAGATCCGCCTGCCTCTGCCTCTGCCTCCCTAGTACTAGGATTAAAAGCGTGTGCCACCACCGCCCGGCTGCCCAGAGTCTTTTTTTCTGGGGTGGTGCTGGCTGACCCAGAACTCACTACATAGAAGAAGCAAGAAGTGGCTGTAGTCCTGCTTTCCCTTCCCAAGTGCTAAAGTCACAGACTGTGCCACCATGCCTGAAACCTTTTCTTTTCATTGTTTAATATAAGCCAATACCGTTTCTTTCCTAAATATGAGAGAAATTACAGTAAGTCCCACTGTTTAACCTCTCAGTTTGGAATCTGAGGCCATTTACAGTTTCCTATTCCATAAGGTTTCTTTCTATCGTGTATATTCTTGTTTGTTCTTATCCCTTAAAGAAAAGTGTTTACAAAATATTTCAGCTTTCTAAAGGATGGTAGTACATTGCTGGCAGGCACTCATCACTTAGATATGGTCTACATTTTTAGAGGGTGATGGAAATACTGCAATAATTCAGTTTTTGTGTACCTTAAAGCTAATCATCACAATGTTTTTTTTTTTTTCTCTTTTCCTTCAGATTGATGAAGATCCAAGCCTTGTTCCAGAGGCAGTTCAAGGAGGAACATTTGGTTTCAATTCATCTGCCAATGTACCAACAGAGGGGTTCCAGTTTTAGAAAGATATTGTGGATGTTAGGTACAATGCAGCACTGAGACATATATATATATTTACACATATATATAAAAAGGTTTGATCCATCAAGCTTGGCTCATGGGATCTGCTGCTGCATTAAATCGGGAGAGAAAATGTGAAGATTTCATTTGGAATCACAGAAAATGCCCAAATGAGGTCAAGGTGGCGAGTGGGTGCGAGTGAGAATGAGTGGCAATGTAAGGAGAACTTGACATGAATGCTTATCTAGGTTGAGAGTAAAAGGGCTACAGGTCACAGGTCTTGAGCGCCTAAGAAGGAGCATTGACTTACTCTATCAATTGAGGGGAAGTGAAGTGCTGTCATCATCAAGCCTTGTAAGCAAAAAAGTGATACCCATATAAGTCAAGGAAGATGAGCCCAGGCCTTGCTGTGAAGCAGTGTGTGAATGGACAGTGTTGAATGAATGTCTGGCTCCGTGGTAGAGAGCCAGGTTCATCTTTCAAATCTAGGGCTCTTCACGCATGAAGCAGACTCCTAGTCTTGGAGTGACTGTGTACGAGAGTGTGGTTGTAGTGCTGTATGTGGACGCATGCAAGCTTGATTCGCCTTCAGGGGGCTGATAACAAACCTAGTAGATCATCAAAGTGAGATCACAAGTGTTAATGTACACTGGACATGAAAACAAAGACCGGTTTAGCAGCAGACATTGGTTTACTCTGCAGCCTGTGTTTTCTATTCTCCCTCTACCTTCCCCGGCCCCTTTTTTAATTTAGTTTTTATTTACTTTACCTAGTACGTACAGCTTTTTTAGTTGCTTCTCAAGTCAGAAAACTTCAGGAAGGTTTCCCTGTGCATTTGCACCAGATGAGTGTTTGATGCTATGAAAAGCTTTCCATATCATCAAAACAAATTTGTGTAGATTTTTGCATGAAATAAATCATAAATTTCCCTCACAATAGACTGTGTTGCAGTACACAAGTTGCCATAATAGTATAAAATGTGCTTTAAAAGCCATTCTTTTCATTTTCAGAGATAACATAAAAGATCTTTGCATGAGGTAAATTACAGCATAGTTCATTTTTAGATTTTGTTGAGTCCTGTAAAGAAGAAAAGTTTCAGTTGTGATAGAATACCGTGCTGTGTTTAAATGTTAACTTGTTTTCAAACTTTGTTTTCTATGAAAATGATATGGAAACTTCTAAAATGGAATTTGGTGCATATGTACTGCTGAATAAAGACCGATGAAGAGGTTTGAGTAGATGTACAAATCAAGTAATGGTTTGAACACCTTTAATAATATGCCTAATCTGTTTAATTGTTTTAGAATCTTTTTATCTTAGATGTAGGCAGCCATGAACAATCTATTTTGAGCCACTTTAGGGAGAAAACTTTGTATTTTTAAAACTTGCATAAAAGTTATGCAAGTGGTTTTTATAAATTGGAATAATACCTCAGTTTTGAGGTTACGCACACTAAATTAAATATGTCATAAATTAATTTGTACAAAAAGAACTCTTTATAAGGTGGCTCATTGTAGGAAATCCTGTGCCTTCCCCTTTGAGCACAAATGTTGCATGAACAACAATTTGCTATAAGAAACATACCAGGTTAGCCACCATTAGCATCTATATCTACTTTGTGTTTAAAAATCAACTGGTAATTCTGAAACACTGTAGAATGGATAAAAATTATTTTGTGATCATAACTCTTTGTTGAACTAGAGTATTTTTGCAGCATTCCTTGTCATCAAAAACATGGTTAAAGTTTAAAACTAGAAGCAGCAGAAAACTAGCTTGTAAAATTTATCCAAGTAGACTACAGGCTAGGCTGTCTTGGGGAAATAAACATTAAAACTTAAAGCAATGTTTTACATGGGGTGTGTGTGTGTGGTGTGGATTTCTTTTTCTATTTAATATTAAGTTAGAGTATACCTCAGTGGCTTCTGTTAGCTTCTTGTCTGTCTTAAGCCTTTTTTCCTAGAACCAACATGAGACATGTCATAAACTAATTTCATTCTGGGTGTGTTAGTATTTCAGTCCACAGAATTTGTTCAGTTGATATCATCTCTACTTGTACTTTCTCCCTGTCAACACCAAGGTTTTGACCTGCCTTCAGTTTCCCAAGTAATAGGATTAAGAAACAGCTTGAGCTATATTTTAAATAGTGACATAGCCAACATGAGACTCCAAATGATAGATTACATACAAGACCTGGGGTTTTTTGGGGGGGGGGTTGCAGAAAGTGTGAATTCTGGGAAGGTGAGCATATACTACCTTATAATTACTATTTTTTAGTAATCAGTGAGCTTGTACTAGGCCAGTTATGCAATATATATATATATATATATATATATATATATATATATATATAATCCTGATAGATACCTGAGCATGGTGTCATAGGCCTGTAATCTCAGCTCTCAGAAAGCTCAGGTAGGAGAATTACCAAGTTTAAATCCAGGCTATATTGTCATGAAACCGTACTTCAGGAATTCAAATGTGTGGGAACAACATTCACGTCTCTAAGGGCTACCTGAAGGTCTAAATACTTGTTTGTAACTGTGATCTCTATGGGACATTGATTTTTCTAGAATTCTATGGTGTGCTTTTCTGTATCTGAAATGTGTCCCATATGAACACAACTTTTTAAAAATTCTCCAGTGATCTAGGAAATTGATTTAATTTTAGCAAAAACCATTATATTGATGAAATAGAGTAGTAAGTCTAATAAGCTAAATGTTATTTTTTCATGTTCTTAAACTGCCATTTTTGACACCAAGTCCCGTTCAAGTGCTACAAAAATTAAAATTTTGTGTTAAGATGTGTGAGTAGCCCTAGTCTAAAATACACTTTCAAAAGTACTGTTTATCATAGCCAGACATGGTGGTGCATGCTGTTAATCCCAGCAGAAGCAAGTGGAGGATCTCTGGAGGCCAGCCAGGTATAAAGAATGAGCTCCAGGACAGCCAGGGCTATTATCTACACAGAGAAACCCTGTCTTAATTTTATTTATATAGCGGGATTTTTGAAAGGTATCAGTAGTTGTGTGTTATGGTGGAACTGATATTTTTTATATTGTTTATGGTGGAACTGAAAAGTTTTTATATTGCGCTAGGCCAAACCTAGAGCATTTCTATATTGAAGCTATCTACACATCATTGAATTGTACCTGGAAAAGTTTAGTTAGGTTTACCTTGACTACACTTCATAGGGTGAGGGTACTTTTTGATTCTTTAAAAGTCTGAAATGACTGGATTTGTTGTATCATCAGTATAACTTACAGTACACTCATATCTGATTTTCTTTCCGCTTCAACGAAATGTTAGAAATAAATGAAGTTTTGTCTTTTAAGACTAATAACTAATTACCTCAAGCTTGTTGCCCTAGAACATGACATATGTTTGTTGTTTCACAGTTTCTGTGGGTCTGGAATCTAGTTAAAGTTTGACTAGATCTCTGCTCAGGGCCTTACAAGGAAGGCTACAGTTTCATCTGAAGCATGGCTCTTACTCTATGTGCTCATGTAACACAACTCTTTCCTTATAGCAGTAGAGCTCCTGGCTGCTTCAAGACTACCAGACTTTCGGATCTCAGGGGAGGCCCGTGCCCTCTTAAAGGGCTGGCTTGATAAGGTTAGGTCCCTCATTCCCCAGGGTAAGTTCCCTTTGAGTAAGCCCCAACTAAACCAAACTAAATAGGTATCTTTATTACAGTTGAAAACTCCTTCCACATTTGATGCATTCTGGCCCATTCCAAGAGGAATTGTCCATTAGATTGACAGATCCTACCCTCTATTGGGAAGGTATGGTACAAAGTGTGTATACTTGGGGACCATTGTACATTCTACATGTTAAAAAAACTACAAAGTGTCAGAGTTGGAATACTTAGAAGTGATTATTCCCATACAGTACAAGCTAAATTTTTCATTAAGATTACCAACAAAAACTCTAGTTTGGCTTACCCCCAAAGTTATGCAGTTTGCATGTAGTGGTGTTGGAATTTGTAGGAGTTCATAAATTATAGAATAAAATAATCTGTCCTAATCATCTTAAAGTAAGAGTTAGGAGAAGGAATTGTCCAAAGTCATAAGGACCAGGTTAAGGCCTAGTTTTTACTTCCACTATCATGCAGTGTTTTCAATTAACTATTTAAATTTGTAAACCAATGCAAAAAAAAGTTTATGCAAATGAAACTCAGCTTTAGTCAAACCTTTTTAATGTGTAGATTTTATTTTTAAATTATTGCTATGTTAGAAATCTAGATTCTTATACCATTTTTACTTGTTTACTTGGCAAGATATAGTAAATGTTTCCCAGTAATTTAATATTAGAAAATCCAGATAACTTCAGTCTTATTCAAATGCTTTACTAGAAAAACCATGCCTAAAAAAATTGAACACTTTAATTTTAAGCTTCTCAAATAACACATTACTAGATGTTCGTTTTAGGGCTGGGAATACAGTTGAGTTTTATGACACTTGCCTGGCATGTGAGGAGTCTTGGATATTATCCTAGCACTGCAAATATATGTATGAGAGGTGTGTGTGGTGGTGGTGGTGGTGGTGGTGGTGGTGGTGGTGGTGGTGGTGGTGTGTGTGTGTGTGTGTGTGTGTGTGTGTGTGTGTGTGTGTGTGTGTGTGCTTTATTTAAAATACACACATAAATGTTGCTACATAGGTGTCTAAATCACAGTGCGCATTGGTGGCCATAGAACAACCTTTAAAAAAAAAAATAGTTTTCACTGTGTTGCTGAGAACAGGCCTCTATTTTTCTGCTCATACCATCTTCATGCCTCAGCCTCCACGAAAGCTGAGCTTACTGGCACATGCCACTGCGTTTTCTTGTGTAATGCACATTAACTCTTCAATAAAGATTGCTGTAAAGCCTAGCAGTGTGATCAGAAGTAGTTGTCTGCTGGACTTTTTTTAATACTGCATTAGTCATGGGAAAGATAGAATTAACAGCTTTTTCTAGCAATTCCATTAAACCTGAATAGTCCTAAAAATAACAGGGCTTTAACAGAAATTTTGCTCTGGATGACTGTCATGCTGTTCTTTTTTCTGACATTAGTTTAATAGCATCTGTGAGACCTGCTGAGTATACAAAAAGTGCCTGCCACCATGGGCTGCAGCAGTCCCTTGTTGTTGCTGATGCTCTCTGCTGTTTCTTGTCTTTTCTCCACAGATTTCATCTCCCCTGTATCTCAAAGTATGCTGCCTATCCCAAGTTACTTAGCCTTTTTAAACTGTTGGTTCTTTTACTTGTAATCCTTTTAAGAAATTTGGGCCTGGTGAGATGGCTCACAGGGTAAAGGTGCTTAACACCAAGCCTGATGACCTGAGTTTGATCCCTGAAACCGACTTGGTAGAAGGAGAAAAACTCTCAAAAGTTGGCCTCTGACCTCCATGACTGCCTCCACACGCCCCCCCCACATATATATGAATATATAATAGAATATATATTTACATTTCTTTTTCTGTAACTCTTAAACCTTGTGTCCTTATTTTCCCTAACTGTATTTGACTTCTGATCTGGATAGCTGTGTTGGTGTGGTTTTTTATTTCCTCTTAATAATTGAATACCTCAAACTGGGGAAGTTTTAAAGAGTTTTACCTTGGGTCCAAAGGGCTACATCTAGTGATAGCCATCCTCTGGTAATCAAAAGTTTCACATGACAAGAGGTGGTTCTTTGGCCTGATATCTTCTTAGCCCACAAACATTGCATCATGAAGGCTCTAATGACTTTGTCTAGTCTTACCAAGTTCCAAATGCCCCACCTATAAATACCACTGTTGGATTAAGTTGTCAGCCTCAATGCCTCTGAATGGGTAAAGGCTTAAGAGACACAAACAATAGCAGTAGCTAATGGACTCTTTGACTATACTTGCTGTCCCTTACCCCCAAGGCAGTGTTTCTCTGTAGTTTTGGAGCCTGTCCTGGAACTCATTCTGTAGACCAGGCTGACCTTGAACTCAGAGATCTGCCTGCCTCTGTGCCTCTGCCTCTGCCTCTGCCTCTGCCTCTGCTGGGATTAAAACTATAATTGCTAATTTTACCCAAAGATTCCTCCAATCTGCTTTTACTCCTAATTAGAAAAAGCTGTTAGGAATATCTAATAATCTACAAGTTTTTATGGTATAATCAATCTGTAGTTGATTGCCTTCCACCTCAGTGCCCCTCTGCATCCCTCTGAGCCCTTCAGTGTATTTTTATTGTGTGTGTGCTCGGGTGTATGTGTCGCGCATGCAGAACACCACTGAGCTACATCCCAAACCTGCCTTTTTACCGTTTGGGGATATACTAATTCTATCTAACTCTCTAGCTTGACTAAAAAAAAAAAAAAAGTCTTTTTTCCAAAGAAAAATGTAAAGTTTCCATGATTTAACTCACAGTAGTAGATAACCTCTCCTACAGTATTAAGGGTTTTACTTCTGTTCAACTCTTCATGAAACAGCTTCTACCTCTGCTTCCCTTTTGATTTGCCAATGTGCTGCCTTCATGAACAGGCGAAATCTTCAACAAATCTGGTAGCTCCCAGTATTGCCAGTGCACCACCTATGTAACTCCTGCAGTTTGGCCACATCTGTATTTTCATAGCTGGCCTATTGGTCTCTTTAACATAGTGGCATCTCTGGTGATCTTAAACATTTAACCTGAAACATTACATATGTAATAGAGCTGGTACGGAGAAACTTTCTTATTCTCCTTTGAACCAGTTGAGGATTGTTGTCTAAATAGAGGCTTTGTTCTCATCCAAATCCACTGTGGTTAGAGGTGCTAAGAATACTGAAAACTGTCCCCCATTATCACTATCCCTGCAGTCCTTGTGCTCCCAGGTACAGGGAGGAAGGGACAAGTTATCTCACTTGTAGCCTGGTTTGTTTGTTTTTTTTAACTTCAGTCTTCTCCCTTGGATATTTTAAACCTATGTTCTTCAGGAAGTCAGGAATACAGCCAAGGCTATCTACCATCCTTCCCATCCCCATTGACTCATTTTGCAATATGTGTTTTATGTTGATGGTGATTTTTCAGTCTGTGGTGTCTGTTCACTCATTGCTTTCACACCTGCGTTTCTTGTCTTTCTCCCGCTAGATTGTAAGCTCCTTAAGGGCAAGGTCAGCAAAACAGCAAAGCTATGTAAACACTATGAATGTGCCGTGAATTCTATGGGCACTCAATAAAAGTGTGTGATAATGATGTAACTTCTCACATGACTACCTAAAAGTCTTTTCAACTTGGAACTTTTAAATTTTGCTTCACTACTTCTAAAGTCTAAGAGACTTCTGTAGGAAGAAAAGAGACATTATTCCTTAACAGATGAATGCTTGTTTCCTTTTCTCCATGACCAACCAGGATGTCTGGCATTCACTGGATATGGAAACAAATCCTTGTGTGTTTTCCAATACCACTTTCTGTACTATGTAACAGAGGCAACCTCATGTGTTCTAAAACTAATGGCACAACTCAGTTTTTGAAATGTCATTTATTGAAATAATTTTCCATTATAATACATTTTGCATAAAGAGCCCAAATCATAAAGGTGAGTAATTGGTATAGTATGAAATTGATTGGTGATGCAGTGCTGATTGACCACATCACCACATAATTACAAGTTTGCCTGGACAGCAGTGCACAAGGAATCAATATGACCCTGACCTCTGCCTCTGTAGCCACTTAAACACTGCTTCTCTGTTTGAGTTCTATGGCTTTCCAGCTTTTTCTTAGATAAGGTCTTGCTTTGTGACTCAGAATGGCCTTAAGTTGAGAACTTCCCTCCATCTCCCATGTGCTAGGATTATTGGAGTACCCTATCATACCCAACCTCTGCCCTCTGCCAACCTTTTCCATTTTTGTGAAATGGAAAAGGAAATGCATAACATAGTTGTACTTCAATGATAGAGCATTGCTTAGTATCACAAGGCTGAGGCTGGAGAGATGGCTCAGCAGTTAAGAGCAGTGGTTGCTCTTCCAGAGGTCCTGAGTTCAACTCCCAGCAACCACTTGGTGACTCACAGCCATCTCTAGTTGGATCTGATGCTCTATGCTGGATAAAGGCATGCATGTAGATAGAACACTCATACATAAAATAGAGTATTTTTAAAAATATGCACAAGGCCCTGAATTCAGTACCCACTATCAAAAATAGGAAATAAGGCTTGCCTTCGATCTAGGACTTTGGAAGAAGATTCAAATAGATCTCTGAGGTCAAAACCAATCTGGTCACATGGTGAGTTCCAAGACAGCCAGAGCTACATGAGACCATGGTGGGGGTGGGGGAGGGGTTAATATATTGTTGGTAATAGCAGGAGTAGTGTAGCCTATTGCCAGGAACATAAAACAGTCTGGGTCTTTTTTTTTTTTTTTTTCAGTCTTCATTATTTGCCTCATTAAGGCTGCAAAATAAACCCATGGCCTTCTACCTGCTAACAAGTGCTTTACCACTTAGCCACACCTACAGCCCTACACATACTTTTTAATGAACTAATATATGGAAAGGATGGGTAATTAGCCCTGACATGAAGTGGAGGAGTTACGATTTAAATGAGTCAAGTGAGCCTAAACGCTGACAGCAGGAATAGTGAGACAGACCCAGGCTGAACAACACGTGATACTTAGGAGTGAAGGGTTATCAATTTGGTCCTTTAAATCTATCATCTGGGTTGTAGGGTGTTACCGAGACAAAGCCCTGGAGAGGAAGCTTTTAGAGCAGTTGGTCCTAAAGGTGGACCCAAGTGTGGCTGTATGAAGTTGGGATGAAGTGGAATCACCTACAACACTTTGGGTCGGGGGCAGTTGTCAGCAAGTTTTATCTCAAAGCTCTAAATCCAGTCTGTTCTACTTTGCCACCATATCAACAGTTTCCTTCATAAGCTGACTCAGTGTTAAGCTTTATCCTAGCTCTAAAATGATATGACAGGACTGTTGAGATGACACTTGGGAGCTCTAGCTGTCCATTTTTGTGATCACTGGAACCCAGTCGCCCTGGGGGATCATCTCCTGTGCTTTAATTTCAGAGCAGTTACAACCATTTCTGCTGGGTGTCCTATAGTAGGACTAACTTCATGTTCCAAATTAAGGCAGAGAAAATTTTAAATATTGATGCAGGAAATTGGTGAAACTTCAATATATAAATCAACTAGAAAACCAATTTAAATGACCAACACTTTGAACAGACACCTCAGGAAAGATGTGAGCAAAAAATACATATTTCATGTATTGTAGGTGATGTTCATCTTTAATCACAAGAAATATGTGCAAAAATTATATACTCCTGCCATTAGAATGTCTTGCTGCTGCTAAGGATGCCTGATGAGTTCACACATGCCTGATGGGACATTCAACTTGTTTTCAAAGTAGAATTGCAGTTTCTTAGGAATTTACATGTGCAGTTTACCTTGCAACCAAGCAGTCCCACTCCAAGATATATGTTCAAGAGAATTGAAAACTATCCACATTAAAAAAAAAATAACCCAAACAAACAAAAAAACCCTGTGTTCAAATCTTTGCTGCTTGCAGTTGGTCCAACTTACTGGAAACAGTGCATTCACTTGGTGAACCAATATAATAAACTAGCACTCTCCTGTAAAGGGATACAACATGAGTACATTTCGAGAAAGGTTAGCTGAGTGGAGGAAGCCAAATCCAAGGGCATCACATTGTGCTACTTAAATGCCATCACACTGTAATATAATCTGGAACAGGCAAAACTTAAACACTGAGCAGTGAGTGGTTGCCATGCAGTAAGAAAGCAGAAATAGATGACTGTAGGAACTATAGGACTGTGGGGTTCCTATAGAAACCCTCAGGGAGGATGGATACATTTTGATTGTTGTGTTTTCACAATTATTTCCTTTTAACATTCAAAAAACTAGTGAATTCATAGAAACTAATTGTGCTATTACTTTTTTATTTTTTTTGAAACAAGGCTTCACCTGATAGCCCAAGCTGACTTCAAACTTTTGGTAGTCCTGCCCCATCATATGCTGCAATTACAGCATGACTTATACTTCCATTTTTAAAATGCTGCTGTTGGGAACTGAAGGGTGGCTCAACCATAGATCACTTGCCCTAGGCTTGATACAGGGAGGTAGGGGAGGGGTGAACAGAAATGGGATTTAAAGTGAAAGTTAAACAGCTTTTTAAAGACATTTAATAAATAGGTCAATTTTACATAGGTGTTTAAAAAGAAACAGGAATGAAGGATGGGGTTACATTAAATCTTTTATTTGGTTTTGATTTTATTTGAGACAGGGTCTCTGTGTTGGCCTGGAATTTAATATGTACAACAAGCTGGCCTCTAACTTGAAGCCATCCTCCTTCCTCTGCCTCCCTACCGATGGGGGTATAGGCATGCCTCACTACACAGCAGAAAGCAGTTTTTAAATTTTGGATCATGCAAGAGTTTTGTATAATTTTCTTCCATAATTATTTTGCTACCACAAGATGGCAGTATTAAAGGCTTTATATAGAAACACATTTTGCAATCTTGTCCCATGACATGTTTTCTAAGGACTCAATTGAGGACTGAAAACATGTGAAATATATTTGCATACAGGATAGCATTTTGAATATTTTATTTCCTAATTGTATCGTTATTATCTGTTTTGTTGCTTTCTTCTTTTTTCAGTAAAGAACTACAGACCCATGCAAGGAAAGAGAAATAGTCTGAAAGGTGGTAAGGAAAGGCCTCAGCCTCCCTCTCACTCCCACTTTCATTGCCTACAAGGCTTCATCCAAAGCTTCGTAAGTTATTTACCATTTTCTCTCAATAGGTAATTTTGCCTTGAACTCACAGAGTTCTGCCTCTGCCTCCTAAGCTTTGCTTAAAGATTTGTGCTAACAAATCAGGTAGCTTTACTTTTCTTTAGTTTGTGTTTTTTTATTGTTGTTTTGTGGGGGGGGTCTTTCTTTTTCTTTTCTTTTTTTATTTTTTAAATAGGATTTCTGTGTAGTCCCAGCTCTCCTGAAACTTGCTCTGTATACCAGGTTGGCCTCAAACTCAGAGATCTAACTGCCTCTGCCTCCCAGGTGTTGGGATTAAAGACATGTGGCACCACATCTGTCTTATTTTTTCTTTTTATGCTGCTTATTTTTACCAATTTAAGTATTATGCTTTAACTGTAGCATGGAAGACAAAAGACATAAAAATTGAGCTCATTAATAATATCTTCCACTCCCTTTCTTAGAATATTTACTGAGGTATTTTTAAAAGTATTTTTATTGGTTCCTTTCTTTCCTTATTCTTTCTTGGGTGGGGAATTTCCGGATCAAAACCAGAGTCTTGAGCATGCTATGCCAGCATTTAGCCATGAACTCTATCTCAAGGCCAGTACTCTACACATTTAACCCTTTCTGTCTATGGTATCAGTTTTCTTTGTTATCTCTGAACTCCTGGACATGTAAACAGAGTTTCCTAATTTCCTCACCACTCCCTCCTTTTCTGTCTCACAGGTTTTATTTGCATTACTTTTTTAAAATGAAGGGAAAACTTTATTGGAATGACATGAAATTCACTTAAAGTACGTAATTCTGTGGTTTGTAGTGTGTTTGGAGTTGGGCAAACCAAGCCTCTCATTAGAGGAAGAGCCCTCACTATGTTCAGATCATATTATTTACACCTCTATACATTTATTATAACAAGGCCTGTGTTGTTTTTCACCCAATTCAGTGGCTGAATTAAGCAATTGCTGTCCTAATCGGCAACTGCAACTCCACTGCTAACAGTGTTCCACAGCAAGGGCCACCGCCAGCAGGAATTCTGTTCCTTCACACACCAGCTCTCAAAGCCACTAAGGGTAACTTTATCTAGATCTCTCTACTCCTCTGTAGAAGTCAGGATTCAAAGGTTGAGGTAAAATTCTGCTCACTCAGAAAGGCTGAATAGCAAGTAGCTAACCTTCTCTCCTTGCTTGAGTCTCCCCAAAACCCAGGAGACCTTCTGCTCTGCTCCTAGGTAAGAGCACTCACTACACCTGATTCCTCCCTACCACTTCCTGTCAGTCAGTTGCTAATGCAACCTCCTCACCACATATTTATTTTATTTAATCAAGCAAATAGAGCGTGTTTTTGCGTTGTAAACAAAAGCAGTAGGAAGAAATCTAACACACTTTAACATAATATTCCACAACAGGCCTGTGCTACTTTCAGTGGCAAGGGCAAATGACAAATGTTTCATTACTCTTCAATTCCATTAGTTCTGCAAAATCTTGCCATGCATAAGTTTTCATTGTACTTGGAGTTTTGCCTTTAGTGGTGTTTTTTTTCCTTGAGTTTCTAATTGTGTACACAAATGTATGTACTTAGCATATTTCCAAATTTACCCAGGCTTTAGCCATTCTGTTTATGGCACACAATTTCTGTATGTATGTATGTATATGTATCTATATGAATGTATACATATATATGTGTGTATATATGAGTGTATATATATATATATATATATATATATATATATATATATATATATGTATGTGTGTAAATACCTTCCAGAGCCTTCAGCCTTCTAATGCAATGTGGCCTCATTACACAGTAATCATGGAATTAGTGAATTTCTTAAGATTTTGTTTGGTTTTGGAGACAGAGTTTGACCTTATAGGCCAGACTGGCTCCAGGTTAAGATTCTCCTTCCTCTTCTTGAGTGCTGGGATTACAAATAAGTGTCATTTCACCACCTAAAACATTCTTTTTTTTTTTTTCTAGACAGGGTTTCTCTGTATTGCTTTGGAGCTTGTCCTGGAATTCTCTCTGTAGACCAGGCTGTCCTCAAACTCACAGAGATCAGCCTGCCTCTACCTCCTGAGTGCTGGGATTAAAGGCGTGCTCCACCACCACCCAGACAGGCTATTCTTATTAGTGGCTAATATGGCTGGTGACTTCAGGTGAAGCCAGTGCTCTTTGCCATTCCGAAGATTCTAGGGCCCTTAAATGATTCAAATCAACACTGCCTGTGTTTATGTTTTATAAACAGAAAAACAATACTGAATGATAGCATCTGTTTATAACATGGTTTGCAGAATATTTTAAATAGTTGAAAATTACTGCTCAGAAAACAAACAAAAAAAAGATGCCTTTCCAAATGGTATGTTTCCAAATGTACCTATCACCAAAGACATCTGCTTACAACACCTGAAAATAATTGTCTATTCTAAATGTCAAAAGAGTAAGTCAAAATAAAAACATGAACACAGTAGAAACTGAAGCAAGTCCCACCCTCAAAGGGTGGCCTTTGAGGGGCTTACGGGTGGGTACAGAAAAGGAAGACAATGAAGATGTGATGATGCTAATTTGTGCTCTCACTTTGGAGATAGTTCAAGGCAGGAGATCTATAATCATTTTGACGTCAAATGCTCATTGAATTTAGGAGCAAAAGTCAGAAAGTGTCAAAAAAGACCAGATACTAGCACTAAAGGCATGCTTCAGATAGTTTGTCACTGATTATGTAAAAGCAACTGCTTTCAGACATTCATATGTGCACACAGAGATATTCATGTCTGAAAAACCAAATTTAGAGAAATTAATGTGCTGTATGTTGAGTAATAGTGTTGCCATACACTGGTCCTTTAGTCTGAGTGTGAAAAGTTACTCTCTGTGGTGCTGTGGTTTCTCTGTGCTAACTCCAATCAGGCTGAAAAACATTAGGGCAGAATATGTATAGCTGATTTGTTGTCTAAAGGAACATTTGCTTATCCAATCTGCCCATCCCTTCTGTGCCTGCTTCTTAGACATCCTTACCTTCTTGATCTGATTCAGAGTTTCCTGGGGAATCCAGTTCAGGCCAATACCATCTTGACTTGATGTACCCATTTATACTTTCTGCAGTAAAATGCTCTACCACTGAGCTGTATCCCAAAATATTGTCAATGCAAATGCAAGTCAATGTTTCCTTCATCCTACCCACCCCCCATTTGTTTGATTAGTCTTGTGCATACAAGACTAGCACTTGTACATTGGAGCTATAGCCCCAGCACTTTCTGTGTGGGGCTTCTGCACTTTCTAGATTTCAAGAGTTGATAAAGGTCAACAAGAAGAAACCCAAGACTAGTAAGGTGTGTTGACCCATGTCTTTAATCCCAGCACTCAAGAGGCAGAGGCAGGCAGATCTCTGAGTTTCAGGCCAACCTGATCTACAGAGTGAGTTCCAGGACAGCCACAGCAAAAACAAACAGCAACAAAATAGAAACCCAAGACCAACAGGGACACAAACAGATTGTTTTGGGGGCTCAAGAAATGCCTCAGTGGGTCGGGCAGTAGCAGCACATGCCTTTAACCCCAGCACTCGGGAGGCAGAGGCAGGCGGATCTCTGTGAGTTCAAGACCAGCCTGGTCTACAAGAGCTAATTCCAGGACAGGCTCCAAAGTCAAAGAGAAACCCTGTCTCAAAACCTGCCCCTCCCCCCCCAAGAAATGCCTCAGTGTGTAAAGTGCTTGCTATGCAAACATGAAGCCAGAGTTCAGATCTTCAGCACCCACATAAAAGGCCTGGTGAACAGTGGTCCACCAGTAATCCCAGTGCATGGGGGGAGGAGACAAGGCAGTCTCCTGAAAAAGCCAGCTAGCTGCACTAGCTGAACTGGCATGTTCTACAAATAAAAGAGCTTGCCTCAATATATAAAAAGAGTGATTATGAAGATACCTGGTGTCAGTTTTTGATCTTCACGAGCTCATGTGCTCGTGTGTGCTGCCTTAGATCATAATGCTGTCTTAGTTAGGTTTCTATTGCTGTGATAAAATACTAGGACTGTAAACAACTTGGGGAACAAAGGGTTTGTGTCACTTTAAAGTTTCACATCACAGTCCATTGCAGAAATCAAAGAAAGAATTTAATCAGAACAGTACATGGAGATAGAAACTGATGTAGAGAAAGTGGAAGTGTGATTTCCTGGCTCACTCTTCATGGCTTTTGCAACCTGATTTCTTATAGCACATAGGACCACAAGCTGAGGGATGGGCCCTCCTGGTGGGCTGTAGATGGAGATTTCTGTCCCACCTGGTCCCACAGCTTTTTAGCCCCAAATAAACACACAAAGACTTAATATTAATTATAAAACGTTGGCTGATGGCTCAGGTTTCTTATTGGCTAACTCTGTCTTAATTATTAGCCCATTTCTATTAATCTGTGTGTTGCCATGAGGCTGTGTGGCATGTTACTCCTTTGGCAGCATGGCGTCTCCCATGGCCTCTCTCTGCCTTACTCTCCTCAGCCTTCTCTTGGTCTGGTAGCCCCACCTATGCTTCCTGCCTGGCTACTGGCCAAACAGTGTTTTATTCATCAACCAATAAGAGAAACATATATACAAAAGGACTGCCCCCTTTAGTGGGCCTCCCATGTCACTCACCAATCAAGAAAACACACCACAGGACAATCAGGCAGAGGCATTTTTCAGTTGAGGTTCCCTCTTCCAAAATGACTTCTAGTTTGTGACAAGTTGACATAAAGCTAGTCAGCACACCTGCACATCAAAAATACATATACGTGAGAATAAAAGATTGGTTTTCCATCCAACCCATCTCCCTTATTATCTGTAACTGTGTGAATCAAGACAGCATCTTGAAATACATTGCCATTCAAATCTTTGTAGTTCAGGCTGATGGCTTGGCCACAAGCTCATTTCCTGTGCCTCAACCCACTGAGCTCTGCAGAAATGAAAATATACTACCTGATTTTGAAGCCAGTCCTCGTCTACAAGAGACTGTCTCAAAGAGAAAAAGCAATACAAAAATTGATAGTACTGAAGATAATAGATGAGACATCTGTGGATTAAAAAATAAAGCTTTCTGAGGCTGGAGATATGGCTCAATGGCTAACGGCATTTGCTGCTCTTGCAAAGAAACAGATTTGGTTCTCAGCACCCACATCAACAGCTGATGACTCGGGGTCCAATGTCCTTTCTTCAGAGTCACTCACATTCACATCCATAAACATACCCATAAACATGATTTAAAATAGTCTTAGACTATACGTATGTGTATATCCTTAGAACTTTCTTGAAGTTATCTCCCCCTCTTGGTGTAGTATGTGACTGAGGGTGGCTTTGAACTTTTGATTTTCCTTCCTTGTCTCAAGAGAAGTCAGTTACAGGCATGTACCGTTATGCTTAGGGGGTCCTCTTTTGGTCACAACCATCTATAATGAGATCTGGTGCCCTCTTCTGGCATTCAGGCATACATGCAGGCAGAACATTGTATGCATAATAAATAAATCCTTAAAAAATAAAATTTCCAAAGAGGCCATTCCAATGGCAAGAAGTCCAAGTAGGTTGCCTGCCAGTGGACCTTCCCACTCTCTCAGATTCCCCTCCCCTATCCTCATTCCCTTCCTTGTCGCCATATCCCAGCACCCAACTTCAGCAGAGACATCCTGCTTGATCAGATGCCATGCTAACCAACAGAAGTCCAGCCTGCCACTAGGGTGGAGACATCAACCACAGGCCATACTGGCCAGAAGACCAAAGAAGAAACAAATCAAGGAACAAAAAACTGACCCAACAAAGACAAACTCAGAAATCATCACTTACCCCAAACCAGATGCCTAGACACCAGAGTTAGAACACAACAACAGCCAAGGATTATATCACCACAGGGTCCAGCTATTCTACTACAGCAAGATCTGAATATTCCAACACATCTGAAGCACCAGAGAAATACCTTAAAACAAAATTCATGAAGATGACATAGGTCCTTAGAGAGGAAATAATAAGTTAATAAGAAAATAAACTGAGGAAAACTGAGGAAAAGATAAACAAAAATTAGATAATGAATTAATGAATAAATTGTTTAAAGAAAAAACAAACAGTTGAAAGAAACAAATAAAACTTTAAGACCTAGAAATGGAAATAAAAGCAATAAAGAAAACAAAAATCGAGGGAATTCTGGAAATGAAAAATATAGGTAAGCAAGCATGAACTACTGAGGCAAGATTCACCAACAGAATACAAAAGATGGAAGAGAGGTTCTCAGGAGTTGAAGATATAATAGAAGAAATTGATACATCTGTCAAAGAAAATGCTTAATCTAAAAACATTCCTGAAAAAAAAAAAATTCCTGACACAAAACATCCAGGAAACCTGGGACTATCAAAAAAACAAAAAAACCAAACCTAAGAATAATGGAAATAGAAGAAGAATCCCAGCTCAAAGGCCCAGAAATATTTTCAACAAAATTACAGAAGAAAAATTTCAGGCTGGAGAGATGGCTCAGCAGTTGAAAGTATTGGTTGCTCTTCCAGAGGATCTGGGTTCAATTCCCTGAACCCACATGGTAGCTTATGGCTGTATGGCTATAGTTCCAGAGGATCTAATACCTGTAACATGATAAATAAAAGACTGAGAAACAGATATTGGGGTTCAAGTTTCAAGCTGAAGATCAGAAAAGAAAAGCAGCCAGCCACTAGCTCTTATCACTACCTCAGCTTAGACAAAGGGGGCCATCCTCAGACTGCATCTGACTTCACGGCTCCTCAGATTAACTCAGACTGCTCTCCTGTCCTCAGTGTGCTAGAGACTAACTCTCAGACTGAATGCTTCTACCTTTTATACCTCTCAAATCCTGGGATTAAATGTGTGGGCTCTCATTCACTCTCCCATAGCCCAGGGTGGTCTTGTCTTGGACTCAGAGATCCATCTGTCTTTATACTGAGTCCTGGAATTAAAGGTATGTACCGACACTGCCTGATCTCTACAGCTCGAGACTGGCTTTGCTTTCTGAATCCTCAGGCAAGTTTTAACAAATCATAAATAATATATCACCACAGATACTACCACAAAGACATCCATGCAGGCAAAACACCAATCCTTATAAAAAAAAATCACTTAAAAAATTCCTAACCTAAAGAAGGAGATGCCTATAAAGGTACAAGATGTATACAAAACACCAAATAGATTGGACCAGAAAAGAAATTCCCTTTGCCACCAAATAATCCAAACACTAAAAATACAGATTTCCCCTTCATCATAACAGCTGCCCTTTAAACAACTAGCAGCTGGGCTACTAAGGCCATAGCCTGGGGGGAATTTTGTTCCCCTAGACAATGAATGTTGTTAACACCAAAGGTATCTATAACTAAATCTCTGTCATTCTTATAAAACTGAGATTCAAAGGCTAGAGTGAAAACCTATGAGCTCAAAGAGTTAGAGCAGCAACTGGCTAAGTTCTCTCTTTGCTGGTGTCCTGGAAGCCACTCTCCTTCCACACCACCCCAACTAAAAAAACCCAGGCTATGCTCTTTGATAATTCCTGTCAACTAGTTGCTAATCCTGCTTCTCTGAGCCCAGGTTAATTTTAATTAACACAAATGCAACACATCTTTAGATAGTTAACAAATGCAACATAAACAAATGTAACATCTTTGCCTAGTTAAACAAATATTCCACAACACAGAACAGAGAATATTAAGAGCTGCAAGAGTGAAAGACACATAAAGGCAGGCTTATTTGAATTACATCCAAATTCTCAATGGAGAGTCTAAGTCAGAAGGTTCTGGAAAGACGTCCCACAGACTCTAAGAGACCACCAATGCCAGCCCAGACTACTACATCCAGCAAAATTTCAATCCCTAGATAAAACAATATATTTCATGATAAAGTCAAATTTAAACAATATCTATAAACCCAGCCCTATATAAGCCTCCAACCCAAGGAGGTTAACTATACCCACAAAACACAGGAAAAAATCGCGCATCATAAAAACCAAAAGGGGAAATACACACACACACACACACACACACACACACACACACACACACACACACACAAATGCCGCCGCCACCGCCGCCGCCACATTGGTCATCAATATCTCTCCATATCAATGGATTCAATTGCCCAATAAAAAGAGACAGACTAGGCCAGGCGTTGGTGGTGTAAGCCTTTAATCTCAGCACTTGGGAGGCAGAGGCAGGCGAATCTCTGTGAGTTCAAGGCCAGCCTGGTCTCCAGAGTGAGTGCCAGAATAGGCTCCAAAGCTGCACAGAGAAACAATGTCTCGAAAAAAAAACAAAAAAAACAAAACAAAAAAACGAAAAGACACAGACTAACAATGCATGAGAAAACACATTGTAAGAGCAAGGTAAACTCAGAAAAAGCCACCCTGAGAAATTCCCTGCATGGCACAAGGCTGATTCAGCTCCAGCCAAGGAGCCATAAACAGTTCCAAAGAACACCCAAACTGTGTCCCCATCGGGCAATAACTAATTTTGGTAAATAATATCTTCTCATCACAACTGTCCTTGGGGCAACTGTTAGTAACAATTTTGAAATTTCCCTAGCCCACATCAATGAATCCAAAGGTCACCTACTCTTACCCAATCCTCAACAGTCAAGGCATGTAACACTCTGCTTATGTTTTTTCTTTTTCTCTTTCTTTATAAACCCCTTGCTTTATAAACTGCTGTGCCAGTTTGCTGGACAGGGTCCCTGACGAGGCTTGTAACTTAGCATTAAGCCTTATGCGTTTGCATCACTGAGTCGACTCCTTGGTGGTGTTTTTTGGGGGTCTCTCGAACTTGGCATAACATATGGGGTCTTGCATGGAATCCACAAGACACCCCCCCCCCCTCGGGACTCCTGACTCTGAAGGTTTAATTTCTGACCGGTTGCTTAAGTGTTCTGTTTGTCTGTCAGATTTCTGTGGTTTTGTTCTTTTCTGGTTTTGGTCTGCTAGCAGACAATTTGAAACTGTAAGAAAAGATCAAGAAGACCTTGGCAGATGTGCCTAGAGGGTCAGATCTGGAGGAAAGAGTCCAGGAGACGTACCCCTTCCTCGAGTGGATGGGGGTCCACTGGGGGTTGCCCTGTCAGATGTGGACGGGGCCCAGTGAGGACTGCCCCATCAGGAGTGGGGGAGGGGTTTCAGGGGCTGCCCTGTCAGGATTTTTTAATCCAATTTGTACTTTTGTAACTTCTGGAACAGCTACTGGGGAGTTGCCTCCTGTTTGAGAAACTTGCAAGTCTTTGAGATGTGCCCTTCCTTTTGTCTAAGTGCTGTGTTTGTCTTGTCTTGTCTTGTCTTGAAGGTACTGACTGTACGGATGGATGTTGATAGGACACAACCTAACATAGGACAGACACCTTCCTGACCCATTTGAAGGACATAAAATAGAGAATCTGTGATTTTGGTTAGAAATGTTGAGAAAAAAGTTTTGTCTTAGGAACATTGCCAAGGACACTATGCCCAGTGCTGCCATCACCTCTCCTCCCTTCCTAAGCAAATTCTTCTTCACTGTGATACAGTCAAGGTCTTTTCTGATGGCCAGCAGCTTCCCACCGTAACCCCTCTCTGTCTGGATACTGCTTGTAAAGATAATGTTAAATTCTGCCAGTCTGTATACTTTGAGAAGCTTTGACTTTAAAACAAAAGTCAAAGATACATTATGTTTGGAAAAAATTATGCTTTTGTTTCCAAGGAAAAGAAAAATATATGGATTTTAGTCATTTAAATCTAATGGGTTACATTTACTTGTCATCATTTAAGATGCTTCACACTGGTACAGGGTTTAATATGTTGATACAAATTTAGAGTTATTAAAACCATAAGAAGGACTTTGGTAAAAGTTTTTATGTTGACTAAGAAACGAGAGAAAAGGTAGGAGACTAAAGTAATAAAGAGTGAAAAGGAAAGAGAAATTTGTCTAATGTAAGAATGTCTAAGGGAATCAGAAAAAGAGACTAAAGGTAAATATAGAAAGTTATAGAGTGTCAAAGAAAGTTGTAGATGGTAGGAGGAAAGTCATTGAAGGTCAGAGGGAAATGTGAACTATGTTTGCTGTGGTTTCTCATATCTGCAAATACTAAATTTTAAAATTGGTAATATAAGTTAAAATTTTAACCATATTGGGCTAATTCGGGATAAAAAGTTTGTCTATTTCTCAAGAAAATTGTGTATGCTTGTTAAAAGGTTTTGTCTGTGTTTTCTGGTGTACACCTCTATACACAAAAATGCTAAACTTTATAAATTAACAGTCGCCCAGGTGATAATGGTTTTAAAGGCATAAAGGGTACTTTATTTTTGATATTGCAGAAAGACATTAAGAGATTTTTCAGTTTTTAAGAACAGTTTTTACATATTTAAATTTATAAGGCTATAATATATTTGTGCTCATCAAAATGTTTTTATTGTTAACATTTGTACTTAAATTTAAAAACTAAAATTTAAGATCATAGCCAAAAGCACCATATGCTAACCAGCAATTGGGATGTTTATTTCTTGTCATACAGTAAGACAATGACCTAAGTCTGGAAAAGGCTTAGAGTAGCTTCTAAGCCCATGAGTCTCAATCCTTTGGGGGAAAAAAAAAAAGAAAGAAAAAAAACTTTTCATGAGGGTAGCCTAGGACCACCTGCATGTCAGATGTTTGCATTGATAACAATAGGAAAATTCTGTAGTAGGAAATCACCACAACATGGGAACTCCTTTAAAAGGCCAAAGCATTAAAATTTTAAAGCTAAACCTGACGATGTAAAGTCCTAGTCTTCTAAAAGCTGATAACTAATTGTGTTATAAAATGTTTTTAAAAATACAAGTTAATACCCATCCTTATAAATGATCAAGTTTGTCAATTGTAGTCTTGTTAAGTATTATTATGATTAATTACAGGGATAAATCTTACTTAGTGCCCTGTAAATATTTTCAAAAGTTGAGCTCGAAACAAGTAACTGGAAACAAAGTTGTCTGTTCAGATTTTCCTAGGCAGCCCTCTTAATACTTCAGAGATCTACAGAATATGGCATTTAAAATGTTAGTTTAAAAGCTTATAATATCAGACAGAGACTCCCAGATCCTGACAGTGACACAAGGTCTCCAAAGAAGATTACAGGGCACCCACTCCCATGCCTGCACCTGGATTGTGATGACGCTGACCAGTGGGCAAGATGCCCCAATGCAACACCTGCTGCCAGGACCCGGACCAGATTGTGAACAAGCTGCAGGACACTGGAGAATTAATTGTACCACTTTTGCCTAGATAAAATAAGGTCAGTCTTTTCCATGTCCCTCTTCTACAGAGAGGAAAAAAAAACCCTCACCTTATGGGCCTGGCAAAGATTGATGCTGTTCTTTGATACTTTTGCCTCCAACACTATGGAGACGTGGGTATGGCTAACATGTATGGACTGGTCCCTGTCATTTTTTAAAATAGATTTGAAAGCTACATAAAATTTATCTTTCTCTGATCTCTGATAGTATTGATGGTTGGGCTAGCTATAACTTTGTCAGCTTGGCAACATCAGGCAACAAATTCTTCCACAAGGCTTTAGCCAGCTTGATAACTCAACTTATATATTAAAATCAAGCCTTGATGGGCTGGAGAGATGGCTCAGAGGTTAAGAGCACTGACTGCTCTTCCAGAGGTCCTGAGTTCAATTCCCAGCAACCACATAGTGGCTCACAACCATCCGTTATGAGATCTGGTGCCCTCTTCTGATGTGCAGATATGCATGAAAGCAGAATGTTGTATACATAATAAATTTTAAAAAACTTAAAAAAAATCAAGCCTTGATATGGCTCCTAAATAAGGATCTGAGGATGTAAAAACATATAAATTTTAAGGATATAAAATAATTTAAGGAGTTGGGCGTTGGTGGCTCATGCCTTTAATCCCAGCACTTGGGAGGCAGAGGCAGGTGAATCTCTGTGAGTTCAAAGCCAGCCTGGTCTACAGAACGAGTTCCAGGACAACCTCCAAAGCAATACAGAGAAACCCTGTCTCGAAAAACTAATAATAATAATAATAACTAAAGATATAAAAATGGTTTTAAATTGTTTTCCCCTTCTGTGATATGAAAGTTCAGAGCTTAACGTTTAATTGAGTTCTGATAAGCTGATAGAGCATCAACTATCTGCTGTTCAGTCACAAGCTCAAGTATTTGGATTTATTTTGGTTGTCATCTAAGTATAAATTTAAAGGGCTTCTAATCAGGCCAAGACATTTCTGTCTAATCTATACCTGGTCCTTTTTAAACAGAAGGAAAATGTGCAAATCTATAGTTTTTGCTATGACTCAAAGGTATGAGTCTATTCCTACTGTTTTACAGATACCCAATATTTGCTTTTTCTAAAATATGGATTTTAGTACAGATTGGTAACGCTAATATGTCTAAAACTTTTATGTCCTTTTATATAATAAAGTTCATATAGGCTTCAGAGGATTAAAAAGTTATAAAGCTTGGATCCACTTCTCACAGGTCAAAGGACTCCAGATAAGTTTCCCACTTGTCTTTTCCTGAGGATGGGATTTTCTCTTCTGGTCTTGGGACTCTTGCCCTTTCTGATCACTAAAACTATGGCCCTTAGAGTTCTGATTGAGTACATAAATTTTAACTTCTGTTCTTAGTTTAAATGTGTCTTAACAGGTTTCTCCAAGCATCAGTTGTTGACTACAGTCTGCTCCAAAAGACTGTAACTCTAGACTTGTGGATGTGAACCAGTCCAACCAATGTAAACACTCCTCATATCTTCAACAGAGTCCTCGAACCAGCTGCTTCAGATAAACACCCCTTGCCTAAATCCCCTTTTTGCTTTTGATTAGCATTTCAGCCTGCTGGGGGGCCCTGACAACAACATCCCAAAAGTCAGCTGGAAGTAACACAGGAAAGAATACATCAACCCTTTTTCCTGGTCGAAATGCTAAGTCAAAAGAAAACTCCCTTACAAGGGGACAAGATGACAATAGAACCTGTACCCCAAACTTCCCCAGAGTCTTTTAAACTGTCCACTAGTAACCCAAGAATGGGTTACCTATAAGAATAAGCAGGGGGTGCTGGAGAGATGGCTCAGTGGTTAAGAGCACTGGCTGCTATTCCAGAGGTCCTGAGTCCAATTGCCAGCAACCACATAGTGGCTCACAACCATCCATAATGAGATCTGGTCCCTCTTCTGGCTTGCTGGCATACATGCAGGCAGAACACTGTATACACAATAAATAAATTAAACTTTAAAAAGGGAAGGGGAATGTAAGAGCAAGGTAATCTAGAGAGGATTGAGTTAACTCCATCTAAAGCTTAAATCATACGTTGATTTTCACACATTGCTAGTGAGAGACTTTAGTACTCCACTCTCACCAATGGACAGGTCATCCAGCCAAAAACTAAACAGAAATACTTGAGCTAACACACATTATAAACCAAATGGACCACACAGATATCTACAGAACATTTCACCCAAACACAAAAGAATATATCTTCTCAGCACCTCACAGGACTTTCTCAAAAATTGACCACATACTCAATCACAAAGCAAGCTTCAACAGATATAAGACAAATTGAAATAACCCCCTGTATTCTATCAGACCACCATGGATTAAAGCTAGGTAACAAACACAGAAACAACGCAAAGATTACAAACTCATAGAAACTGAACAACTCTCTTCTGAATGAAAAAATGGGTTAAGACAAAAATAAAGAAAATAAAGCCAGGAGTGGTGGTACTTGCCTTTAATCCCAGCACTTGGGAGGCAGAGGCAGGCTGATCTCTGTGAGTTCGAGGCCAGACTGGTCTACAGAGTGAGGTCCAGGACATCTAGGGCTCCACAGTGAAACTCTGCCAGGAGGCAGTTAGTCTCCCAAACAAAAAACAAAACAAAAAAAAAAAAAACAAAAAAAAAAACCTCAGAGCCAGACAGTTTTAGCACAGATTTTTACCAGACTTTCAAGGAAGAGCTAACACCAATTCTCCTCAAATTATTCCACAAAATAGAAGCAGAAGGAACATTGCCAAATTCATTTTATGAGACCACAGTCACCCTGATACCCAAACCACACAAAGACCCAATGAAAAAAGACAATTACCAATTTCCCTTATGAACATAGATTCGAAAATACTCAATAAAATACTTGTAAACTGAATCCAAAAATACATCAAAAAGATTATTCACTACAATTAATTAAGTAGGCTTCATCCCACAGATGCAGGGAAGGTTAAACATATGAAAATGAGTCAATGTAATCTACCATATAAACAAAACTGAAAGAAAAAAAACATGATCATCTCATTAGATGCTGAAAAAGCCTTCTACAAAGTCCAACACCCTTTCATGATAAATGTCCTGCAGAGATCAAGGATATAAGGAACATACCTAAACATAAAAAAACAATTTACATGAAGTCAACAGCCAACATCAAATTAAATGAAGAAAAACTCAAAGCAATTCCACTAAAATCAGGAACAAGATAAAGCTGTCCATTCTCTTCATATCTATTCAATATAGCACTTCAAGTTTTCGCTAGAGCAATAAAATACCTACAGGAGATCAAGGGGATACTAATTGGAAAGGAAGAAGCTAATATATTATTATTTTCAGATAATATGATAGTATACGTAAGTGACCCTTCCTTGTTGCCAAATCCCAGCACTCAATTCAGGTAGACAATTCTATCAGGGAACTCCTACAGCTGATAAACACTGTCATCAAAGTTGCTGAATACAAGATTAACTAAAAAAAAATCAATAGCCCTCCTATATACAAATGACAAATGGACTGGGAGAGAAATCAGGGAAACAACATTCTTCACAATAGTCATAAATAATATAGAATGTCTTGGGATAATTCTAACCAAGCAAGTGAAAGACCTGTATGATAATAAATAAAAAAAAAAACTTTGCAGAAAGGAATTGGAGAAGATCTGTGGATGTAATAATCCTGAAAAAACAAAAAAAGAAATTGGAGAAGATATCAGAAGATGGAAAGATTTCCCATGTTCATGGATAGGGAGAATTAACAGAAAAACTGACCATCTTACAAAAGTAATCTACATATTTAATGCAATCCTCATCAAAATTCCAACACAATTCTTTACAGACTCAACTTTATATGGAAAAACAAAAAACCCAGGATAGCTAAAACAGTCCTGAACAATAATGGAACTTCTGGAGGTATCACCAACCCTGGATTTAAGCTGTACTGTGGAGCTTTAGTAATAAAAATTGCATAGTACTGGCATGAAAACATACATGATCATCAATGGAATAGAATTGAAGACCCAGACATAATAAACCCACACATATATGGACACTTGAATTTTGGTAAAGAAGCCAGAAATACACAATGGAAAACAGAAAGCATCTTCAACAAGCAGTGCTGGTCTAACTGGATGTCAACTTGTAGAAGAATGCAAATAGATCCATATCTATCACCCAGAACAAAACTCAAAACCAAGTGGATCAATGATCTCAACATCAAACAAGATGCACTGAACTTGATAAAAGAGAAAGTGGAGCCTTGAATGCATTGGCACAGGAGGTAACTTCCTGAACAGAACACCAATAGCCTAGGCACTAAAACAAAAAATTAAGCTTGTGTGGTGGTGTATGCTCTAATCCCAGCTCTTAGGAGGCAGAGACAGGCAGATCTCTGTGAGTTCAAGGCCAGCTTAGTCTACAAAGCAAGTTCCAGAAGAGAGGGCCATTAGACAGAAAAACTCGGTCTTGAAAAACAAAACAAACAAAAAAATCAACAATTAATAAAACTGATGAAACTGAAAATCTTTTATAAGGCAAAGGACACTGTCAATAGGACAAAATGATGGCAGCTTACAAAATGGAAAAAGATCTTCACCATTCCATATCCAACAGAGGGTAATATCTAAAATACATAAAGAACTAGAGAAACTAGACATTAACAAACCAAACAATCCAATTAAAACAATGGGGTACACACCTAAACAGAATTCTTAGTAGAGAAATCTCGAATGACTGAGGAACACTTAAAGGAATGTGCAACATCCTTAGCCAGCAGGAAAATTCGAATCAAAAAAGGCTTTAAGATTCCCTCTTATGGGCTGGAGAGATGGTTCAGCCATTAAAGGCTAGGCTCACAACCAAAAATATAAGAGTCCCTCTTACACCTGTCAGAATGGCTAAGACCACTAACACAAGTAACAGCTCCAGCAATTGAGGGTGTGGAGCAAGGGAAACACTCCTTTATTGCTGGTGTACAGCTACTGAAAGGTTCAAGCATTATGCTGGCCTGCCTCTGTTACATGTCAGAATCTGTTTAGGCAGTACCTGGGTCAGCCCAGAGTTCCATGGGAACTAAGTCTGCACACAGGTGCAAAGGACCCCTTTAAAAGACAGACCCCCTGCCCATTTACGCTCTCTCTACTCTCTCTCTGCTTCTGCTCTTCTCTCTGTCTCTTTATGCTCTCTCTGCCTCTCTATGGCGACCAGCCAAGGCGGTCAGCCATTAACCCTGTTCCTCTTCTCTCCTCGTCTCCCTACTCTGCTGGGCATATAATAAACTGGTTAACATGTCTAATATGACTCATCTTGTGTCTCATCTTGCACCCCTTCTTCTTCTTTATTTTTAATTTAAACAAAAGAATAACAGCTACTATGTAAATCAATATGGCAGTTCCTCAGAAAGTTGGGGATTGTTCTACCTCAAGACCCAGCTGTACTTCACTTGGGCATATACCCAAAGGATGCTCCACAAGGACACTTTCTCAACTATGTTCATGGCAGGTTTATTCATAATAGTCAGAACCTGGAAACAACATAGATCTTCCTCAGCTGAGTAATGGATAAAGAAAATGTGGTACATTTACACAAGGGAGTACTACCCACCAGTTAAAACTATGACATCATGAAACTTGCAGGCAAGTGGATGGAACTAGAAAAAAAAATCTGAGTGAGGTAATCCAGACCCAGAAAAACAAACATGCTATGTACTCATAAGTGGATATTAACTGTAAAATAAAGGATAATCATGCTACAACCCACAGACACAAGAGAGGTCTCTAGGGGAGACACATGGATCTCCCTTGGAAGAGGAATTAGAATGGGTTTTGAGGGAAGAGGATGGGAAGAGGAGAGATCACATGGGGAAGAGATGGAGGGGGACAGTGCTGGGAGAAATGACTGGAATGGGGTGTGACTCACTTGGGAGGCAATGTGGAAATCTAGTGCAGTGGAAACTGCCTGGAATTTATGATGGTGACCCTAGTGAAGACCCCTAGTAATGGGAGATACAGAGCCAAAGCAGGGAAAAGCCAACAAAATGATTCCTAAATATGTTCTGCTATACTTAGAGGTTGGTGCCTAGTCTACTCATCATTAGAGAGGCTGCCTCTGGTAGCAGGTGGGGACAGATGCAGAGACCCACA